>NC_088109.1:25886621-26206906 GCF_036370855.1 Dromaius novaehollandiae
TGTCCAACCACCTCCCTTCCTCCTGCTCCCAGTAACGAGATTGACATCCGTCTCATGAGGACCTATTTCTTCTTTTAAGTAGTAAGTGTTGTCTCCATTTGCCCCCTGGCTTTAATCTGTAGAGAATACTCAGTGTCTGTCCTAAAGCTTTTCTCACAAGAATTAGAAACCTACTTTTTCCATTTCTCCAATAAAAACTCAGATTCACATGTAATGTAATGATTTCAGTAGACAGGGACTGAGAAAGGCACTAAGATTGACAGACTGGTGATAAACCAGGTAACTGGCACTAAAACAGAGTATCAGTATGCCTCTATGAGAATATGTGGGTTGGCTCCTTTACCTCTATTATAAATGACTGATACTTAGTACAGAAGATCCTAGACGCTGCTTACAGTCACCATGCAACACAACAAGAAACCTTTTCCAGGGCAGGGCAAAAGATACAGGAAGTAAATATATTAATACAGAATTAATGGTAGGTATGTTCTTTCACACTCTGGCATCAGGGTTTGTGTGGCTTGCTCAAAGTCATCCAGGGAGTCAAGGGCAGATCTGCTCGGCCACCTGCTAATAAGAGAAAGCAACCAGTTCTCCAAATCCACACACAGTCTGCAATTTAATTTCAGAAGTCTGTGTGTTGTAGGGTTTGGTTTGTTACCAGCAGGAACAGTAGGGTGCAAGTTAAAATACGAAAAGCCCATCTGGGTTTCACCAGAAAATCATTCTCCATTCTGGCTCTAAAGTTGTACCATACACAGACATATTGTGCATGAATTAATGGAAAATTAACAGAAAAGCCCTCTACCCATATTCTAAGTCCATTCTTCTGTATCACAGTGTCAAGATAGAAGGCAGAAATTCTGTGATTTGAGAAACTGCCTCTGCCTTTTGCTTTTTGAGAGAAAGTGGTTAACTCCCTACAGAAGAAAATGAGTAGGAAGGGTGACCTGCATGGAAGCCTTGTGCTCCCACATTAGCTGTTCCTCCACTCAGAGCATCATTGCTCTAGAGTTAAAACGCTCTAGGCATTGCTGGCTGTAATGATCCCTGACCACAGTGCTGGTGTGTTATTACAGTTTACCTCCCTGCAGGATCTTTGCTCGTTGGAAAAAGACTTTTCTTTGCAGCGGGAGAACTTAACCCAAAGTGCATGACCAGGTCTCCACTGAGGCAAAAACTTCCCACATCCATAGTTTGTTATTTTAAGCAGGAAATGTTGTTTGCTTTACAGTAAAGAATAAGGATGATAAAAGCATTTATTATAGTTTAAATGATGCTCAGTACCCACAAGTTAAAAACTGCCAAACAATATCATCAGCAGTCCCTAAAGAGAGGACTACTATTTCTGCCTAACTGCTAATGAACAACTCAATTGCAACTGGCCAGCCAACTGCTTCCTCAGTGAAAAAATCCCAGTGTCACAGAATGATGTTTGGAAGATAACTGCACTGCTGCATCTGAATGCTAGAAAGATTTGACAATGTAGAATGAAAATATTTACCAGGTGGAAGCAATTTTGGCCAGAAATGAAAGCTATTAAATTTTGTGTAAACAGTTGTTTTGAATTCATTATTTGTACTAAGCCAACTTAAAAAAAGGGGAAAAGCAACAGGAGGAATGCCTGCACTTGTAAAAAGAGGCTGATTCCTGAACTGGTGCCAGATCTGGCACTGGGAAGCTCTAGGTAAGCATCTTGCCTGTCTGGCAAGCGTCAGACACCGCACCACCTCCTCCCAGCATACCTGCTGGCCTGCTCTCACAGTACTTGGTGTTCCTGCCAAAGGGGAAAGAGCTGCCTCTGTAAACTACCATCTTTTCCAAGAATGATGGAGAAGCCAAAACCTTCTCAAGACCAAAGAGCACCTTCCCTGCACAGAGCCCAGGGTAGCCTGACATCTATAATGCCACTGCTGCAGCTCACAGCCTTTCTTAGCCAAATGCTAATCAACAGACACGTTGCCTGCACCTGCACAGGGGCTTTGGGAAGTCTTACTCTAGACAGGACAAGGCAGAGGAGCCGAGCTGGGGTTAGAGACACTGACAAGACAGAGGCTTTGTGTACAGAGGACTCCAGCTCCCTGGGATCCCGGGATTAACCTGCTTCCCAGTACTCTGGCAGGGGGGAGAGCAAGCTGAAGCACAACACGGGGGGAGAGCAAGCTGAAGCACAACACGGGGGGAGAGCAAGCTGAAGCACAACACACTGTGATCTGCATCCTGTTGGTCTGCTTTTCTGGCTGCAGCGTAGGCTTGAAGGGATTCCACACTGTGCTTACAAATGAACAGCCATCTACATGACTGCAGCGCATTCAGCCTTGCACGAACCAAGGCCAAGGCAACTGCATGGCTGAGTGCTGCTGCCACACATACTTTCCTCTCCATACCAGCGATATGCTGCATGGTGGAAGCATCAGATTGCACCCTGAGGGCTTACACAATGGACAGAGGGCAGCTTTCATCCTTAAAGCTGGCTCAGACTTGTATGAATTTGCAATACAGACATAATCAATAGCTCTGAGACTGAACAGGGAGATAATTTTACAGATTTCTCCCAGGGGTTTGCTTATTCTGAGCTTCTTTCAGTGCTGGGTTTTCTCTCTATAGGGAAGGCAGAATCGGTTTCTGTGCAGCAGCTGAAAACAAACAATAGAAAAATATTTGAAATCCCTTTATAATCACCTACCTATCCCAAATACCTTTCTGAGTTTGACTTGGCTTGAACAGGACTATTTAAGCAACATATGCAACCATGAGCAAGCTGGCTAATCCAAAATGACCATTTGAGTTGCTCTGTTTTATCTTCAGTATTGCACCATGTTAGAGTAATACTGTTACTCATGTTGTGCTGTACTGCACTGCACTGAGAGCCCTCACACAAAGATGTAGCCCATTTCTTTAACTCTCACCCTAAAGCAACATGAAGCTTGCATTAGGTTAAGTTAAAACATATGCAATAGGTTACGTAACAGTGTTTCATGTGTCAACTCCTTGGCAGCTGTTTTTCTTTTTCTTTCTTTTTTTTTTTTTTAAAGAAGAAAAAATTCAAGTTATTTTCCTCTGGATGGAGTCATGCTAAAAAATAAGAGAAGCAAACATGAGGTAGCTCTGAGTATTACAGCTGACAGAGTAGCTGATACCTATCTCTTCTCAGAGGTTTTCTTTTCCTACTATGTTCACATGCCCAGTCCACTTTGGAAACAAGCTGTAGTCACCTAAGAGTCTGAAATCTACATTCTAGGAGTTTAAGTCTCTAATATTGCTAGACCAATGTCATTTGGTCTAATACTGTTAGAGTTACTGCAGAAGTACAAACGGTTCATTTAAACTGAATCAGTTTTCCCATGCTGGATCACGCGGATTGGCAGGAAGGGCTGTGCAAAGGGCAGTGCCCCCAGCAGGCAACGTGCAGGGGTTTTCACACTGCTTGTTGCTAATGGGGCGTCCAGTCATCTTTAGTAATCTTAGTGAACCTCTTTTGTTTGAAACAGGGGAAGAGCTGGCCGAAAACCTGTCACTGCGTCACCATGCCAACTCCTCATAAAGAAGACAAGTGCACTGCATTACACATGCCGTGGTTTCCGCACAAGCGTCCATACCAAGCGCAGCATCCAAGCTGCCTGCCAGGTTTCGCGATCACAGGTCAGGTTGTGCAGGGATCTCTCCCGATGTAAATGAACCTACTTCATCAACTGCTGAATGTCATTACTCAGGCAGGAAAGAAACCCGAAAACACGTCCGGTGCTCTTCAGGGTATGTTCCACACTCCTTTCTTCCGTTACATGGATTCACTCTCCTTAGGCTGCTTTCAGCAGAAAGGAACTATTTGATCACAGTACAAACCATGACTCAAACACTCTTCCTGTTAACACTGTAAGGCCGAACTTCATGTACTTACAATTAAGTAAGGCTGAAACAATACAAAATTTGCATAATTTGTTAATAGTGCTAACACCTTTCCCAAACCAATCTGTCTGACAAGAACATCACTCTGCAGATGTCAGAGTGCTGGCACACTGGAAAGCTGGTGAGGGGGAAATCAGGGGTACAGAATTTGGATTTATCACACTAGTTATGACACACACAAAAAGCAAAGGCACAACACTAATTTAGTTCAGGAATTTCAGTCCAATGCCAATACCAGTGCCAGAAACCACAGACCATGTCTGCACCTCAAACAGCAGGAACCCGAACTTGGTGCTCACAGCGTTCTCTCAAAAAAGACTACTTATCGCCATCAGGGCAGAGGTCTAAGTGCAGTGATAAAAATCTACCCCAGGTTTCTACAGCAAAGCATTATGTCTCTGCATATGAAAACATAATTAGATGAAGAGAGACTTTCCCGACATGAGGACAGCATAGGATTCATATAAGCAGACCTGAACTCTCCTGCAGGGAGCGTTCAGGACTGTACTTGGAGGTAGCATATGGGATAGGAGCACGATGAAGAATATCTGAACCCTGGGGCTCATGAGGATTTCCACGCAGCTATGAAAAGGCCCTCAGAAGTCTCAGCCCCCAGAGTCTATGCCATGCTTCCCAAAACGTACGCAGAACTGATGGGTTCCCTCAGAATACATCGGGCAATACTGAGGGCCAACGCAAGCAGGGACTAGAACGCACAGCTTCACACTAAGACTGGTTTCGACTATGGTCCATGCCAACACTCCGTAACTAAGCAGAAAGACACTGAACACCCAGAACAGACAGCACTGCAGGATTTAAGCAGAAAAGTTTTGATAAAAACCGTAAGTCAAATCATTCATAACATTAAAATCTCTAGGTGCTCACAGCTCATCAAGTGGAGAAGTTAAAGCTCTACGTAAGCTACTGTTGTGCTCTAATGAGTACTCCTCTATAGAACTAGCTGAAAGACAAACGAGTATCGCTGATCCTAAAATGTGTCTAGCTAGCCCTCACAGTTGCTGCTCAATAAATAATTTACAGAAATAATAATACTGTAATAAAGTTGCATTAATGTTCCATGAAAATAATGTTACTGGAATATGCATGGTGTCTGCCTGCAAATACAAGGACTAAAAGCCAGCTGGATGTAGTAGACTCCAGTGACTCCCTACTTGTCTAATTACCAATTATGGAGATTTGTATGAATACCTGAAAAATAAGAACTTACATAGAAAAAAAACAAACAGGAAAACCACCCCACTCAAGGAAGCAGTGCAAAAGCCCATTTTCGATTCATTACACTTTTGATCAACACTCTCAGTGCAGAAATGGGTTTGGAATGGTCAAAACTAATTGCATCCTATGGCATTTCTTTTCCAGTTGGAAGAAATACTGGATATAACCATCTTCTGCTTTGTTCCATCTCCTCTGCACTGCAAAGGTAGGAAAGCCTTGTTTAGCCTGCTGTTTCTCCAAGATGTTTTAGCTGCTATATAAATATCGCATGCCATTCCTATACCGGCCACCACCCCCCTCCCAACAGAGGAAGCCCGACAAGGATGACACATCAGCAGAGTCATTCCAAGGGAAGTTTTGATAGTGTCACGAATCTCAGGAACGGCTGAAGTTTCTCAGCCTTCTCCCATATTCTGCCTTGGCGATGTCTGCTAGTCATCCGCCCTGCTCTCAGCGCTGACACCTGACCCAGCAGCAGCAGGATTTTTCTCATTCCTAGCGGATAACTTCATTTACTGATGTGACAGATCTGAGACAAGTCCAGTAGGGACTTGGTTGTTTTACTGGTATTCACATCCACAGATAAAGATCTTGAACTTACAATTTCCAGAAACAGGTAAGGTAAAGAATAAGAGAAAAAAATTCCAAAAGACAAGAAGAAACGAAGAGATCAGGTATCTTTCCAAAGTCGCATGGGAGAGTTGTGGCAGAATCAAGGCTCAAACGCAGACCCCCTAATTTTCAGTCTACAATATCAACTGCAAAACTAGTTGTCTTATATACTTTTTCTGATAATGAAAGCAATCTTAAGTTATGCTGCAGAGAATAAAAAATAATTCTGGTTTCATCTTTACAAAACAGTGTAAGCATAATTATCTCTACAGCACAGATCAAGGCACAAGTCGAAGCATTAAGCATTGCAGCGACTTGTTCAGGGTCAGGCAGCAGGTCTGTATTTGAGCTCTTCCATCTACTGTTCAATCCATTGGGATGCTTTTGAACCAAACTCTTGTTTGAAATCCAAAGCTCTCAGAGCAGCATTTAATAATCCTGCAAAGCACTTTGTTTCAGCTAAGAACAAAGGTTTCAAAGGTACTTATATTTGAAATGAATAAATTCTTAATATCTAAATTCTTAAATAAATATCTTAACTAAATATTCTTAGTAAGTGAAAATTAAACACGACACTCAGCTCAGATACTCTGCTTTCAAATTTCAATCACAATCTTCAAAAAAGGAAATTGTTGCAATTCTATTTGTAAATGTTTTGTGTCTAATATATGATTAACTATCATAGGAGTTATCATGGGAATTATACACAACATTTATTATTAGACCAGCAGACTCACTAGGCTGGCGAGATAAATATGAGATATAAATAAAAACAAATTTTATCTTGTGACAATGGAGTCACTGTGTGTGCCACTAGGCTGGGGTGTTTCTATGAAAAAAATACATCAATAAAATGGGTAGGTCTACAAACAAGGGGGCAAACTACTTCAGGCTCATTCTGGCCATGCTGCAAGCAGCGTGGACGCAGTCAGCTCAGACTCCAAAACTGCACAGCCACATTACCGCAGCGCTCTGCTTGCCCTAATAGGTCCTGCTGAGAAATAAAGCTTAGGACCCGGGAAGGAGGAAGGCAGCACTGCGTTCTCATGGCACCATGGATCACATCAGTCTACCTAGAGATTAGGAAAGGAGTGTGCATCTAACTACACTGGGTGGATGAACCTGATATTTCCTAGCACAATGCAAAAGGAGCCTTGTGCCATCCTAAGATCAGTAATAAATGATAGAGCAAATAATCACATTTCTCTGAAAAATGAGGGACACATTTCAAATGATTTAGTGCTGCTGCAGCAGCACTACTTTACACCAACAGAGGATCAGAACTGTAGACGGAGAATCAAAACGCCAACAGCGCTGGTCAGCCCTGGCTCACAGCCTGAGCCCTAGCGCATGTCCAGCGGGCGCACGGTGCAGCACCAGCTGCGCCAGCCTTACCGCGCACGCGCTGCAGAGCTAGCAGCGTCAGGGCCCTGCTATCCCTTCGTTTCCTACCTAGGCAGGCGTATAAAAGGTAAGGCCAAGGCGACTGCAGCTGAAACGAGCTAAAAGAGAAGTAAGGCTTGGGAAGCAGAGACGACAGATACCCAATATTAAAGCTGCTGAGACAGTTGAAGAAAAAGGACAAGCTCTAAGGCTTAGAGTCCCAACAGACCTAAGCCTGAAAGTGCATCCATTTTTTCCAACTATATTTGTTTCACCTCAAAAAAGACATCACCTTTTCCAGCAATTCTGCCTGGCATTAAAATAAGCAAAACTAAACATTTTTTCTGAGAGGAAGTTGACTTCTTGACTAGCGTCAAGTGCGACGGCACAAGCAAAAAGTAAAGCTATGACATATCTTTGTAGCTATTTATTTCTTCAAGTACTGAAAGAACATTCATTTCCAGGGCAGCTTACATGGGCAAACGTGACCAAGCTGAGTGGGAACGTGGTGCAAAGAAATCAAAGATTTCCTCCTCCAATATACAATAAAGTCAGCCATTAGAAATCCTCCGTCTCAGCGCTTTCACATGCAACTGCACATTAAGCGCAAAAAACTGGATTACACAGGAAATACATTGTGTGAGATTTATTTTCCTCCTCAACATCACCCTATTTTAGAAGGCATGTATACAGATGCACAGAATCATGACTTTGAATTCGAACTAGAAGGGACCCCTGGATCGGGCCAGCTGGTTCTGCCTTCTGTTACTATTTCTGCACTTAAAAATACATCACTCGATGCAAGGATGATTTAGAACTGACTAAATCTACCTTATTACCTTATGTCTCACAGAGTTATGTTCACCTGAACACATTCTTCTAGTCAGCTCCTCTACCGCAATAGAGAAAGAGAATTTTAAGAATTTTAACTCCACAGGCTGCAGATGAGGGTGGTACTGACATTAACACTTTTAATTAAGGAGGGCACAAGACCAAGACATAAGGCTGCAGAATTTTGTTCTGCCATTTATGATGTCTAATTCATAATCTTCTTTTTGTTCTTCTATGCCATTTTGGGATCAATCTTTCAAACACTGAATATGCTCAGTGCCTGGGGCCTGGAGGTTATACCACTGAGCACAAAAGGCTCTCAGTATTTTACAGTACTTGATGTCAGTTTCTGAAACATATTGTGTCAAGGGAATTTAAGATCTTAATTCTGGCTTATTTACAGAAACCAGATCCACTTATCCTTAACCCTTAGTACCAAAATTCACTCCCTTCTCTTTTAAAGCACTTTACTCCCTCTAGGTTAGAGAGAATCATTCTTGCCATTTCCATTCAAAAACAGAATAATGCTTTTTTCTTCCACAATTAGACATCAGTTTGTATCTTATGCTATTTAAAAATAATATTATAATGGCAACTTTGATATTTAGTTCTGCTAGCCTTTGTATTTCATGCATCATATGAAAGAACATGAAAGCCAGCTGGGTTAAAGCATAGATGTGCAGCAGCAGTATAGAGAACGTACCTGGCAACAACATGGTCATATTGAGCAGGCAAAAATCTTTCTTTTCCTGGGCCAAATAATTTGTCTTCTGTGTAAAGTCATATACAATAATTGACCAATCCAATCCAATTGTTTATCTATGATTACCAAACAGTTTTCTGGAGACACATTGCCAATGCAAATGGAAGAGAACTTCAGTATCAACGTAAGACTAAGACCCCCACTTCAACGTATCTAGAAATAATTTACGCAGATTTTGCATTTTTGAGACCATGATGGTACAAAAAATATAATGTGCCGAATAACTGCACACTAAAATATATTGTAGCTAAACACTTAAAGATTTATTGAACATTACAACCATCTTGGGTGAAATTCAAATCTTTCCTACCCCAGAAAATACTGTATTTACTGAAAAAAAGAATTTTATTCATCCTGAAGTGATTCCAGCTGGAACTCCCTGGAAGAATTTCTTCTGGAAAAAGTGGTCTTTAGAAGAAAGAGGGAAGGATGACCCTCCTTCCTGAAGCGACAGCTTGGCAGCCGGGGCTCTCATCAGGAGGCTCGCTGCCCCTTCCGCACGGGCCATGTCCAAACCTGCGTCTCGCCCTGCTCTCGAGACACTGGAGCCAACACGCTAAGGGACACAGGGGAAGCAGTTTCTCCCACTGATGCCATTCCTGGGCACATAAAAGGAGAGCTAGGTCACCTCTGTATAGCCAGCTTCGCATGTCCTACCAAGAGACTGCAGAGTTATTTTCTTGATCTCCAGATCTCCCAATTGTCATTTATAATATTTTAAATGGCCACAACCCACAAGTTACATGGAAAAAAAAAAATCAGCAGTGATGAGTTATGCACGTGCGGGTAATACAAGGGAAAATTACACTACAGATCTCCGCTTGACCATCTTCTCCCCAATCCCACATAGCCAGATCTGTCTACGCACACAGTCCTCCCACCCTCATTCCTCCTTATGTTAACGAGCATATATATAATCTGCGCTCTCCCATTTTGTCTGATAAGTATTTCAAAAAGTAAATGGTCAAAATAAAGAATTAACTGTGATCCATCCTCCAAAGAGTCCTGAGAAGATTTAACTATTGTCAGAATTGCACCTCCAGGCTCTTCGGCAAGGCACCCTGTGCACTAAGTTAATGGATCAAAAAGTGCAATGACAGAAGAGCAAACGTTCATGCTCGTTGCTTTCTCACACATCCCTGCTGATGAAACATTTTATTCAGCATGACACAAAATTGTCTGTCTTCCATTTCGGGGTGAAAAAGAAAAGCTTGAATTCAGTTCTAGTCAAACGTCTTCCTGCTGAACTGTTACATTCAGCAGCTGAAGCAAAAAATCATTTGTACCATCTTAGAAACAGGTCTCGGAAATATCTGTCTATTGAGCCTATTTATGCAGCTCTGGAGACTTAAACATCACTTAGATCCCAAACACACTTTTAGTCTCAGGGAAGAACCATTTGTGAGAGAGACAAGGTTAATCTCAGTGACCTCTCCATACCTTCTCTGCTGTCTTAACTGAGCTCGGGATGCTCCAGACAGTACAAAGCCATTTAGCCTATTTCCTGTGGAAACATAGATGGTACAATCTTTCTCTGCTCATGTGCACGTCCATCTGCATTTTCAGTTTTTTGCCAATTTCAGTCAAACCTGACAGAGAAATATATGTCTGTTATTAAGTTTTGACAGGTTTGATACAAATTTCAGCCAGCTGGAAGAGAGAAACTGTATTAGTGCTCCCGCTGAATGAAATGACAAGCTATAACCGCTTTCTATTAGCGATCTGAGAATCCACGTAGGAAATGTCCCAGACATAGGATAAGTCCCCTTTGGATCTCACAACTTACAAAATACGCAGAATTCAACTATGATACATAAAGCCACAGGAAAGCAGGATTTGTCTGTTCTACTCACATCTTCATACAGTGGAAGTGTAAGAATTATGTGAGATAAATGAGAAAAGTGATTTTCTCCTGTGTACATAACATTTCTGACACTTGTGATGGCTTCTGTGAAGAACAAATGTTCATAATACTGTGAGTTTGAGTAGAAATTTCTTTTTAGCTACCTGCAAATGAGGTCAGTTTCTTTCTTATGTGTTTTTTTGACAGGCTAATATTCATGCTCAGCTTACGTGAAATCTATGGATTTATAGCTTGTCTTCAAGAGTCCTGCTTTCTCAGGTTTCTTACAAGCTAAACACCTGCCTGGGCAGGTGCCCTCCTCTCCTCCCTCGCCTGCTCCTGGCCCCTGCGCCAGCACGCTGAGTTACCCAGGTGAGTGTGGAGATGCAGACAGGTGAACAGAGGGGCCATCTCCTGTCCGGCCTGTTAACTCTGCTGTGCTGACACAGGAAATACCTTAATTGGTGCCAAAGGCTAATTCCTACCTCTGTCAAAAAGGGACATGAATCAGAGAGGGATCAGAGCCACAGATACAGACCTGAGCAGTGAACATATTTTTCAGATCTTACTTATGCCTGTGCCTATCAGCAAAATACAACGCTGCAACTCTGACACACTACTGAAAAAAAATGTTTTCTTCCTGCTCAGAATATACATCAGACATTTTGACCGACTTCTGCATGTATCCGCCGCTAGTCAACACTAGGGTCACCTCAGCATTTCCAGTTTGGTTCCTCAGGTTGAAACAAGTTTGTTTACAGCAGTTCAACTCCCTCCATTTTCCAGCTCTACCAACACCATCAAATTTTCATTTACATTTTCTTTTATTTATTTTCAGGAAATAAGTCAGGTACACCTGCTCATAGCAATAATTATTACTAGTGTAAACACATCCAATTTGTTTGGTACAATATCCCCCACAAACCTTTTGCAGTTTATAAATTCACATTAGTTGACTCTGAAGTTTTGTCAATAGAAGCCAACTTTCTGTCTGCTTTCGATGCATCCAGACGTAAATCTGAAGGAAGCCGCAGAGGAAAGCCAAAACGAGCCTGTTCCGTCAGCCAAGTGAAAGCACTCCTCCGAGCCCTGAGTCCTCAGCCAGCAAAGAGCCATTGCTACAGGACCTACACAGATACTAGATCATTTCTGGTGTTTCTAACCATCAGAATAACCGTATTAACTTTGTTTCAACAGCTCTGACCACTTGCAATGGTAGCAGTGTAACAACATTAATCTGCTGCGGGAAGTATACCGGCCAAGTATACTTCTGTCTTCTTTTATCCTTGGCAACAGGCTTTAAAAAATACCTAGCAGATAAAGTTATTCAGAAATGACAGCTTCTACTGTGGTAGCAAGTTTGTTCTGCACTGAGCTCCACCAGCATTACTGTTGAAACACGGCTGGGCAGGAAACGCCTGCAAGGCGCTTAGAGCTTGCTCTGCCCGGACTTCGGCGAGGCTCGCTTTCCCCAGCAGTCCTCGATTCACATGTCCTTGACCGGCACAGTTGCTGAAAGATTGATCCAGCCCATGAAAGTTCTCCTTGTTTCTCTATTCGACAAAAGCTATAGACAGAGAGAATAAAGACTGGAGAGGAGAAAGACTGCTATGAGCCACAGCAGGACAAGATGGTGCGGGAAGAGCAGGGAAGTACGCGGGGGGGCCACAAAGCTCTTTCAGCTGTGATGCAGACTGGAGAGGAAACTGAATGTTTTGCTGACTCCTCAGTTTGAGTACCAGTTGTGTCTTATAAATACCATGACCTTAAGTGGGAAATGTTGTTGATGGGACTTCTCATATGAGAAGAGCGTAGATTAGACAATCACTAGCTTAATCTGAGGTGTAGAGACAATAAATCAGGACATAAGTCAGTGCCTTCCACACACAGCTTTTTACCAGTCATGTCAAGGATTCCATCTTTCATATTTAAGATCAACTAAAAATCAAGCCAAATACTTCTTTCCATTGGTAATACATATGCAATATACCACACTATATATGTCAAGTAATGGAAATATTAACATAAAATAATGTGGCAAACTTCTTGAAATTTTGGTTTTTTTTCATCAACATATGCAGGACCTCCCCCAAAAAAAACATACTGGCCAGATCACATGCATTATCTTTCAGAACATTACTAAATGAAAACTGTGCTCTTTTCTTTGTAGCTGAAGACCTTGAAATGCTTGCATCTGTCACTACCAGTTTTACAGGTCTAAGACATCATGATTTTTTAACAGACCTGGAAGAAGCTATCCTAACAATTGCACATGTATCTCAGGGATAATTATTCATATGAAAGACAGGGAAAATGTCACAGCCATTAGAAATTATTAACTTTAAGAGTTCTCAAAGAATAGCTACTTGTCTAGGCCTACTAGTTTTGTCTGTATGGGGGAAAAACACATTTCCTAGATCAAAAATACTTCAGAGAGCCATTGGAATCATCAGAAGATGAAGCAACAGCACTTTGTATCCTACCACACAGAGAACACTATTTTGAAACTAGTGAGTCAAACACACAGTCATCAGCTCTGCTTGTTACGAAAATTATGCCCTCAATCCCACATACCACTCCGAATACGCAAGGCACTGAGTAGTGCTGCTTCCAGGAAAAGGTCTTAATCTTGGACTGGAATCTGGATAGCAAATAGTGTTTTTTAAACTAGGAGAGATTCAGTCTTTACGGGGTTGTGTACAGTAGTCTGTCATGATAGTATCAAAATACTTTCCAGACAAACTAGGTCTTAACAGAGATGTGAACGTACTATTTTTTACAGGAATAAATATTCTCAATTGTTTTCATCAGAGAAATGCATTCTCTATTTTGTAAAATCTGATCTTTCCACAACTTTCCTATTCAGCATCAAAAAGATCTCTCGCAATAAAAAACAAGCAATTCCCAGAAACACTCCTCATCCTTCCCAGAACTGCATGTAGTCTACAGAAGCACTGTAAACAGCGAGAGACCAGAGTTCCCCTACTCTGCTTGACTGAGAACAGGGAATGGAACCTTTGTTTTCCATGCCCAACAAGAAGCTCTTGAGTTTGCTGTACAGTAATAGAGACTGAAAAATCCTTAAAACAAGGTACAAAACTTCCACTGGAGCACCAAACTCAACCAGGTTTCCAGTGCTCTGGGAGATGCCATATTCAGTGAACAGAGGAGTCGCACTCAGGCTCCTTAAAGAGCATTTAATTGCCTATAAAAATTTAATCAGCTCCAACAGGACAAGCTTTCCTCCCCACCTCCCTTCAAAACACTTGCATTTTCCTCCTTTCTCTGGATTATCCTCCCTCTCTTCCATTCCAATAGAAATATAATAGAACTTTATAAAATACTAGCTGAATGCTGTTTAATGTTACGGATAATAGGTACAAAGGAACGGATATCCCCTGCTATGCTTTTTAATGCAATATTTCATTCTGTACACAGCAATGATACGACTTATTACATGCACTACTACTGAAATTAAATTAGAAATTAAACATCAAACTCTTGCCAACATTCTCTGGGATTTGTATAGCTACCTGCATTAAACCTCCTCAAAAATTATAGTCTAAATACGTTCGACTTTTTTTCTGCGTTTAGGAGTGGTAGCTGTTATCTGAAGGGTTGCAGTACTTTCTTTCAAGCAAAGACACCAATGCTAGATACAATCTAAGCTTCATCTGCATATACACACCACTCCTACAAAATGTTGTGGAGCACACCAAGAAGTCTTTTCTGTCAGCTCAGTTTCCAGGGAGTATTTCTGCTGTAAAAAAAACACCCTTATTTTAATCAGGCATTAAGGGACAACAGATTCTTCTGCTGCTCAGATAAGCTTCCCTTCCCACCGCCTTCCGCAACCTGGAACAACAGCTCTGTCTTTTCAGTTGCTAAATGCTTGCTCTGCGAGAAAGCCTGCTACTGCCCAGAGCAGTGCCACGAACCCATGCCAGCCACAAACGCAAAGCAGCACAGGCTACCGTCCCCTATCAGCGCACTCCTACTTCCAAAACACTGCTGTTGCGACCTCATCGGGTATCTATCTCCCTGATGGCAATTGCAGGATCATCCAGTAAAGACTGTGGGAACAGGTGCTGCAGTAAGAAGGCTATTTAAAAATAGCCAAATTTAGAGCTTTTAAGTACAAGAGTATTGCTTTCATTTAAAACAACACATTCATCACAAGTATATTTTGAAGTAGCAATTTTCAAAATTCTGCTTTACTGCCAATCAGCAGCAGAGGAATCCACTTTGGAAAGAAAGAAATCCTCTGTAAGGAAAGTCGATACCCCTTTACTGCAACTCTTGACCTGCCATGCTTCTACGGGCCAAAAACGTACTGAGCTTCAGGTCAAAGTTCTGAAGCTACTGAAGCTACTAAACCAATAAAAATATTACCAGCTTGTCCAGCTCTGATATCTTAGATCATCCTGTTGCTTTTACTGCTTGGTCAGACACAGCCACGCTACAAACTTGTTTTGCAGCATTAATAAATCATCATTTTTCTATGCCACCCTCTTCCAAACAGTATATGTGAGTTCTCTATGTTGGAGACATAAAGTGAGTCCCTAAGAAAGCAAAGGACCATTTTGACATCTTTGAATATTATGGATGGGGCCCAGTAGGAAGCTTATTGCAGACAAGAGAAATAAGATGCCAACGAACCAATGAGACCCCTGAGACACCCCAGTCTCAGCTGCTACAGAAGGTAATAATGGTGGTGACGATGTCAGTACTGATGCTCAGCTACACTCTACAAGCTTGTACCAGAAAAAACAAAAGCACCGACTGGAAAATAAAGTAATGAGCTAAAAAAGCCTTATATTTTTCAGCTGGAGTATTCAAACTAAGCCTTTTATTTCCAGTGATGCAAGAACTCTACCAGCCACCTTGCTAGATGCCTTTTGCTTCTGCTTAATCTAAAAAGGCATTCCATTAATTTTTGTTTTTCATAATTTATTAGATCTCTTCAATGGTGCAAGCTTCCAAGACCTGTTGTTTTAAGAAATTACAGTCACCTCTTAGTCTATGGAGGAGGTAGTTGGAATTCAGAAAATGTTCAGAGTATTCTGAAATTAATTGCATGCTGCTTTTTTGTTCAAGCAGATCTTTCAGAAGCCTCATATAGCGTGCATTTCATTTATCAGTATGCCAAAAAAATAGCAGTGCTCTTCTGTGAACTTCTATCTTTCCAATCAAAAGGCATTCACCATTTGGGAAATAGCCAGTTTCCCACTCTTACTTATTAAAAGAAAACCTGCAGGGAGCTGGATTTGAGCTAAGCTCAGCTTCACTGATGGAAATGGAGCTAGTTCAAACTACACCATCTGAGAATTCAGTCCGCTAATTATAGCTTAACTTGATCTTTACACTTATTTTCTATAAACTCTGTTAAATGAGTTTTCATTTTTATTTTAGACAGCATAGCAGAAAACTCACAATTTTCTTACAATCACTGAGTATTCCAGATGTATCAGCCTCAGTATACAGCTGAAAGAACAGGATTTGGATGTCCTTGGAAAGAACTAATTTCTCTTGTGCACTGCAGCCTTGTCAAGGTGTAGATTCTACGCGTATCTCCACGGCAGGCCTTATGGAGAAGGCCAAGGGAGGAGCCTAATAAATCTTGAAATTTCTGCCCATACTGAATTAAAAAGTCATCTCACCCTTAACACTGAATCCTAATTCCCATCAAGTCAAGTCTCCCAACTCACAACATTTTCAGGGAGCCCAACACATCAAATGGTTGGAGGAAAAACCTAAACAGCTAAAAACTATTCCCTGCGGTTGTGTTGCGATAAAGTCTGCTACAGCACCCCCTCACGACCAAGCGAATTTCCACTCCAGAAAAGTCTCTCATCGCTTAAAGCCACTCTGGGCATTCTAGCAAGCAATGAGGTCTGATCTCTCCACACCACACTTGCTTTGTTAGAGAAACTGACCTTCCTTTAGTTTCCTAAAATTCACAAGGTTGTGATTCAAGCAGATTTTGCCTCTCTGTATTTGGAGGAGAGGAGGGACACAAGGCCCAGGTGCCCAAGAGAAGCACAACAGCAGGCAGCTTCAGCTGTTAGCAGCACGTCCGTTCGGAGAGCTGGAAGCAGAAATACCTCTCTCCACTTGGCAAGGGGGTTCTGCTCTGCATGTCAGCTGTGCCAGGCAGGCACACACGGTTAGTTACCCCAGATGAGCTGACAAACAGTTACACACTAAACCGTTCACATTTCACTGCGTTTGGTCTCAACCTCATACCAATAACAACTTGCTGGCTGCAAAGGGAGCAGCATTGCAAAATAAACCATGCTGTCCTATAAACAAGAGACATCACTGGGAAAGGGGGAGCCATAAGGAGGGTTTCCTAGCGTCCGACAGGCAGCAGAGCCGTCTCAGGCATCACCCGCTCCACGGGCAATCTGGTAGCAGGCAGACAGATAGGGAGACAGTTACCATAGTTTAATTCAACTATAGAGAAGAAGATACTTTCATTGTTTCAGCTGGCAGCTTATGTGTTTCTCTGGTAAATATATACATTTCCAACTTCATCATAAGAGTAAAATAATGGGTTTTAATCTGTCTAAGTTTATAGTTTCTAAAAATTTTCCAGTGGGACTCTAGATCCCATAGGTTTATTTTTCTGAGCTACTTTTTGTAGATAGCCTGAAAGTTGTCTGTGGGCTGCTGTTGAAAAGCGCTGACCTAAACCACGCTTCCAACATCCAGCATAGCTCTCCCATCTATTCCACTGCGGCTCTCAGAACCAATGTTCACTTCAGCATCCATCGCTCCTAGCAGCTTAGGTCCTCAGTGCAGTGAATGAAACTGCTGCCCTGTCTCTACACTGAACTGTTACCAACTGCAGTAGTAATACAAATCACAAATTAACATTTGGTAAATCACATCTTCGGAAAGGAGAAAACAAAAATGAGGCAGCTGTTATATCTTCAAACTTCCCACAGTATCAAATAACTATTTCAGTTAACGTGTCTGGGATAATGAAAGGATGCTGGGTTTGTCAGGAGATGTATGTCTATTTTTAAAGGTTACAATTTTTAATTATTTCAGCTTTGTACTCAACTCTGCTCTTCCAAGTAACATGTTTTGAAAGACTCATTTTCAAATTGTTCCTTTCTACTAAGAAAAAAACACTGCTTCACAATATAATTCCATAAATCTGATGCAGACACACATTTCATGATTTTTTTCTCCCTTTACAGCTTTCATTTGCCATGAAAACAAAAAACTAAGACACTTAAGTTCTAAACATACTTACATACATGTGTGCATGTTTGTATAACTTTATATAATCTCATCCTTCCATCACCTTGATTTTTTTGATTAAGAGAAACTGGTTTTCTATTTTCCATATCAAGAAAATGGAAATTCATTAAAGAGGATATAGATTTCATGACAGAATACAAGCCTTAGGCACCAGTGGGTAAGAAAGAGATCTGTCTTTTAGAAGCAGCAAACTGAAACACTGCAGAATCGTTCCCACAGTGTTTACAAATGTGCATCTTTCTGTTGCAACTGCTGTTAATTCACAGTCTTACTGCATGTAATCTGTCTAAAAATCAGAATTCAACATTACAATTTCTTCTCACTATGAGAAAATTGATTGAAATGAGTATCATAACAACACTATGAAACCCAACAAGAATGCATGTATCTAATATCACTGGAAACTTCTGCATTTTTATGAAACAGTGTCTTCTTTTTACTTAACATTTTCTATAAATGTATAAAGGAAAAGATTCCTCAGTTCTTAGGGATATTAAAATATGAGCAGGCACTGCATGGCTTTGCCTATCTAATATACTGCACATAGGGATACAGAGGAAGATGTGACCCGCCTGAAGCAAAATAGATCATGTTTACCCCAACACGAGCTCCAGCTGGAGTAGCCAAGAGTAGCAGGCTTCCCAGGCTGCGGCATCAGATGATGCAGTCTCAAATCTCGACTGTGAGGTATTCCCAAAATGCTCAGAGCTGTTTACTTTTTAAATATTGAGGCTCTGGTGGCATGTCCATCATTATTGCTGGATATGTACATGTATGGATGTACCTCTTCAAGTCCATGCCTCATCTATCTTTTAAACTGACCTGTCAATCACTGATTCAATTTTATGGACTTTCCCCTGAATTCCCCCAGGCTATTTTTTCCCCTCACAACCAAAAGCAAGTTCCTCAGGGCAAGAATTTAGTGGGAAATGAGAATCAGCATTGTGCATATGGAAATTCAGGGAACATGCAAGGAGCTTGCTCCTTCAAACTTCTCCAATTAAAAGGGGCAGCCCCAAAGGAAGGCAAGGAGATGGCCTCGCCTGCATGAGCTGCGGTCCGAGCTGCATGTCCCCCAGCATCGCAGGGAGGGTTACGTGCAAGTGTGAAATACCAGGGACAATACTAATGGCATAATCTTTTCAGAGACTACTGGGGTGGAGCAGCTCCATTCCTCACAGAGGAAGAGGGTAAAATTGGGAATACTTTTTTCATTCCTAGTGGGGAATCCATTATATCATCCTATGCCTATTGGTCATATTTTCTGCCTCTGATTTCTGTAATTGCATAAATGCCAGAAAATACAAATGTAAATATTATGACCCAGCTATCAACAGTTTCTTCAAAGGACTGGATTGTGCCTAATCTCTCTTAAAAAGGAGAAGCAGTCCTTCATGTTGCCAAAGTATCCATTGGCACCAGTGGAGTCAAGGGAAATTTTTTTTCCTGCTAGTTATCAAACCAAACCATTAGGGAACTGAGGCTGCAAACATACTGAAGCCCACATTCACTTTTGAGTCAGAAGTGTTGATTCTCCTCCCAGTCAGGATTCCCATCCTCTGTTCTGGAGGTAAACATTTCTTGTTCCCATAGGAATACCGACCATTTCTACACGCCAGGCAGTCTCTAGAAAGAGCCCCAAACTGGCCATACCTAAAGCCAGGTACAGAAGCACTGAAATCAGTAACGGAGGTCAAAGGCAGGTTGAGTATCTCCGTGTGAGATGGAAACCGCTTCTCTGCGGTAGTGCTTTTCCCCATTCTGATGAAGAAGCTTCAGGCCGCCCCTGCTGTCAAGTGGAAAGCCTTCCTCTGCGGTGTAAGGAAACCAGACGTAACCATCTCAACGAAACGTGACAGCAGGCATGAGCAAGCCAGGGGGAAGAAAAAGAAAAGGAGCAAAACCTCTCTCTATTTCACAGTGGAAATAGATGTGTCTAGCCATGTGCTTAAATGCAATCTGGTCTGAAATCCCAGGCTGCATTTAGACACATGAGCATGTTGAAAAAGTGGGGAGAGGAGGGGAAATCAGGCTGAGAGTAATTTAAAAAAAAAAAATAGGAAACTTGGATACCTGGGAAGTGATCATCAGTTGATGCAAATGCTGTAGCTCAGTTGGCTTTAGTGCTACGAAATTTTATACAAGCTGAAGTTTTCCCTACTACTTCCCAACAAAACTGAAGGCACCCAAATCATTCCAGAGCTTCGAACATTTCAGTTTAAAATGACTGGATCAATGGGAGAGACAGAGTATGCCACAAGCAAAGAAAATTCTTAACTACTCAAACATCGTTTTTGCCCTAATGAAATAGTTTGTTCAATAATTTGGTATGAAAGTTTGTGAAAGGTTCCAATTCCCACAGTTTGCCTCCTCCCTCAGCTTCCATTCATACCGCCTGACGACCCTGCTATCATTTACATTACAGCCCTCAGTAGTTCCATAAACAGGGTAAGCTTTTTAGAAGAGAAAGACTGTTTTCAAAGATATGTTGAACTAAGTTGCATATAAATAGAAATTCAGGGGTAGAAAGCTATCCTACAAAACTAAACACATGCTTGTTTTATAGTAATTTATTCCAGAATTGCATTGCAACCAACAAGATCAATATCCCATCAGTGAAGATTGCCTGGAAACACTGTGAACATGTTGGCACTGTTACAGCAGTACAGGGTTACTGACACATAAGCATTGTGCTCCCCTGCAGGATACTGGCCTAGAAAACCACACCCTCGTTGTCAAAACCATCTCCACACAGTTAATTATCACACTTCACGGAGAATCTTACAATACTTAAGCACTTCACATGCCCAAAGTAATTCAGAACAAATTCCCAGTTCTTTATTGCTGCAGTATGTCCCTTTTGCATCATTTTCTGTGAAGTGTTTGTTTCACTGTGTAACTGCATTGTTTCAAAACTGTGCATCTTATTATGTTACCAGGTGCCTCAAAACATTTAAATTTTCTTTCATCCTTTGCCCTAATAGTTCTGTCCAGTGGCACCTGAAGGTCGTGAGGAAGCAGTAACGTCCCCTCTGCTCAGCAATACACTGCACAAAGCAGCCCCTCTCCCACATCACTTACACTTTAAATCCACAGAGTTAAAGGAAGACTTATTCCTGATTTGCAGATGTCAAGCACAAAGTGAAGTGAGAAGTCTCATATTTTAAGAAACACGGGTGGACGGGTAGAGGAGTGACAGAAAACTCGCTTTCATTTACTGACGTACGTAGACGCTCCACAGCTAAGTAAACCAAGATCTGAGAACAATCTGAAACCGAACTCCAACGCCACAGAACTCCCTCCAGCCCCAGAGAGAGGCCCTGGGTTAGAGGCTCCCAGCATTAACTGTGCCACTGAACTGGAAAGTGTAGGCTAGCGTATTAATGAATAACAGATCCAAAATACAGTTAATACAAAATCAGAGGGAAAACTAAGATGTTTAAGTGGATTACAAACTTGGCATTAATTTAGAAGTGTGCTTTGGAAGTAAAAAGGCCAAGGAAACTTAGAGGTATTACCAGAGAAACCTGGTCTTTGAACACAATAGTTATCAAGCTTTCTAGAATGTCTTTATAAAACCACATGTAAAATATCGCAAAAGGTCTTCACTACCTATGACAAAAAAGGTCCCAGTAATTTTTGAGATGAGCAACACAAATTACAGACCTGGATGAGACTGAACTACAGAAAGAAATGAGAACTCAAATGGGGAAATTCTATAGAAGATACAAATATATATAGATACAAAGAAACTGAGATAATATGGAGGAAGAGAAGGGACCAGTGAGACTAAATGCTAGAAAATGTTTACTAACATGGTGACAAGACCCATAATTTAAAATACAGCTAAGCAAAACACTAGCAAATACAAAGAAAAAATTTGCAAAGAAATAGAAGCTGATTGTTCAAATACATTTTTCCACATTCTGCAATTTCTAAGAGCTGATTTCATGCCAAATGTTTATTTTCAATCAAGTTGTACCAGCGATAAATTTGTCTCCATAATTCCATATGGGGCTAGTGATTATCTCCTTTCTGGGAAAAGGAGAAACATGTTATTGAGGATTTGAGATACGCTGCGAATATAGCATTACCCTTCTACCACAACAACTCAGTGTGTGGGCATCAGAGATGATAACTTGCTCTGTGAGTATCCTAGAACACAAAGGAGCAAATATATTAAAATTCACCTTTTCTAAAGACATCTGGGTCACTTGATTTTACTTTAAAATTTGAGGCTCCAAAGTTCAGGAATTATTGTTTCAAATAGCATGCAACAGCATTAAAAATTTCCATCCTACACACACAACACATTGCTCGAGGACAGCATGTTTATCAAAAAGGGCACTCTGCCTCAGCCCGCCATGCCATCGCACACAGCAGCTACACCAGGGACCTGCCTTATGCGGCTGCACAGCAACAGAGAAGAGAGTGAGGTCTCAGACCTCTTTTCTACGGTCTGGGAAAGAGCCGGTAATAACCACAGGCCTGCTGTTCGCCACAAGCAGCAGGTCTGCACCTCCGACATCTCATCCAGAAGGGCTGGAGCGAGAGCACACCGGGAGGAAGAGGCAGCAGGCGGAAAAGCGATATGACCCGTTATCAGCTGCCCAGGAGCACTGCAGTGAGCACATGGGATGACAAGAAGCCTTTAAAGGGGCAAATGGGTTCATTTCCCTCCCACAGGGCCGCGCTAATACAATGCCTCCCTCAGGGCTTCTCGACAACATTTCCATTTATGCAGCACTTATCCGTTATGTAGTAACACTGTACAGAGCTTAAAGTACAGCCAAGAAACCCAATATCTATAGAGCGAACATACTGTACAACCTAACAAGACAGACTCACTTTTGAAGCTTTATAGCTCCCCCTGTTGAAATTAAACCCTATTCATTGGAATTTGCTTTTTTGAAGTTTTACGTCAAAGTTCAGAACTGGTTATTCTTGATTACAGTATATGAGACTGTGCAGAATTAAAGCAATGATTCCTGAATTACGGTCTGTAAATTGCTCTCAAAACATAAGCTCTTTGCCAGATGACCAGCAGAGCTGTCACTATCATAAAGTGGAATTTCTCCAAACTCAGTGCCGAGTTTCAGGAGCAGAGCTGGTGTCCAGCCCAGCACATGCTATGGAGACACTGCGCAGACTCTTTTAAACAGACAGCTGAAGTAGACCAGTGGAAAGCTGTCTTCAAAATAGCACAATTCAGTTTGGAAAGCTGTCTTCAAAATAGCACAATTCAGTTTGTAACATTTTTTTAATGTCTGCTTTCTTTGAAAGCACTTTTTTCTTTTTTGAAGGGTTTTGTCTGTTTGGGTGTGTTTTGGCACAGAAACTAAATATCCCAGTATTTTCCAGAAAACAACTAACTTTTTTAAAACAAGTTTTCAGCCATTTTTAGTAACAATTTTGATCCACAATAATTACTGATCCTGCGTTGTTGGGTTTGGTTTGAAGCACTAAGCAAAAGTATTTTGTCAAAAATGTCCATAAGGAAAAAAAAATACCCTGCCTACTTCTATGAACTAGCAGCCAAAGCTGACTGTAGCTAAAGTGTCTGCTTTAAGTTAAACTGGTTTCTGCTCCATGGCTATAAAATTTGCCCAAACACCAAAGGTAGAAAACAGTAGCAGTAACAGCCATACCAGAAGCAAGCGTGTAACGGTGAAAGACATTGGCACTGCAGGTCACAGTCAGAGCTTCTGCCTTAATAAACAGCTTGTCCTAATCTTTGCAGAGGAAATAAACATCAGAACAGGGAACAGAGAGCAAAAGCAAATAAACAGTTGCTTTCATCACGTTTAATCCCTGGCAGCCAGGGATTTGTGAACTGCCTTCTGATTCTGTTGCTTGTGATAGCGGAAAGGCAGCGTTTCTGTCCTAGTAAACCTCCCAGCTCTTCCGCAGAGCTGAACGCGCTCGCTCACGGCCCGATGAGCCCGTTCTGCCACCACAGCTGCTGGCGCACCACGAGGCGAACCCACCAGGCACGGCAGTTCCCCTGCTGAACCCACCTGCCAGTCATGGATTCATACATTTTTAAAGCCGTAAGAAACCTGGTTGGGTCTTATGTATAACCAAGGCTTCACAAATTTAGTCCCTGCTGTAAATGTAATAATTTTGACTGGATTAGATCAAGCATTGGGGGGGGGGGGGGGGGGGGAAGAACAGGGACCAGAAAGGAGAGAGGCAAGGCAAAAAATGGCAACCACATGTGATTTTAAAGTTTCCAGTAATAGAAAAGTTAGTACAGTCCTTCACAGACTACTCCACTGATTATTCACCATTACTAACATGTAAATGACACAAGATTCCCAATTAGGAAGTCAGCTAAATTTGGCTTCCGTTGACTGGATTTCATAATGGAATTGGAGAAAACCTGTTCTCACATAGATATAAGTACAGATCAGTATCAATTTGTCCCATACCTTCTCTGCTAAATTATAGAATTAGGCTTCTTTAGTCTCTCAGTGTACCAGTGTTCCAGTTTTTAAATCATTTGTGTAATTCTTCTCCAAATACAATTTTTAAACATTCCTTCTCATGGAAGGAGAAATGGATATATTATTCCTGTTCCAGACTCAGCTGTCAAATACACAGCTTTCATGTGTATCATGTCTCTACTCAATACACACTTGTTTCAAATTCAAAGGCTGCTGTAGCCACATGACAGAGCTCAGCATGCTGCTCACAACCACTCCTAACCACAGCAAGTTCTCTGCTCTACAGGCACAGCCTTTATTTTCCATTTCCAGAGAGGTAACTTTGCATTGAAAGACATGAGGCTCCACGATACCCTATTTAACAATTCAGATCAGTTGTCCTGCATTACTAATGTCTTCTTCACTGTAACCACTCTTATTACTATGCTGTTTAAAGATTAAAAATAATTGTTTTATTTCCCCCCCAAGTTTTCCATTAAATCAACACTTTTATTTAAATCAGCTAATTGCAATCCCTAGAACTGATGTTTGACATAACCTGTTTTTTCATAAATTACTCTAAATAGCTATTGTTATTACTGCTGTATCTTTAAGTCTTCATGATGGAGGTAAATAAATTCCATATGAACAGAAAACAAAAGTTAGTGACTTCCCTGATAGGCTTACAGAGGATAAGAGTTGCATACCTCTGATGTTGATAGATAACATGGTTTATGAGCAGATGGACACAGATATCTACACAAAGGGAAGAGTGGTTATTATGAGAGGCACTGATCTCAGAACACCAGCTGTTTCGCTACTGATGAATAAAAGGTTAATGGCAGGTCTTGAGAAAGTATAAGTGAGACATTTAGCACAAAGAAGAAACAGCTTGAAAGAAAGCACCAAGTACCCTGGAAATTCAACAGAGTTGAACAGCCAGAAGAGAATGAGGTTTCAAAGGAGGACACATCTGATCACTGCATGCATGCAACAGGGAGGAGGAGGGCAGAGAACCGGCTCAGTTTGACTGGGAGAAGGGCACTACAGCCTGAAGCAAGCAAATCATCTTGGGCGGAACTGGAAGCCAGACTCGAGCACTAAGTGATCTAAAAGAGGGAAGGAGGCAGGAAGCTAGGATTGGCAAGGGTGGGTTACCTTTATGCCGAGAGGCAATCGGCTCAGCCAAAGCTCTGCGCCAACCAATATTAGGTCACGCCTTGCTATGCTGAGGTGGGCAGACTCGCTCGGTTGTTTTTAGCACTGAAGCCACTTTCTGTGTCTTTTAAAGTGGTGCCTCACTGGAGGGAAAATATTAAACTATCTAGATCAGAGGAAGCAGCTTAGGTTTTGGGTTCTTTTGTGTTTCTGATATGAAATCCTGCCAAGCCAAGTCAACAGTCTTTCTAAGCCACACAAGAAAACAAAAGCAACTGATCATATTTGTTCCCTTCTTCAATGTAAGTCACAAATACATATTTACTATGCTTTCTTGATCTCTGAAGTATGCCAAACTGTGTCACTTAATAAATCACTGTTCCCCTCAGAGAAACAGGACCAAATTCTGCCATGCCACCAATTTTAATTTGAAGCTGCTTAGTGAGTAGAGACTTACTTTTTTTTTCAATGGTCAGGGCTATCAATATTATCTGTGTATTGATTTTTTTCTTGATCTTCTATTTTTCCATCATAACCATGCATGTTTCAGAGCTCTGAAAAGTTTTGTCTGTTGTCACCAGCAGGGTAGGGAGAATTGTATCCAAATGCCAGTGATTGAAAATCCTTTTACATTAGGCTTAGTACACAGTTTAAAAACAGTAAGTTAAGGCAAAGAAAAAGGCTTTAAGTTTGGAGAAGCTAAAAGTAAGTCATTCTCTCTAAGGATCATTTGAATCACATTTTAATTGCTTTGTGAGAAACTAAAGTGCACTTAGGACATGTTTAAAGCTTTTCATACAATCTGGTTACAAAGAGAAACACTAAAGATCTACAATAAATGGAAACATGGAAAAAGTAAAGGGTCTGCATGTCTGATTGTTTTCATACTAGAGACAAGAATTCTCTATCAGAATTTTTTCTTTAACACTCCAAGTAAATAGGAATTTAGGGTTAAATTTTTAATCCTCTAATGTTTGGATTAGAAATTAGACAAAATCCATTTTTCCTCTGTTATGCGCTAGACATAAATGAGTAAGGAACTACCGATAAAATCTAACAAACATCCGCTCCTTGTCCCTTGTCTTAGGACAAGGATGTGGAGTTCTTGTGGATAGTAACATGGCAACAGCTGGCATTTATTTCTAAAAAACACATACTAGGTATTTATTCCTGTGACATGCATGCCTGAGCGTCTGGTTAGTCAGATCCACAACAGGCACTGGGACTGAATCAGGGGTCCAGCCTCCTCCCTGCACCCATCTCTCTGGCAAGGCTAGTGCCCCTGCAGGCAGCATCTCAAGAATTCCCCAAGCTCTGAACATGCAACCGTTCCCGGCCCCTGCGCAGGAACAGAAAGGACCTGAAATTGTGTCCACTCTGCCTTGACCTTTATAGACATATGTTCAAACAGACATATGCATGAAAGGAGGGCTAACATTACAACCCCATGCTAGACAGGGTGCTCAAGGAATCCTGAAAGAAATTCTGAGGTGGAAGATTTATGGTTAAAATTATGTTTTACCCCTTCTTGCCCTTCCTGTTGGCCAACAAAAGCCATACCATAAACGTTCTTACCACAATTTTTCTCTTGTCCAGAAGTCAGCATCTTGCCACAAAATAATATGAAGCTTTTGCAAGCCAAATCACACTCATAATGATCCTATTTCCATCAGCTGGCTTAAAATAAAACCAATTCTCCATCTCCCCTGTATGTTCCAAACAGCAATTTTCTACCTCAGAATAATGCTGCTTTCCCACAGATTGACCTGACCATCAGATTTAGAAATGCTAATTCTAGAATAAATCACCAGGTCCAACATTTGGAACTAAACATCTGCAGCCTGTAAGTATAGAAAGCTTCTCATGTTACAAACTTCCAATAAATAATACAAACAACTCCGTACTCTGCAGTCATGCTGATACTGGGCAGACTAATTATTCTGCAGTAATACAGCACACACCATCGCAGTATCTGAGAACCTGTCAGTACTGAAGTGATTAGGCACCTGTTTGCCTCCTCCCCTGCCCCCAATCCTCTACCCACGAGGAGAACTGTGTGGAAGAGTGTTTTATCCTGGATTTATACGCATGTGTACTGTTCTCCTTTTCCATTAGGATAAGCTCGGCCAAAGAAATGCACCTGCAGCTCTCGAAAAAGATGGTGAATTTCTGATGATTGAAGAGTTTAGTCTTGCAGCACTGAGAAACTAAGATATCCAAAGTTTTGCTAGTTCTGCCAAGTACCACAAACTCAAAATACTCATTTGAACATTTTCTATTTGGGACAGCAGGTTTTTCACAAGTTCCAGTGTTTTGTCAAACAAACATTTTAAGCTGAGAATAGGCTTTTCTGGAGCTTGATGTTACTTTCCCTTTTACTCTTCCTTACACTTAATTAGTGTAAGTCATATTTATTCATATAATTAATACATGATGACAGTGATAAGGATGTCAGAACTGGGTTGTATGTAAAAATATCAGATACAGTACAGTTCCTGCCCCCAAAAGATAGCAATCTACCAAAAAGAAAAAAGAAATACAAAATGATGAAAGACAAGAAAACACTGAGAAACAGAATTAACCCAGAAAACCAGTAGCACAAAATAGAAAAAACAAATAACTTGATCCTGAACCTCAGGAACGGTTTGGTTCCCATCTGAATCAGCTCTGGTTTCCCTCACTCCAATGAAGATTCTCTACTACTAAGAAGAGCAAAGCATAGTGAAACTCCTGACCTACAGCATCTTTCATCAAAGACAGTTTCTGTCTCTCAGAGAAGTCAGCCTACACCTATCACAATCTCATTTGGACTGGAGTCCTGAAAACAAAAGCGCTAATTACTTTTGGAATGAAACTTGATAAATTTACAACTGAGATTATATAACAGAGTGAAGTATGAAAGCGGAGAACTGGATGTGAAGACCCAGGATGTTTTTTCCAGTCATATGCTATTGGATGAAAGCGCTGTGCAGAGAGGCAGATCCAGCAGCTACTTTAGGGATACAAAGAAAGGAACTGTAATAACATCTATATTTACATGGATCAGTTTTGTCTGCTTTCTCTCTGCTTTAGGTAGTGTGATGATGCAAAATACGCAAGTCAATCTGACTTCTCCTCATGAAAAAAGTTCTTAGCACAGTATGAATAGTAATACATTAACTCCCACCAGGAATTAATCAGGCTTCTAAAGACTGTTTCATTTCTTCTAAGAAATAAACTGCACTTCACAAAATAGAAGCCGAAATTCAGAATTGTGTGAATTCATCTGGAAATTGTCAGCAAAGCTGACCTATTTCCACAATTAAGATTTACAATGTTAATAAGACAGCAACATTTTCTTAAATTATTAGTATTAAACTGCCCCGGAAAAGATGGAAATTTAATGATACAGGATACACAAGATAAATTTAAAAAATTCATAACAGAAAGTCATAAAAAAGAATCACTTTCTCCCCTGAAAAAAACCCAAATCCTACAACTTTGCAATACACACTGAAGGAAAAAGGTAAGTATTTTGCATTTGCTCAGATCATTTTTTCCATCTCTAGAGATCCAGGCAAAGACTTGTGTCCAAGCTAATAAAGTATTCAAACAGCTCCCAACTCCATCTCAACGCCTAAATAATTTCACTTTTGTGATTCAGAGGTAAATTCAATGTTTGCAGTATTCAGTTAATTTCCAGACAACTGACAGTTAATAAAAATCAAGGCTGGGGAAATGGAAAAGAGAAATGAAAAAGATGAACACTAGCCACAGTTGCTTGTGTCATCACTGTGTGTTGCAAAGACTGTGAGAGAGTTCCAAAGCAGTTTCTTTCTTTGATGGCCATTTAGTCATATTGAGTAAGCAGAAATAAACCAGACAGCTGAAACAGCAGTATTGCTCACATAAATTCATCTTCTCTTTCCCTGCATTTCAGAGAGCATCACCACCACAGAAATGCCATGTGTAGCTTTTTTTTTTTTTTTTTTTTTTTTTTTTTTTTTAAATAAAGGGGCTTATCTTCAGCCAATTCAAAATAAAAATCAGTCATGGTACATGGCTGTGCTATTACTATTTACAGTCCCAGTGGACAAAGCCTGTCCCCTCCTCTACCGAGTCCTGCACACAAAAGCGTCAGAGCTCGGTTCGGAAGAGGAAAAGCTGGCTATCCTACGTATCTGCAGGATGGTGAGGCCGACTGAACGAAACTCCACTTGACAGCTGAATCTGCAGGTTACACGTGAAGTTGGGTTTGCATGAGGAAGGAAGGACAGGCCGCTGCTTTGCAGAGTCTATTTCAGGGAGCAGACATAAGGTTAGTCTGTTATAGAAACGAACATGCATTTCCAGCTTGGATCACTGCTATCTGATTAGTAGGATGTTCTCACATACTCCCACAATGAGGGGGACTTTTAAAGTGCAGTAACAGTTGCTTATTTCCTCAAAGAGGGAGGAAAAAGCTGTTATTCAGAAGATGCACAAAGCAAGGTCTAGCCTCTCAGTCGATTTAAAGTAGGACAGTTTTGATGAACACAGAGCAGCTATAACTGACAAAGGATGTCTGCACACGGCTACCCAATGTACGCTGCAGGCAGTGCAAGGTCAGATGGTGCTTGAGGGGCCTGACATAGTGCCTGTCAGCATCTTCCAAAACTCAGCTTCTCAGATCTGCACTGCTCCCTGATTTTTCCCCATGTTTTCTCACATCCTGATTCCCTTCTCCAGAGCGCTCAAGCTAAAAGAAGCCTTACTGTGAAATCCAGAATGAGCTACTTCTGTTCTGGTCTCAGTGAGAGGCTAACTGGATCTATGGCCATTGATCTGTTCCAGAAGCAACACTTCATTCCTAGGTCTGCTGTCTGGCCTCCTCATAGCAAAAAATAGTTGATAGCAAATACCCATTTATCCATCTAATGGGCCTTTTAAGTCTTGCACAAACACTACCCACAAGACGTGATCTGGCAATCTCATACAGATTATGAGATAAGTAGCACCTTAGACCTTACTTTTGAAGTAACTTAGCAGGACAACAGGCTTTAATACATTTCCTAGTCTTCTCTTGTTGTCATTGGCAGTCTTTTGTTCCAAAATATAACGGGAGTAGATTCCCTGCAGGTTTCTCAATATTACCGTTGTGACAAATTTACAACACTGTCTAAATACTGATAAAAGTTTATTTAATGCAATGTTTATTCTCCTTGTAATGGAGATACATTTAGAACATCAAACAAGGCACAAAAAAAATAGAAAAAAGACAAATCACCAGACTAAATAGCAAAATCATTTCAACTTACTTCCTTTACCAAAGTTTTGATAGTAGTGATAGAAAAGTGTTTTAACTTAATCCCAAACAGATTTAGTTGCTACAGCTTAAAGAATGGGGGGAAAAAATGATACTTAAACAGGACTTTGCAGTTTTTTTTCCCTCAAGCACCCTAAAGATAACTTTGGATTTTTTTTTGAACAGGATCAATTATAGATGATGTCTGTAACTAAGAAAGGTTCATTCAAAGATCACTGAGAGTCTGGTATACGCTATAGGTCTGTCTCCTGCTCTATACTTTAAGCTAGATATGCCATTGTCCAACTTAATTGTGATTACTTGAGGTAAAACAAATGCACTAAAACATGCTGCCATATTACATTAACAGACTAAGTTGTGTAGTGTCATTCCATTAAATTGCATCTTAAGCTGATTTGAAGCTGTGTAACACAACAAGAGGAATTAGTAAACAAAGAACAACCCTGTCTACCTGATGTCAAGTTAAATTGCAAACGAACAGTACTGTATACAGAAGCAAACACCTTTACTGCTTATGGGCTGTTCAAGTGCACTCTTTGTACCTGTCTGAGGTATTCCTCCAGCATCTGCGTTACTCATGGCCTTTTAAGTTTATATTCCCATAGCAGCCCCATAAGGCAGGCAGTATCATTCCTATTACATAGAAGAGAGGTTAAACAATGGATTCATCCTTTATGCTTAACCAAAGTCAAAAAAATAGCCTTTGTGAATATTGTTTTCCCAGCCTTTGACCAGGTCTCTAACCATTGGACTATCCTGTGTTAAGTCTTCAGACTGCAAAAATCATAAGTTAAAGCACTAAATTATTTACTAGAAAGAATAAAAGCATCAAGGAAGCAACAGCTGCTTTATAACACATGCCAACCAGCCCAGCACACATGTTCCTGCTCTCATGAGCAAGCAAACCCACCTACCCCATTTGAGTCAAGCTGTTCCACTCTCACTCAGGGGATGACATATTCAGGGGCATGAAAAAAAAAAGACACCACACGCTTGGGAGAGTATTTAGGGAAGGTATCAGTATATACGCTTCCCTTAAGCATGTGTTACTAGCCACTGTCAAAAGAAAGACTGCAGGCTGCTCCTATTATGATCTAGAGAAACAACTTTGAAAGACAAATATGAGTGTCACATAATGGCAATAAACTCATGCTTTGTTAAACAACTTGGAAAACCAGACACTAAAAATTTGTAACTAAAAGCTGATGCTCACTGCGCCTGGTCCTTTGACAGCACCTGGGCCTCAGGAAGATCTGCACATCAGGGACAATCTTTTCACAGCTAAGAGGCTTGTTTGTGGCAATCCCAGCAGAAGCTTTCAGTCCAATATCCCAGCTGCTAGCAATCTTTGGAGTGCTCCAGCATACAGGTGTTTCAAAAAAAACCCAGTAACAAAGACAAAGATAGCCAGATAACTGCCAAATTCTCTTCCCTGGTCCTCAAGGAATTCAGCAGAGGTGCTCTGAAAGCACACGGGAAAAACTCAGAGCAAGATATGCTCCCTCCTTAAAACAAACTTTTGCACTATATTTGAACACCCTCATATCTCTCTTGAGTATGTATTATACGGACTTCACAGTTCTCCAAGGTGAAGCAGAGGATGGACTTAGCAGCCTGCTAGAATCAGACTGAAGCTGCCATACTTTACCCTGATTGTGGGCCAAAAGAACAGGCAGGTCTCCACATGGCAGAGTCACCTGCAACTGCTGCCACATAGGGCTGAGCAGTAGTATAACAGTTACTTGCAGACAAGAGCATCATATGTAATGCAAGCACTGTACCACAGCATGTGGGAATCAATCCTGTTTTCTTTCCTTTTCCTCTTTGTTTGTGGCTGCCAGTTTTCTCCTGTTTTCTGTGGGAAAAGGTCAGATGGGCAAAATTAGTATGTAGTCTAAGGAGACAACAGCCAATTGCCATAATTCCTACTGGAAGACAGGTAGGAAGACTTGGAGCCTAAAGACAATGAAGAAAAATAGATTAAAAAGAAGAAAGAGCAACCTCCCAGTGCTACAACAGCATGTTGCAGAAGGCCAAAACAAGTGCTTGAAGCTGTGTATCAAATCCATAGGTGGCTGTTATATCAAAACTATGTATTTTGCAATCACATGAGATTCTGCCTCAAATTATCAGACTGATTTCTTGTGCAGATCCTTCTCGCAGACCTGTAAGAAGCTGTTACACCACACAGCAAATCTGGCCTCTCAGATTCAAAAGGAGAAACAGCGATTCTCTTCACCTCAGCTGTACTCTTGTCTCTCTCCGGATTCACACACCGAAACCTTTCTAGTACCCCACTCTGCCTAAATCTAGCTCCTCCATGAGGAGAAAAAACTCCACAAAAGCAAGAAAAGAGAGGAAGAATGCTCTATATTTCAAAGCTAAAAAGGCAGCTCTAATACAAGCTCAGTTTCTCTGTTTCATTTTCATCTGGACTGATGTTTTAGTCTGGCCTCATTCAATGAATCATGATCAGCATCTTTAAAATTCAATTAGAAATGGAGATTACACTGTAAGATAGATAAGTACACTGTAAGATAGATAAGTACACTGTAAGATAGATAAGTACACATACTCAAATCCATAACTTTATTTCCCCCCCCCCCCCTTTTTTTAAGCTAACACATTTTGGTAGCTGTACAGACTACTTAAATTGGTTTTAAATCTTGAAGGCCTTTGAAGGCTTTAGGTCAAACTGAGAACAATTGTAGTAGCCAATTCCTAGGCTGAAAGTTTTGGCTGTTTATAATTGTCTAGTGGGATTTCTCTTACAGATAATTATGTGAGGTTCTCTTTTACAGTCCAACTAATTAACACAACTTCCTTCATCCATTAACATCACTGATACTCTGGCCTCAGCCCTGCAAGGGTGTCAAGTATCCTCCTGGACACAGAGAAGCAGAGGGCATCAGAGCTGTTCTGTACCTTCTAAATCCCTTCCAAAATCCCTCAGACCCCTCTTGACTTTCATTTTTTTCCTAAGCACTTTGGTTTCAGGCCAAGACAGCAATTAAGTGCATGCTCCCATGTAAGTGTATATAACCATTCCGAAATTAAGCCAAACAACCCAGTAAGTATAAAAGCAGAGCTTTATCATGCACACAGCTACATTTCATCTCAGTGCAGGGAAACAATTTCATTTCCAACAGATCAAATAGCTTCAAACTCTGAAAAAGTCTGAAATCCAAATCTAGGAAAGAACAGCAAGTGGAGATTTCTTTTTAGTTTCTACAGAAGCAGTGTTCTCATTCCTATTAGCAAAACTGGCTAAATCCAGGACTCAGATTAGTCTGGTGGAAAATTTTACATAAATATTGTAGTCTAAGGATAAGCACTATTCTTTCCTGGTTTTTCTTTTTTGGCAAAAGTGCAACATTGCTGTGACAATCTACTAAATGAAGTAGCTATATTACGAAAATATGTCTGTAATTTTATTAGCTGTACTGTGGCAGACATGATGATCTGAAGCTAGAAGATTTATAGGGATAGACAGTATATTTTATTAGACCAACTGCTAGAACTGGAAAAAACAGACAAGCTCTCAGACACACATGCCATGAAGACGGTTGTCCCCATTAAAGCAGTCAGTCTAATAAAATATACTGCCTCTTACAATAAACCTTGCCTCCTTGTAATTCTAGTCATTGCTAATCCAACAACTTTTTCTTTAAACAACACAGGCTCTCTGTTTTCTTTTTTTCTTGTTGACAAGAGAGAATTTTTACTTTTCAGCTGTATAAGAACCCAAGTACAGAAAAGGCTTCTGAAGCATGTCAGTCACTTCTATCTGGCACTTGTGCTAGCACTTACTGTTCACACGATCACTGCTGCCTCCAACTCTGACAGAGAGGGGAGTTGCACTGCCTCTGGGGTGGAGTGATTAGCACAAGGCTGCTCTCACTCCTATGACCCTGCACAGTACAGTCTCTGCCACTGGAAAAACATGTAAAGATCCTATTGATTTCATGAGAGCTGCACCTCAGTTTCTCTTATTGCAATACCTGAGTTTTCTTCTTGTTTGTTCCTTGCCTTATGTACACTGCCAAGATGCTTTGCCTTAGAAAGCAGTGTAATAACCTCTCCACTGATGGAAGATGCATATCTTGCTCAGATATGTCAAAAGATTCACTTAAAAGTACTCTTTGTGACCTTGATGCAGATTTAATCTGTCCTGGTACACTTAGCTTAGCTCCAGTCTTGTCTTTTTGCCGTCCTGCCCTAAAAAAGTCAACCAGATATCTTTTCATTCACTTGCAACATATTGAGTGACCTTGGCAATACTCTAATCTATCTTGGCAGATTCAAGATAGGGAAAACAAGCAATAGAGACAGACCTGCTGGTTTCTGCTATTGATCAGCAACTTGAGTGAAAGCTCATTATGAGCAGAAAGAACATGTCAGGTACAAGTTCTCTAATAGAGCAGCAGAAAGGGAGATGAAGAAACCTCTAATCAAAGAAAGGGTTGCTGTGTTTTTTCTTTTCCTTTGTGGGCTGGGGGGGGAAGAGGAAGGGGACACAGGGAGCACCGGGGGGGCAGGGTATGGCAGTGGGAAGAAAGAATACGACAGGGACAGAAAGGAGGGGGGCAACAATAACGTCTAGTGAGGCTGTGCAATACAAACTCTTGATTAAATAAATGGTAAATTTATTCAGCTAAAAAGACAAAAATACATTTTCAAGTTAACAATGTTGCACCGTCAAATTTTACAAACAAAAAATAGCCAAACTCTACAAAATAATTGGTGTATTCCTTCTGCCATTCATCGAAACTCAATTAGGATGTCAAACAACACAACAGAATGTCAAACAGTTATATGAATTCTGATTATTTTATTATAAATCTGTGAGAAAAGTAGACACTTATTGATATGATTGTCTGAATAGTGCTGCTTCAAGACAGGTCTTTTTTGTATCAAGACAATTACTCTATACTGTCTGCCCAAGCACATCTGCGGTGACCTGGTGCATCTCCTCCAGCCTCCCTGGAGCACAAACTGGCAATCACATCAAATTCTTTGGCACTTTTATTATCCTCTTTCCTCCCATTGTCTCTGTGCTTCAGGACTAACACAGACAAAAGAGACTGCCTGACCTAAATATTTTACCCCACAAATAAATAAATAAAAGGCAGTAACTGACACTCCTTTAACAAGATGCCCCAAACAGAAGAATGCATGGCCCCTGGGAGAGACTTGCACCGAAGTTTTACCTATTTGCAGGGCTTTGACTGGGTACCAAATGGGACATTTTCTCCTGTGTTCTTAGGGGAAGAACTAGAAGCAATTCCTAGACTCTGTGGGCCAGTCAAATTTTTTCTTTGCAACAGGAGTCGATTCAAATGATCAGCGCTACAGTATGAGCTCTTCTGTTGGCTTCAGCCTTAGAGCTACACTCAATTTTCCCACTGACACTGCACTTTTCTGCTGTATCTTAAGTTTTAGATAGAAATACAACCATGATTCTTTCTACTGCAGGGTGGCTCATCCTGCAACCTGCACAGGTCAAACTCACATCAAAATTTCACATATTTAACTCCATTTTCAGATATTAAGCTGAGCTAGATGAAAAGGAAGATTTCTAGCACCTAGCTGAAAATAAGCATGTATGATGTCAAAGGATGTTTGCTGCCTGCAGATTTCATACCAGGAAAAAACAATCCCCAATTTTCTTAAGGGGGGGCATGGGAGGGAAACAAGCACCAGAATAACTGAAAATTGACCATGAGTAGGCATGCACAGACAGTAGAAAATGGTAGCAAAGGACAAATCTTTTGTGGGAAAGCTAATTTCTTTCACATACCTAAGTTTTAAAAGTCTAACCCTAGCTTATTTTATTGCATCATCATGGTCCCCTTTAAAGGGTCTGTTAGGTCAAAGACAGACATCGACTTCCTCCCTTCAACCATACTGTGGAAAAAAAAATACTTTCTGCATAAAAATGAGGCAGAGCAAGACATCAAAGGGAAAAATCATGTAGCAGGACTCTGGGGAGCGATATCAAGCGACTGAGCGAGCAGTCGCGTACTGTATGTGCAGCTGATCCATCCTGTGAAATGTCACTTTCACTAAAGGTCACCAGCTGCATCGATCCCGGAGCACTGTAACATAGGGGCTTCGGCAGAGCAATGCCTTTCACAATGGATCAGACAGGCGAACAATTCAGCATACTGACGGAGGGAGGAGAGAGGGCTAGAGAGAGCAAAACGTGCTATTTTACTAGCCACTGATATGTATGAATAGAAATGACATCGCAAACAATCACACCTGGAGGAATGAAAATCATCACCAATATACTATGTGATCAAATGAAACAAATGCCTTCTAACATATATATTTTGATATAAAAATGGCATTATCTCTATCCTTTCAGTTTTTCAAAACCAGATTGGATAACACCCTGAGCAACCTTGTCTGACCTCATGGCTAACCCCAATTTGAGCAGGGGTTAGACTAGAGACATCCCGAGGTCCCTCCAACTTGAATTATCCTACAATCCATGAGTCTAAGACACCTACCATAAATACATATGGAAAGAGAATATGACTGGTCACCTCCCAATCTCTGCATCCCTGGTTGGTAATCTCACTAAAATATAACCTCAAATACAACACAACTTTTTAGAGGTTTCTTTTTTTTAATCTGAGAGAGTAGTTAGTTTAAAAGACTACCGGGGAAGATTCTCACCCATTTCATTCTTTAAAGTGAAATACATTGCGATTTTAAAAGATTTGGTCACCCACAATTTGCTGGGCTAGATACAGAATTAGCTAGGTGAATTTACATAACTTACATTATGATTATTACATGTTCCTCCTATGTAATTACCTCTGCTCTAGTTTTATGAAATCCAGCTGTCTACATCATTGGCATTGTACCTTTAAATTCCCCAAAGTGCGACTTTGCAGGAAGTAAGAGTACAAAATTGGAGAAGTTAATTGGGATTCCAGTAAGGGCCAGGATCCTAAAGGTCAGTGATCTTCTACCCCATGACAGTCACTGTCTTTATAAAAAGATACTTTGATGTGGAAAGGTCTTACTGTCATTCAGTATAATAGGGTTTTTCAGAGCAGCAGAGTGTTTTTCAGCCTCCTTTATTGCTCTTTGCTGACTGCCAGTTTAGTACCTGAAATCAGCCAGTCCCACCACTTTTGCCAGCCATATACCTTTAACCTCCCCATGAACAGCAGGTGATAAAACTGGTCTCAGTAAACGCATTAAAGTACAGCAATAAAAACAGATCAAGAAGGACCTGCTAGACCAGCTAACCTCATTAATACTTTCACAGGCTAGTAGAAGTTCTAAGCTTTACAGAGGAAAAAAGGAAGCGAGTCACCAAGTTATTCTTAATTTGTGGTTGACAACTATTGAGTTCCATTTGTCTAGAACCAGCTATTGGCCAATCTTGTTACTGAGCTACAGCAGCTGAAAAAAGTACGTAAGGGATGGTATTTCATATTTTAGGTATCAACTCTACACTAAGTTCATCACAGACAGCATTCTTCGGAATCGGTAGTATATTCCATATGAAATGAATTAGTTCATTGTTGATTTATTCCTAGTTTTTATGCCCCTCTGAGATTCAAAGTCACAGTTGCACAATTTATAAAAGGAGTAGTTTGAATGTGCATGTACATTTTACCTATATAACAGACACAACAGAAGTATTTCACCACTTCAAGATTAGCTTGCCACTTAAGCTTAAAACATAAGCATTTGCATGCTTTCGGCAAACAAATTTGTGCCAATGGATGACAAGCAATTGCCAATACATATTTGAGACGTACCAAAAGGTACAGAAGAATAGGATAATGAGGCATTCTATTAGACAGATCTGTCTAGTATAAGTTACCACATCTTAATCAACTTCTGTCAACTGCATTTGTGAAAGAATATTGCACAATTACTTCTATTTAGATGAAGGAATCTGTAACAGACAGGGACTCAAGTCCAATTCCAAACCTGCCCTGGCTGTGAGGTCCTGGGCAGGTGGGAATAGCTCCTAATCTTCACCTCTACGTTACTGCATACTACCTCATATTACTGCAGTCCGTACATACAGGTATGTGCTACATATTGTCTTCCTTCATGGGCAAAGCACAAGTACCCATCAGCACCCATGTCAGCAGAAGATGGATCAGGCCCCCTTGCCGCCACCATCACCACATCCAAAACCTAACCTAGCTAGTTCATTGCCATTTGATACTTAGCAAGGGTTAAGAAATATGATAGAGAAAAGCAGACCTAGTAAAGTAGCCTATGGTATGTAACATCGGCCATTTACAATTAATTGTTAACTAGTGAACGATAATAGGAACTAATGCTAATAGAGTGGGTAATACAAAAACGTAGGACATACGGATTTGATTGGTATATTGGTGTTTACATTGAATTAACAAGTTTCTATTAATTAATAAACATAATACTTTTACAGGCTGTCCTTATCCAGAAGGAAAGAACAAACAGCCACAAGGACCAAGCAGCTAAGGGTTTGTTTTCTATTAATTTTCACATTTAAACTACCTAGTATACAGATATAGTATGAGCAAATGAAACCGATTATCTTATTTACGAAACAATCACATGCACTGGAGGGATACAGCAGGACAAGTAGTCCAGTGATCTGCTGGCAATGGCATACATTTTGGCCATGACCGATTTACGGTATTGCTCGCTTCAGTGGACTTTGAGTTTGAGATTTAAAACACTTGACTTAAAATGGAGAAAGCTGCTCTTATTTCTAATAATGTCTGGACATGAATGCTTTGTTTAATAAGTTTTAGGAACCTCAATAACAAAAAAAAGAAAGCCTACAGGTTTATGTCTTTATGTATCTCATGCCCTTCCATGAAAGCACTATTATTATATAACCAATGACAAATGTAAAACCCTAAACTAAAAAGGATAATGTCTGCAGGCCTGCGAGCAGGTATGCAGCAATACAGCATATCCAGAGGCTGATGGACATAAAACATTGTTCTCAAGATACCTATAGAGTCAAATTACATTGGCAGCTGTGTTTGAGAGACCACAGATAATTAAATTTTCAGTAGAGGGTACGTACCACTATTTGGTCTGTCTTGATATAAGCTACAGATCAAACATTTCCAGAGTCAATGACACAGACAATCTAGTGCCCTTAAAACTGCTTGCTCAAAAACAAGACAGTATCTGTAACTGTGACCAACTGAGGAAACATCCCCTGAAGAGATGCATCCCTTCCTGAAAATAAGTAAGGAGACATTCAGTAGCATTTCAGTAGCATTTGCCTTTAAATAAAAATCAGAATTTACATAACTTATTATGATTATTACATGTTCCTCCTATGTAATGTAATAATCATAATTACCACCTCTGGTCTAAATAGAAATTTTTTTTGAAATAGAAGTCAATAATATTGCATAAGCCTGGTTTTCTTCTTTCTTCCCCCTCTGCAGCTCAAGGCAGGGAAACACAACATGGACTATGGCTAGACTGAGGACCAAGAGATTTGTGTTACATTCTCAAATCCCTCATCTCACCTCTGTTACACCAGGAAAGTCATTCAGTTCCCACACTTCATACTGGGCGTCACTACAACAGCCCTCTTTCTGATTCATCTCCAAGGTTCAAAGTCTTTAAAAGAGATTTTTATTTATTTTTATTTATTTATTTATTACGGGGGGGGGGGGGGGCACTGCTCTTAAAACTGAAGTAGACCAGTTTAAGTGGAAAGTACTTAAGACTTTCCATGGATAAATTGTGGCTAGCCTTCACTAAGACCTCCTGCCTTTTAGGAACATACTATTTCCTTTCTAATCCTACCATTCACAAATATCATCTTCCTTTACACCAGAATAGGCCTTTAGGCCTTGATACAGCAACACAGTAAAGCACATACTTGGCTTTAGCTTCACAGAATCACAGAACCGTTGAGGTTGGAAGGGATCTCTGGAGATCATCTAGGCCAACACCCCTGCTCAAGCAGGGTCACCTACAGCACGTTGCACAGGATCTCATCCAGACAGGTTTTGAGTATCTCCAGAGAAGGAGACTCCACAACCGCTCTGGGCAACCTGGTCCAGTGCTCTGTCCCCCTCACAGTAGGGAAGTTTTTCCTCATGTTCAGACAGACCTTCCTGTGTTTCAGTTTGTGCCCGTTGCCTCTCATCCTGTCACTGGGCACCACTGAAAATAGCCTGTCCCCATCCTCTTGACACCCTCCCTTAAGATACTTGTAAACATTGATAAGATCTCCTCTCAGTCATCTTTTCTCCAGGCTAAACAGGCCCAGCTCTCAGCCTTTCCCCACAGGGGAGATGCTCCAGTCCCCTAATCATCTTCATAGCCCTCCGCTGGGCTCGCTCCAGTAGCTCTGTGTCTGTCTTGTACTGGGGAGCCCAGAACTGGACACTACTCCAGATGTGGCCTCACCAGGGCTGAGTGGAGGGGGAGGATCACCTCCCTCGACCTGCTGGCAGCGCTCTTCCTAATGCAGCCCAGGATGCCATTGGCCTTCTTGGCCACAAGGGCACCTTGCTGGCTCAGGGTTAACTTGTCCACCAGGACTCCCAGGTCCTTCTCCGCAGAGCTGCTTTCCAGCAGGTCAGCCCTCAGCCTGTACTGGTGATTTCACTGAGAAATTTTAAGGCATTTATGTTTCAGTAGGAGCTCTGAATATACCATATTCTGTATATAATGACAGAATTAGTACAGAAAATTTATTCAGTGTAGGACTGAAAAAACCCCCAGACACAATTACTTTAAAGAAAAGCTTCAAAAGCTTTGTTTTAAAGCAAAGGGTTATTTTTTATAAAACATTTTTGAAAATTGTATATAATTTATAAAAGAATATACAGCTTTTATACAGCTTAGAAATTCAAAATACAGCATTTCATAGAAAATGTGAGCCTCTAGGTTGGAGTACTTTGAATACCTTTGCATAATTTCATGAAATGTTAGATTTTCTGTTAAATGTTATAGAATGATTTCAAAAAGCCTCCCAACTGTTATGACGTTATATTAAATTTAATAGACTTTTTTCCTACAGAGAATAGAGGCACATCTTTTATAAATGTATTAGAAAAAAGGATGCATCTTATTTTCTTATAAGTAGTTTCATCAGAAACATATCCAGATTTATAAAATTGTTTAAAACTGTTCATCAAATCCCAGATATCATGTTCAAAAAGGAAACAATGGAAGGCAAAATCTATGGCCCCAGTATCGAGCTTTACTGCTTAATGGTCTACTGAGCAAAGTGCAGTGGGGACAACACACAGTAGACGCTGTGGTCTCCAAAGCTCCCTTCTCATGACTTGCCTGGATAGCACCTATGCTGCTTTGTCACAAACCATATTCGCTATAGCATTACGGCCACCATGCTGATGCCAGCCACTGCTGTGCAGCCAAAAACCCCGATGCTTCGAACGCCACAGTCATTTCACGGAAGTCTGTGAAGGTGCAGCCTTCTCTGCACCCTGGGTTCAGGATGGCTCCGTTCCCCGCTCAGTGCCAGCCGCCATGCAGTGATTGCCCAAGGGAGTCTGCTTCTCCCAGCATGTCCTCACGCACCCGTGAAACAAGAGCAGAGCCGTGCATGCCACCATCTGAACTAGGGACAACACAGACAAAGCAGCAGCCCACAAGTGCCGAGTTGCTTTGTATGTGCTACAGAAGCAGGATAAAGAGGTTTAACACCAAGGGCTCCAACTTATAATTTATATAATATAGAGATCTCATTGCTTGGAGATCTTCAGGTGATGCATCAAACAACTGACATTTCTGATAAAAGTTACTGGAAGAGAACTGCATCAGGTATTGCAGAGGCAATTTTTACATGTGTTAGTACTATCATAATCACAAGTCATTTGATCAAAAATATCTTTATTATTATAGGATTAACATAGGTAAAATGTTATAGTGCTTCCGTCTTTCACTCCTGTAGGTCTTGTATCCTCTCCAGCAAAAAAAAAAAGTCCTTCTATTTGGAATAATGTATTTTTCTACTAAATAACAGCGAAGGTCAACTTTAAAATTAAAGCAATACTTTTACTAGGTTACTCCTGTTCAGTGAATATAACCATTTTTCTTCAGTGCATTAGTATTATTGGATTTCTAAATCATACTTCAGTAGTCAAATAAAGACATTTTAAAAAAAGAGATCAAATGTCAGTAACAATACCAATATCGAATGGAACCATCTATAACAGGTCAACTCCACAAGACCATTTCATTTAAACATAGCACTTGTGAAAGAAGCACTCTGGGCAGAACAATGACCTTAACAACAAGGTAGGAATTAAAAAACTGAAGTATTTGAAGCCACTTCCTATAAAAGCTTCATATTGTTTCTGTATGTATAAAATTGTCATGATAGCCTAGAAAACAAGACAAAAAAAACCCCACACACACAACCTTCAAGATGTCATTCAGTCTATCACACCACCCCAAGGTGGGATCAACTATATTTAAACCATACCCAATATAACTTTCTTCAAAAAAAATAAAGAACTTCTAGTAAAAAGGATTCTACAGTTTCCAGGGGCTATCTGTTCCACCATTTAACCACCCTTGAACTTAGAAAAATTTTCTTACTAGCCAGTATAAACCTATTTTTTGCAAATTAGGCTTATTATGTTTTGTCCTATCCCCAGGGTACATACAGAAGAGTTAATTACCATCCATATTGCCACACATGTATGCACACAAATGTGAGAAACAGTGAATAGCTGAATTTAAATTCTGGATATGCAATGGTTAATATGAGCCATAAAATATAGAAGGACCAGGCTGTGATATGCTTACTTGCAATATAAACTAATACTTCAAGTGAATGTAAACAGTAGGCAATTAATATGCATTTAACACAGGATGTATTCCCCACATCCATTTGTCAAATCATAGTTGCTATCTCATTTAAACTCACTTACTATAGTCCTGTAGATTCCATTCACAAAGTGAACTGCAGAGAAAAACACAGGTATTAGTATAGTCATCACCTTTGGAATGGTGACATCTTTTCAGATCACACTTGCCTCTGAACATCAGGTTTCATTTAGACAGGAAGCTCTTCATAAGGAACTTGGTTTTAATTGTTTCTAAAGGCATTAGCCCAGAACTATCATCATCACCACCATAGTAAATTTCTAAGATAATCACTATCCAAGTCCTATACTGCAAAAAATGACATTCCTTGACTCAAATTGTTGTCTAGTTTAGTTACTAAATACATATGTGGCAGGTGGAAGGTAGAGAAAGATGTTCCCTCAAAGGAAATATAATTAGCATAGTGAGCATCATCAAGCCAACAGTATCTTACGTGTAGCATTATAAAGCTATTTCTTAAGAAACAGAGAACAAAGTGACTGGATCAAAAAGAAAACTTGCTAAAAAGTCACACACAAATACTTAAACATTTACCTGCACTTCAAAGGGGAAAGTAAAACAAAACAAAAAATTGAAGTCAGTTTCTACTCTGGAGTTAGAGCAGCTTCTCCCATCCTAAATATTCAGTGCCTTCACAAAACATGTATCATGGGCAGCATATTCACGCTCACCCCATGAAACAGACAAGCAAGGTGGCTAAATCTTTAAAAGACTGACCATAGAAAAAAAGACTGCAAGCAATTCTGAAAGCTGAATGCATGAGAAAGCGTCATTCAGGTCCTAACCATATGGCTATGGCAAAGCAGACAACTCCACACACAAGAGGGCACAGACACTACCTACCTTCTCATAAGCACAACTTTAAGAAAAGATTGTTCTTTACGTAAGACCATGAGGTGGTGAGAGAAAAGATCTTTCCTCTCCTCTTTGTATGAGGAAAGCACTTCTGTCTTTAAAAGATTGTTGTCACATGCTGGATATTCTTGAGTACCTAAAGAATTGCTACACTGTTTTGACAAGCATACTGGGAGCTGTTGAAATCTCATTAAATTGTAACAAAACAGATTGCACTTAAGCAGTAACACACACATTTTACCCTGGTACCCTCCCAAGCTAAGATTGATAATGAATGGAAAATCTAGAATAGTGAAAAGCCGTATTTTAAAGCTAATAGCAGGCTTTAGAGAGGCGATATGGGAAAAGTGACAAAGGCTTTTTTGAACAAAGAACCAAAGTCAACTCAGTCAAACAAATCTACCACAATCTATACAACAAAAGTACTATTTGAATCCTGTGTTCAACTCTAAAATAAAAGTTAATGATTATAAGCCTGCCAAAAAGGACAAAACAGTTATGGAAAGTGGACCTCTAAGTAACAACTATCATCCGAAACAGTTATTCAAACCCACCCAAAGCTTTTGGGTTTCAGATTCAGAAACAGCAATCATGTAAACCAACATGACTTAGGAGAGTTTCATCTCCTGCTAAAAAATACAAGTATTTTTAATTGCCAAGGCCAACTGTAGGGATGTGGAGTTTCTACTAGTCCATAATATAATTTTTTTTCTGAAATAGGTTATTTAAGTGCATCTAGAGCCCATGGTTAGTGTATTAAAGAAAAAAGTTCATATGTAAGAATAAGGAGTATTTTTTCCTCCTTATTCTCTAGATCTGGAAGTAATCCACAGAGAAATTAAGGTCATGATTTAGGAAAGCTCTCATTCACATGCCCACATTCATCTCTACACTGATACCCCAAACGACTCACTCGAACACCAGCACCGGTCACCTGGGGGTGCAGCTCCCAACAGCAGGGTGCCCACAGCACTCTTCACAGGGCACCCACGGGCCTGTGAAAGAGGGGGTGGGAGGAAGGAACGTTACCTAAATTTAAATTAACACAAGACTGCAGCATATTTCCGACAAGTCTTAAGGGGTTCTTATATTCTCCTGATGACCAATCTTAACAGAGGGAAGTTTGCTTTCCTATCTGGTTGTCCTGGATTGTGGCATTGCCATCCTTGAAGAGTCTCAAACTCAAGTGGACATGACTGGGCAACTGGACGCAACTTTAAGTTTGCTGGCTCTCCTCTGAGTGGGGGAATTGATCCAGATGACCTCCAGAGGTTCCTCCCAACGTAAGTTATACAATAAAAAGCCTCATTTAGACAAAAATCCAGTTTTATCTCAGAAAACAGTTCTCTACATGGCACATTTAAGTGGCCATAAATGACTGTCATATCAAAGATGTAGATGAGAAACAAAAAGTATAGACAGATGAGGAGGAATAAGTGAAGCAAGAAAGAACAGAAGAGCTTTCTAGCAGGTATTTCAAAGCTCTAATGTTCCACCAGCATTCCTGCACATGCAGGCACACACATGCAGCCAAACACAGGGCTTGTAAACTCCCTGCCACTCCCTCCCACTGCCTGCTAGCTCATATTGGCAGAGCAGTGATTAAAGTTGTAGTGATTATATTTTCATCTTGTAGCAATACTAGAGGAACTTAATACAGTCCTGGTTAATAAACAGAAAACAGATGAGATAAATTATCTCTATTCACTACAAATTCCATGAGAAAAATAAAACTTTGTCAAATCTATTTGTGCCTTTAGTATTGCACTGCAGTCTTTAGTAACTGCTTTGTGAACTGATCCAAAGGCAGAAGAAAATTCATTCATATTTTGGCTTCTAAGATGACAAAAATAATTTATTTTCCTTTTGCTTTATTCTTCTCATTTATGAGATCACATCCTGAGTGGTAGAGCAGGAGTTGTTATACCCAAGGGACTAGGCCCAACAATCCCCTCAGTAACTCATTTTTCCTCAAGTATAGTTCACTGTTTCTTCTGAGTTGATTCTATTACTAGTGTCAGAATCAAAATAAACTGCAGACAATTATAACTTCTGTGGCTTGTCTGACTCATACGCTCTCTCAGGACCAAAACCCTCCTCGCTCTCCGACTGATGTGTCCCCACTGGCTTCCAAGCAGGCACCACACTGTGCTACTTTATGTGCATTCGTAAGCTACTATTATTCAGCACAAATTCATTTCGGGAAAGATTTTGGAAAACAATGAAATGCTAGCACCCCTCCAAAAAAGAAATTATCTCACTGGGTATGACAGAATTATAAAGCATTTAAGCATTAGTAAGTGTTTCACAATGCATCATCTGCATAAAAACACCAAACCAAGAAAAATGCTGTATGAATTCTTCATCAGAGCAGATTACTTTTCAGGCTTACCACAGACATTCTTCATGTACAAATTCAACTTAACCCTCTGGAAACGCTACAGGTAACAAACTTAAAGGAATAATGAGAAAGCAATACTCCTTTTCTGGAAGTTTTTCTATTCACTGTTCAAAGCTTCAGCTCTTCAGAGCAGGGACTCTTCTACCACAATGCCTCATACAACAGGTTTTTAATCATAGCAGTACAAGTAATAAATACAGTCAGTTCTTATATTTATGGAAATATAAGAACTTAGACTGCTTCTTCTCTGACCTGAACCTAAATAGTATTCCAGTTATTCCATCACATACTCCTGACTTGAATGCATCCAAAGTCCAGTCCCAAAGGGTCATATATAACCGAGTGATCATGAAACACCAGAGAATGTAACCCCTTTTACAGCAGATGACAGTGCTTTGCACCCCAGAAGACCTTATTTTATAGGTATGATCTGTAGTTCTTTGAGTACTGCTCCTTTTTAAAATCTTTTTAGTGACCATAGCATTTAACAGGAAAAACTTTCTTAAAACAAAAAAGGAGTCTCAGTGTGTGTTCCCCAGACTACTATATTATGAGTCTGATCTCACAAATACTTTCATTTACTACAGATAAACAGTAGAAGCTCTGAAGTCTTCCTAACAAAAATCTTACCCTTCACCTCCCTATTGCTAATCATTCCCCCCATCAACATCTCATCTTCCCTTGGCTTTTGTACTCTGCTTTATCTCAAAATTATCTTCAGCCATTGCTCCTTTTTTTTTTTCCTCCTTACCTGCACTTGCTGGGAGTCTTTAAACTCACTAAACATGCTCCATTATTAGCTTAATGAAAGCCCCATTACTTACTGATTCTGTAAAGAAATATTTTTGCATCTGAACCCAGTCTTATCTTTTGCCTCAGTTCCATTCGACAGTAGAAACCAATAGTAACAAAAATCAAAATCAGATACTGGGATCGAGCTTTCAATGGTTTCAGTAGCCATGTCTTCAGTCAATTCAATCAAGTATCATTTTTCAAGCTCAGAAAGGACTTATGTTGAGAAAGCTATCATTACCTTGCATCTCTGATTAAAAGAGCAAATTACCCTCCACAGTTCTTGTCATAATATCCTGCTTCTGCATGGGAACCAAGAATATTGGTATATCATATTGGTAGAAAAAGTCTCACACTTATTTTATGAATCATCTTTTCTTGTTTACATAGTTAATCTACTCAGTCTTCTCCTACAGATAAAGTTTTTAAAACATATGGCAAAATTCAAACTTTACCTTTTTAAAACAGTCTTTTCCTTTTATATTCCTCTTTCAAAACTCAGTTTACTTTGATCAAATCCAGTTTGGAAGCAGCTTGTAATACAGATTAAAAGCATTTCCACCATTCTTCTTTAATGTTGTGAAAGCCATTGTCTGAGAAATTGGTCCTTCAAAATTGCCTGAGCCCATGCGTGTGTCACTTTATTCATTAGGTTTAATAAGGAAATATATAACCTCATTAAACACTGCAATTAACTGTCCTAATGACATAATTACACATTTACCCTAATTATATGAAGAGCATGATAATTGCGTAAAAATTAATTTAAATTAATCAAGAAAATTATATATAAAATATAGGAGCTTATTATGGGAAAATAATGACACAAATCCCAAACAAAAATTGTAAAAGAAAGAATATTCAGATATTGACTAAGTATCTATTCCAAGTCCATTGATAAAAACTTCAGTCAGTTTTGGAGCAGCCAATTACATCAATGGGTGGCATAAATGTGACCAGGACTAATTTTGTCCCATATCTTTAGCACTAGCTCTATTAAATATACAGCAAAATATTTAATCAGTGGTGATAATTTTAAAGTTTCATTAAAATTACTTCATTCAGCATAGCCAGGTTCTGGCTTGTTTCATACAGGCTAATTAGAAAAGACTCAGAAAAATATACTCCTTCCCACAGAAATGAGACAGGATGCCAGCCTAGAGCTGCCTCATAGGCAGGGGCCCACCTTGACACACTAACTTCTGCACAGGAGTGCCAGAGCACATGCTGCTCCCAGGCGCCCCACCACCACCACCACTTTCACAGCTGGTCCAAGGCTTCTCTGCACTTCTGGTAAGAAGGGCCATGGAAAGCCCAGCTCTGCTCTATCTCCTTCTCTCTTCCATTAGGGAACTTCCATTCTGAGCTAAATTAGTCCTACGTTTTTGAGGCTATAGCTCAGAAATTAAATTACACTTGACATTGCCCCACATTATTTTCTTTCTTTGTAAACATACCACAGCCAGAAAGGTGGAAAAGACCATTCCTGAGCAGAGGAAAGAAAACAGAATCCATTCCAACAGTGTGAGGAATGTTTTGATGAAACAGACTGCACAGATTAAGTTTTAAAGCCATTATTCAATAAATCTTCTAGCATTTCTCTAAAGGCACATATCTATCTTTCTGAAACAGAAAATAAACACTAACTGTATTTATATATCCACTGATCACATTTTTTCCCCCTTTATTTGACCTCCCAAGACCTCCCAAGGAGTGACTATTTAAGGTAAAATTACGCTCAATAAGCAATATCTATCAAAGCACCATATTGATTTGGAAATGAAACACAAGCTTTCATTGTTGTAAGTGAGAGATCCTAGAAGGGTACTTTCCAATTGTTCATCAGTCCAAAATTCTATAAAATAACAGACTGTCTTAAGCTAATATAACCTGTCTCACATAGGAATTCAGCTGATTCTTAACCAAAATAAGTAGCTTCTTCTCAAAGCACATGCAACTGTAAGCAAGTAAAAGCATTTGGATGATTATTTTTTAAAAACAGTTGTACATTGTGTTTGCTCTGGTGTTTCATATTATTCTAGCAAAGCAGACTTATCACTGAATTAACAAATTCATTTCCTCATGATTACTGTTATTTCTTGGTCATTTCGTTCAAACAGGGAACTCCTTTAAGTTTCAAAAAAAAGTAAATACAAAACAAGTTAATAATTCACTAACATAAACAATGGTGCATCTGTTCCCATAGTTTTTCTAAATCCTTCTCTGACATTTCCTGGTCTTAGAGCATACATTCTTTAAGATCAGAAGAAATGTGAGTGTTATCTTTGTTTAAACATTCAAGCTGCACAGTCCCACAGCTTACTGAGCCCAGTTAAACAGATCTCCTGCACAATAGCACTAGTCATTTTTCTGCTTTTAGAAACAGCTCAATGCAACTAAATGCAGATTTTGATTTAATGTTCAAAACAGAAGAACCTCAAGAAGATCTGGAGAACGAAGCAAAGAAAACTGAGCAAAGCATTTCAAGCAGTATAACTAAAGCATGGGCAAATACAAGAAGACCCCTTAACGGTGTTTTAGCAACAAGTGATATATTAGCAATCTTATACTGTTTTTCTTACAGCTTTTAAGGCTATTTTTCATTTTTCAAAAATCTTCAAAATTATTGCCCAGATGTTGAAGATACTTTGACATGAACCAAGTTTGAGCCCATACAGCATCAAATACTACACAAAGCATAGACCTGGTCATAACAAGCTTTCCAACTGTGTAGATTAGCTCTGAGACCATTCTGTTGATAGACATGCAGGGATTTTGGCATCAAGCTAACAAAAACTTGATTTGGCTTCCATGGAGCTACATGACACAGAGCTTTGAGTAAAACCAAGAGCAGTCAATCGTTGTACCCCACCCTCTGCCTGGTGCATAACTGAGAAACTCTTTCCCATCATGATTTAAAGTGTTATTCCTGTGGCCTCTTTTCAACTATGGTCACTGCCTAAAGCAACGGAGTTCTGACCCTGTCTAGGACTTCCCAGACCTCTACAATAGAATAACCTCACTAATTAATAATCCTAAAAATAATGTTTAATACATGATCACAAAGTTGTTTAAGGAGCTTCAATGAAGATTAAATTCAAAGATATTTCTGTAATAATAAGAGGTATAAAAATATAGAATCCCCAAATATTTTCAGTGGAATGAATCTTAATTAACAATTCCTTAAAAATAATCCACATTTTCAAAAAATGGATTGTGTTATACAGAACTATAAATTAGGTTATCACTAAGGGAAATAATTAGCTTCTGAGGTGACATTTGTCAACTACAGGAAGAAGTACTTTGACATTTATAGAAACTGTAAAGCTGATAAAGCTATACACTGCTGCTTAACATTATTTTTCCTTTATATAAAGAGTCACAATCTGAGCATAAAAACGGCTCTTATTAGGCAGAGAATGTCAAGTCCCATTGCTAAATTTACTGTAGTGATTCAGCACCAAAAACAAGTATTGCCCTTTTGGCTTCCAGCATCTTCCATTAAAGTGCCTATTCAACACATGTGACTTTACCACCACATTATTACTTAGGCCAACAAAAGGCTATTTTATCCGAGTCACTAGACAGTGCTAAATTCCTTCTGGTACTGATATAAACTCAAAATATAATGTCAAGCTTGCCACCTGCCCGTAAAACCTCAGACAAACGACAACCAAGCATGCCCCGACTCAGGCCTACTTCTCCAACAGGCCTTCTATTCATCTGAAAGTCCTGGAAAAGCGATCCATTCATCTCTGTCTACCTGCTTGGGATTTCTGAACTGAGAGAGAGTGTGTGCAAAAGAGCGCATGAAAGATTGATTCTCCAAGAAAACCAGCACACATGGCAGTCCTACTCAAGATCTGTAAAACTGGGATCACAATCACCAAAGGACAAGATGTTTGGAAGTGTCATAAGCAAATTGGACTAGCAATTGCAAATGTCGGCATTTCAAAGACACATTGATCATTTCACCTCCAGCCCCAGAGAAACTCAGATATATACAAGTGATAAAATGATATCCCTACTGAGAAACTGATAAAATATCCCTAGCTAATATATTTCTTCAAGTTTTGACAGCCTGACGCCTGAAGACATAGCACACTGTACAAACACCTCTAAGGGTCTCCTTAATAGAAATAAACCCCTCTGATTTCAGGAGATAAAACACTCCAGAAGTGACATCTGAGGACCAGCCCTCAAACAGGGTAATCCACGTAGCCTTGACAGCTTTCACGCGTGGCTCCCAAAGCACGAACTCCTCCAGCCAAGGAGACCGCTTCCTGTGGCTGCAGAGCTGATCTCTGCTACACAGATTGAACTGGGGCAGGCAGAAGCTATAGAATTTTGACTGGAATAGAACAAAATCTTAGATTTTTTAGCATCTAACTCTTCACTAAGTTTAAATCTGCCTATCAACCATTTAACATTATCCAAGAAAAGAGAAACTGATAGAATAAAAAAAAATTAGATCACTAAATAAACCAAAGCAGTGTTAAACAAATCACTGAATTCCTCATGTAGCTACACAGATTTCATTACTGGAGGACAATGAAATGACTCTTCAACAACATCTACAAAACCTCAAATGTTTGCCTAAATGTTTAAACAATTTAGAAACTCAAACACAAACTAATGCCTATTTAGAGACAAAAATCAAAGCAATACATTTTTCCAGATGGTCTACTGGATTGCTCAAGCTGTAATGGGCAAGCTTATAAGAAACTATAATAAAAAAGACAAAGTGTTCATGCAATACAGCATGAACATAGCAAAACATCTATTAATATTGTTCTCCCAAAGAAAAATGGCTTACTAAATAGCCTGAAAGGACATCTGACATGCATCTTTCCCTGTTTTCAAGAAATATAACCATACATAAAACTGATATGATTACTTGCTAAATCTAATAAGTTTCTCTTTCTTTGATAGTTGTTTGCTCCTTAATGTGCTTTAAATGCGCAATAAAAATATAATGAAAAACATACATTTATTCTATGTGGCAGCTACTGCATATTCCATAAAAAAGTAATCTTATAAAATTTAATTTTACAGTGTTTCTTAAACCTATTTCTACTTATTCACTATATGCAGAGGGTATCTGTGAAGGAATTTAATACTTAACACAACACTTTTCACCCACATTTATGCCTGATTTTGTCTTTATAGTCATTGTTTTCCCCCAGCTATTAGCCTAGAAGAAGGAAAGCAAATGGATCTAAGGCTTCTAAAGAGTGTCATTAAAATGTAAAGTCCAGATATCTGCATCATATTTTCAGTGGCTGCTTTAGAACTGTTGTAGGATTTTTCCTATGTGGTCATTTGTCTTCCACAGCATTTTAATATCCTTGAGAATTCAGAACTGAGCTTAATTCTTTGTCACTGGTGATATCAGTGCATCTGTTTTGCATTAAGAAAATATAAGTCTGAGCACAGATGAATTTAAAGACCACTTACTCTTCAAAAGGCATTCATCAGGAAAGAAACAGCAAATAAAAGTGTTGATAGAGACCCTGTGCAAATCTCTTGGAAAACGCAGTCCCGAAAACCCTCTTGAGACAGTTTCCCTTGTTCCTTCTTCCAAGCTGAATTTACCACCAAAATAACACTTGCAGTCGATGGTTAAACTACAATTTTTAAAATAATCTCATCCCACATGTGTTCTTTCTATATGCCTCATTGTTCATTTAAAACCAAAAAAGCCTTGCTTAGAAAATCCTTTTTTATGTCAATTCAAGCAAGAGCTTTCATCCACTTTAAGAGATGACAAGCAGCGAGGACCTGAGGATGCCATGACCCGTTACTATCAGGTTCAGCACATACTCCAAATTTCTTGGCTGGGCAGTAGCAAGTAGCCCTCCCATCAAGGTCACAACTTCACCCGGCCTCAGTCTCAACTTATTTTTATCAAGCTACCTGTCCTTTTAACTACAGCTGTATGGAAACTGCACATGCATGCTGAAAACACTTTATTCCTAATTAATTAGGCTGTGCTCTTCCCTCCAAAAAAATCAAAAGGATGACATTTTCTACAAAATGGTATGTTTTAAAGAAATTTCTAGTTCTTTCACAGAAGAAAGACTCTGCATTCCCATGATCATAATAGTCCTTTACGGCATCTATTCCAGCATCCATTCATCTTTCCTGATCACATCTGCCCAGAATTATGTCTGGGAATCCAGATGATTCAGTAGAAATTTGACAGCTCTCCTGGAAACAGAGGTGCTTTACTATTCCCGAGTAGAAACGTGGAATTCATCTGTAATCTCTATTGTTCATTTCAGTCCTGGCAAGGACAGAATCCTAAAAGCACTGTATTATTCAGGCAGTGATGAGACAGATTCTTCACTCAGCTTAACTCCCAAAACCAGAATTCTCTTCTGTTCTCCACTGACAGGGCTAAATGCTCTGCAGCCTAGTATGTTGTGGGTACAAGTAACACTAACATTGTTAACTACACATATATGAAAACATACATTTGTAAGACAGCGCAGTAGATCTGTGCACTCCTAATGCATCCAGTGCCTTCCAGGGAACATCTGATGAATTACAGTATCCATGAACAGCAGTTTCTGTGAGGTGGGAGGGGAACAGGCATGTTGCCTTTCACAATAACCACCTTTGTGCTAAAACACACTCCAGAGTTTCAGCTGTGTGGCTGTAGATAAAACTGTATGAAACAGGATTGTCCTACAGAGAAGTTGTTTTCATTAAGATAATTGTAGTTAAAAAGGAAGGGAAGAAAGAAGGGAAAATTATTCACTACTCATTTTGAACAAAAACCCAAAACATTTACAATGATTTTAAAATAACTTTCCAATTACAGGCTCACAGTATTTTGTAATACTTCAGTTCTTTGCACTGCTAGATGTAAGTGGGGTTTTAGCTAAGAATCCAATAATATAACGTTTCTTTTCAAGACTGTTCCTTGCCAGAGCTGGTGATATCAGGAAGAAAAAAGCAATGCAGTAGCAGTACTGAATCCTGCCAGACTTCAGTAATGTTTGTTCAGTGTCAAAAATTCAAAAGGAGGAAGTATTTGTGCAGCAGATGAAGTAGCAAAGTATATATGATACAACAAAAAAATCTTACTTGAAAGCAGTTGAACTAGAACAGTCTACTGTCACTTGCAGCTGTACAGCATCTACTTATAGAGCATTTTCACAGCATCAGGAGCTAGGCACAACAGATAATTTTCTATTTCCATATGAGTGGTACAGACTTCCAGATACAGAGGTTTAAACCAAAACTGAAGTTTATTCTGTTAGCCCTCATATGCATATATGGGAAAAGAAGGCGACAGAAAACAAAAAGCGTAAAAATTTGAGATTGTGAAGAACACTGTGTACAGGAAAACTGGATTCACTCACGTGTTTTGAGAGACAAGGAGGGAACATTTTTCTTTCCAAAGCTGCCCATTTTAAGGATCTCTAGATTAAATTCTGACCTTGCTAGAGCCAAAGGGCTCACAAACATTGTGTTAAACAGGGCCAGAAATTTTCCTTCTAAATTTATACTTTCAATCTCATACCCCACAACAGCACACAGTTGTTTTCCAAAGCAACTCACCTGTTCAGCTCCTAGCACCCGGGTTTTTGAGCCCCTTCTCTGCATCGCATTTAGAACTGCACTGTTTTACCACTAGGGCTGCCTACATTATCCACCAGCTACGTTAAAGGTCATTATACTTCATCACCATAAAAATGCCACTTTATAATACACTAAGGCAGGGTGCTTTACTGTTTACAACAGATGGTGGAACTAAATACGCTTTAAAATGGTTTAAATTGGGGAAAAAAATCTTCCCTTCTCTGGCCACCACAATTCATTTTCTTGGGTAAGGGTGCAGACGAAGCACCAGCAGTAGCTGCAAAATGAGGCTACAAGCTTTACTTAAAGTACTGAGCCTCAGTTCACAAAACTTAATGCGATATTGCTGCTCAGCAAGGCTATCCTCCCGAGAACACACCACTACTCAGAAGCACCTAAATAGGAGGCTTGCAGCATGGAGAGTTTGTGCCCCCAAAGCAGGGCAGAAGCAGCAGGTTGCTGCGATGGTACCCAACAGCCCACATCTGTTGGCTTTCTTCCTGCCCGCCCTGGCTAGTAAGCCAGGAGCTGGACTAGGTAGCAGCATGCAAGGATCACTGTAGCAAGAATTAAATTTTCTTTGTTGTTGCTGATAGTGAGATCAACAGGCTTATATATCCGACAGACCTTCTTAGACACTGAGAATGCATTTACTGTAGCTTAAATATTAACTACATAAGACAGGTTTGATTTTTTTTTCTGGTTTCAAGTATGAAGAGCAGAATAACTTTATCTCAGATGAATACTTAGGTCCTGGTTCAATATACTTACACACCTGAGCAGTCACAGTAGAGTCAATGGCTATATCTGTAACACTCAGAGCAATTCAGAAAGCAGCTTTGAGCCTGCCTTGCTCCCTGAACCAGCTGCCCCTAGGCACACAGCTGCCTTGCAGACAGCCTGAAGACAGGCTGTTTGGACATGCCTGCGGATGCAGGGAGCTGCTGTGCCACACTATGCCCTGCACACTTAGCCCTGCAGAGTCTGTGCCAGGAGGTGACCTGGGGCAGCACTTGCAGGTTTGCTGTCTTTACAAACAACCTACCTGGTCATACAGCCAGCCTCAGGGATCCCCTCAGGAATCATACACAGAGGGATTAACCCAAGGGCTTAAAACCAGACATGTGCCTAAACATCCTGATGAGTCATGGCTTTAATTCACTTCCTTGCACTTATTTGGGTACCAGTTACTTGATAATCTCACTGTGCTGCTTTTACTGTGTATTTTTCCTCCATCTTTACCCTTAAACACAAAATGAAAGAGCCATTTGCTCTTCTGAGCAATATTGACATGTCAAATTTGCTCAAACAACAAGGAACAATAGCATACAGAACCCAAGAGGCCTGCCAGGACATGGAAAAATATAATAAAGATCAAGGTGACAGCAGGTTTTAATTATGTGAGAGAAGAAGGCATGTTCTGTAAGGTCTTTGCAATTTGAGACTATAATCAAAATGTCATCAGCCTGCCTCTTGTATTTTCAATCTCTTAGGAAAATGACTAAAACTGGTATAACATTTTCAGATTAATTTTGATGCTTCCATCAGAACGCCTGACATTTGGCTAATGTCAGGCATCACCTACATTGTCGTTTGATTTCCCTCTTCCCCCTTGGGTGTCACTTCACTAATGACCTAGAGGTGGTAATGAAATGCAATGCACTGATTAAGGACAAAACTTTTGAAAATTAAGCAATATATGCCATTCATGGAACTCTTCAGAAATGTATTTTATTTGTCAAGCCATACAGACACAGGTATTTAGAAACTTTAAGTGTAAACACTCTGTTCATTTATCCAATTAGCAGATATTAATTTGCTTCAAGTACTGTAAGAATTTGCATCAGAACATAAGATATCTGTAAGGAACAACCTAAGTCTGAAGTCTTACAGTTATGGCACTATCTCTGACTTAAGAGACATAGATTTTTGCCCTCTCTTTCATGTGAAACAGCATACAAAACACTTAATTTCTGTGCTGTCAGCTTTTCAGTTATAAAACAAGGGCACTTGTCTTTCCCTATGCCTCTTTTCTCTACTATAGCTTACTTAAAAATAGTCTTTCTGAAACAATCACTGTGCTACACTGAGCATTTGCAATGTGCTAATCACAACAGCAGCTTGATCTCAGCTGTCACTACAAGGCATCAAAACACAATACTAATGAGAATAATGGGGACAATGAACCTTCACCATCCTGCTCATCCCAGTGGCTAGGAATACACAACCAAATTCCCCATTGGCTGTCTAATCCAACAGAGAGAAGATCCATGCATGCACACAAAATACTTGCAAAGCACTTTAAAAGTTCTTCCAGTGGCAGTGGAAATGTGAGATGTGCATAAAAATATTAGAATCTTCTTGAAAATCTGTCACCACTGCTCTCAAGCCATACATGCTTTACCATATTCTGTTGTTCTGGGAACTTCTTGGCACCACTGCGTAAAGGGTTTTAGACAGCCACATAAGATCAACACAGTATTTGTACACACAGGTTTCCTTCTTCTACTAGACATTTATTTTAATTTCTTCAACCAGCAGCATGTCTCACAGTGAACACCAATCAAACTCTCTTCGTCAGCTCTGCCTACACTTCAACTAAAAGAAATACAAAACAAAACATGCATTGCCATTGTTTCCAGAAAACTCAAGTTGGCAAAATTTACAAAAGATTTGAACTTCTGTATTTCCATATTTAGCTCTTAGAATTCACATTTAAAAATCTCACACAAGATAAAAACTAAAAAAAAAAGCTTGAAAAAGTCCCTATCTCAGCTTAGAAAAAAGCTGGAAATCACTGACGTCAAGTCTTTCTTGTGATATTCAAAGTACTGCCAGATTTTGGTTCATAAGAACAAAATTCAGCAATTCTTGCAGCCTATGCTCAAGTACAGCATCAATAAAATCTGTTGAAATCTTGCCTAAGGGACTTGGGGGACAATTTGAGGACATGGATTATCTCACAATACTTTCGTAATCCCCCTCTTTCTTTCTTGGCAATAATAAGAGGACATGCCCACACACTCCTGGTATATAAGTAGTCTCTCTCCTTTCTTTTGAAGCTCTTGGAAATTTGAGATTCAAATAACATGCCAAAGACTGCATGAAATGGCCTCTTTGTCTCCTTCCATGAAATATCCCATGATACCATCTGCATACAATAGTACACGAAGTAAGAATAACCCCCACCTTCTTATGAAAAATGGCATAGAAGTGTAAATTATTTAGGACACCTATAATGAAACATGGTAAAAGATGCAAATGGATTCATGGAATCAGAGAAATGCAAAGCTGAAAAGGACCTCAAGAGATCACATGGGCAACATTGCTTCAGATATTCTTGAAAGCACCATCAGGAATTTTGGCTCAGAGCTACTCTGTACAAGGCTGCATTGTCCCTCTGAAGCAGTGTTCGGGGGCTCTAAAAGGTGCAGAGGGCTCTAGATGGAACAGAAAACCTACCTAATACATGATTAAAAAAAACATCCCACTAGTAAGGATGAGAGAGAGCATGCTGGGGTAAAGGCAGGAGGGTCTCACCGGAGCATATCAAACCAAACACACCTCCCCAGTACAACAGTACCGTTGGGAGCTGTAAGCCTATTCAGGGTACCATGTCCAAAGAAACTCCTCCTGGCGACTGATTTAGAAGATCCCAATATGAAAGAAAGGAGACAGTTTAAATATATCATTTACCACTTACAGTGTACCATGGCTCCTCAGTCATGGTACAAGCAAAGACTGTGTCTACTTTCTTTTGGTTTTCCCAAGCAAATTTAACTTTACAGAGTTTCAGCTTCCTCATATCAGCTCAGTATAGTAACCCCTTTTTCTGATGACCAGCCACACTATTTTCCACATTTTTTCTTGCAGTGAATCTCTCAAATTTGTTGCAATTTCTTCACATTCCTAACTTAACATGGAAGCTCTCCACCCTTGATGCAGACTGTTCTTTATTGTTTTTCAAGAGCGAAAGGTACTGCAGCAGCATTTTGCAATATCAGATATTACTTCACAAACAAGAGCTGAGAAATTTACCTTTCCTCTTTTCGTAAAATACATAACTAATTCCGAGAAGTTCTAAATTTCCCCCTAATTTCAAATGTATCCCATATAAACACCCACATTTACCTCTTGATGAAGAAAGACAACATAGTTCAGGAGGGAGCAAAAATATGAAGCACATTGATTGTTTGGGCTCTTGTTTTTGCTGATAAGAATTTATTACTCTGCATGATATACAGCTTTGGAAAAGGGGTCCACACAGGATGAAATTCGATGCCTATGAGAAACAGTCATTCAATGTCTGCTGGTACATATAAAAGTTTTGCACCAATTGTTTGTATGCTATTGATAGCATTGTCCATGTACCACCTAAAACATAACAGATAGTGTGCAACTTTATTCATACAGTGCACATTTCTTAAGCCAAACTCACCAGATTAACATAAACAAAATTTAGCTCTATTTCTTTCCTTACTGGATAACAGTGACTCACTATCATTTACTTCAAACTTACTCTTACAATCCTGAGCTGGGTGTAGACTACTGAATGTGCACATATTGTCATTAAAAAGTCAGAAGCAGTTGTTGTAGCTTCAAAGCATCATCCACAAATCTGACAAAAAGAGTGATGGATTAGATCATTAAATTCCACATTATGCCATCCATTTGCAGAGTTACACACCTAGCCTTGTCAGTTACACTAACAAGCTAGAAACTACAGCTGAAATTACCTCAGTTAAGCTAAATCCAAAACATCTGTAACTGATAAAAAACTGAATATTGAACACTGCTGTAAAAAGCAATAGTAATTACTGTGATATTTGCAAAAGACTATGGTGAAATTAGATTATCTTCTAACCCATTTCTTGCAGTCCTCTTAAGTTCTCACTTCACTGTATGCTAGATAATACTGACTGAATAAAGCTTGCCAAGATGCAAGTCTAAGTATGCTATAGGGAGATGAGCCAGACCTTGCCACCTCTTGCTTAACTCGCAGCCCTGAATCTACATTTTGCTTCTGAGTGAGGCCTTCTATCACATGAATCTCTATTGTTCAGAAGTACAGTAATCAAAAGCTATTAATCTGCTATGTATGTATCACTCTCTTACCATATTGCTGCTTTCCTGGTGAGAAAAAAGAAAAAATATTTCAGAGAGCACATCAGAAATACTTGAAAGAATACCTGAATGCTGAGAAAGAGAGCAGAAAGGCTATGAAAGTACCAGGAAACATCAGCCACTGACCTCTTAGAAACAGATTTTTTTGCATGAACAGTATCAGTTACACAGTTCTTTTTGAGATCAGGTTTGCACCATAAAAATAAAGAACACTCACATAAATCAAACTGAACAAAACAATTACTGTGTGAAGCAGCGGGACTCAAAGCTCCCAAATCAGCAGAATGGATCTCATGATTTTGCCATCTTACTTTCAGTCCGTTTCTGCCCTTTAAAACTCTGATCAGGCAGTTCCCTCCCAAGGAAAGAAGAAAAAAGCCAGCAATTCCATGCAATTCACCAGAGATTTTGTCCCCTGCCAGCAAGTTTTCATGAAAGTTTCTTAGGTACTGGAGCAACGGGAGAGGGGAAACAGGGGGTGGTGGACAAGGAATGGCTGCGCAGGAGCTCTGCAAACCCATCAGTCCCAAACCAAGTGCTGCAGAGGACAAGAAGGATGCAGCAGGCTGCAGCCACCCTTACAGGGCTCGGGACACACAGCAGTGGCCACGGGCAGCCGCTGGGCCACCCCAGCCGCCAGCTCCTGCACACAGAGGGAGAATCCTCCTCTTCCCCTCACATACTCCAAAAAGCTTGTGTAAGTGAAGGTCATGTAGACAAGAGTTTCACCATTTACTCTTAGTCTGCAAAGCCTTTTTTAAACAGTGGATAAAGTCTTTGATGAATTTGCATATGGAGTTTCACAAACAAAAATACGCCTTATATTTATTTTGTTCTTCCCATATTAGCATAAAATAATAACCCGCACTTTACAGATGGGGAAATTGACACAATACGAATGAGGCAATTTTCTTACTATCAACCAGTAACAGAATAAGGAATGACCTAACTTCTCTACACCACACTAACTACTACATCACGCTGCTTTCTGGTGCACTCTGTTTTTTCAACCACGGCATCGGTGCTCCACAACACGAGTTGTTTGCCCAGAACAAAGAGTGGGCAAAACCTAATCCGCACAGTGAAACCATCATAACTGATTATTTTAGAACACAGAAATCCCAAAAGGAAAAAAAACTGCTCAGAAGCTGCAGCTCAGACAGCATGCTTTCTGGAAACACCTCGCTCACACGCAGCTCTCCAGCTGGGCTGCAGCAAGGCTGCTGGGGGCTCGCCTAGAGTCCGGCGGCACTAGGCCAGAGTCGCTCCAGCTCCAACCCAGCCCAAAGCTGCTGCCACCGCCACATCGGAAGATTTCAAGGAGCTTCTGGAAACATCTCGCTGCCGCCACACCGGGTGCCTTAAGCGGCTGTTACCCCACACTGCCGCAACAAACTAACAGGCAGATCCTCCGCTGTTACTTTGGAAAAGGAAAACCCGGCCAAACCCCGCTCTCCAGCGACGAGAAAGCCCGGCGCGGCGCAGCAAGACCTACCGGCTCTCCGCAGGCGGGCCCGGCCTCCTCCTCTCCCCTCGGCCGCGCCGAGGCGGGAAGCCGCCCGGCGCCCTCCACCGCCGCCGCGAGGGGCCGGCAGGACACGGCGGGGCACGGCACGGCTCGGCTGGGTTCGGCTACCGGGGCAGCGAGGCCTCGACGGGCGGCAGCGGAGCCTCTGCGGAGCGGTCGACGCCACCCGCGCCTCAGCGGTCCCTGAGAGGAGCCCGGGCATCGCGCGCCTCTCAGCCCTGTGGGGGAGCGCGCGAGGCGCCGGGGGACTGTATAGCCGTTAGGGAGGGGGGCGGGGCCTGCGGGGCCGTTAGGGAGGGAGAGGGCGTGGTCTGCGTGGCCGTTAGGGAGGGGAGGGGCGTGGTCTGCGTGACCGTTAGGGAGGGAGAGGGCGTGGCCTCCGTGACCGTTAGGGAGAGAGAGGGCGTGGCCTGCGTGGCCGTTAGGGAGGGAGAGGGCGTGGCCTGCGTGGCCATTAGGTAGGGGAGGGGCGTGGCCTGCGTGGCCGTTAGGGAGGGGAGGGGCGTGGCCGGCGTGGCCGTTACGGCGGGGGGCGTGGCCTGCGTGGCCGTTGGGGCGGGGAGGGGCTGTCATGGCGTCGCGCGCCGTGTGGGCGGCGCAGGCTGCGCGGCCTCGGCGGTGGCCGCTCCATCCCTGTGTGTTCTGGGGCCTGGCAGAACACCGCGAGTGCCCCGCAATCCTGCGCTGCGATCGCTGCCCGCCTCCCTGCCAGGCCGCGAAAAGCGGCTCCGGCCGCCCGGAGGAGGCCGCGCTGGGAGGTGTCTGCGCCAGGCAGGGGCCCTGTCCTCTTCGGAGCCCCGGGAATGGAACCAGCCAGGCCTCCGGTAAGAGCGTCTGCCGTCCTGACGGGCACGGACATCCTGCAGAGCTGTCAGTGATTGTGAAGGTAATTATTTGGGAGGTGTGCACACATCTGTCAAAGCACAAACGAGAGGACGAATGCGTGGCACAAAATTAATTTATTTTATTTTCCAAGTCGAAGCGTTGTCCGGACAGTGGCTGGTTTGTCGAGGCAGCAGACATCACCTGAAACTGTGTCACTTGAAGTAGCGTATATGATATCCTACCTTGGCACAGTACTGGATATTAAAGGGAGCCATTCAGACCGGCGCAGGTGTCCTGGCAAATATCTGCAATGTATTTAATATTAACAGCGAAATGACCCTTCCCATAATAGGCACATTTTGCTACATATTACAATAGCTCACATTTAGTCTATTTTTCTGAGACACAGCTAGCTTTTCCCTTTCTTAAATATAGAACAGGACTTTATACTCTTATACAATCTCATTTTACCTTCAAACATTTCATGAAAAAGTACTTTTGATTCTTTAAAAACATGAGACACTGACAGATAAGAGAAAAAAACCTCCATAGAAAAAAAAGACGATTCTGTTAAACCACTGCTTATGATTATACTTGAAAACCTAATGCTGTCTGGGAAAAAGAAATAAGCAGTCTTTCTGTGCACGTCTTGCAGCTGAGGAATGTTTGGAGACTTGCGGGGATAAAATGGTTCAACGATTTAATTGAAATAGGTGTTGTGAGCCATAGGTTAAAAAAAGCTTCTTTGAAAACAGCTATTCTTGTTGCAAACATTGAACATTTAAAAAAAAAATCTGATTTGCTTAATTCCTTTGCTCTTGCATGGCACAGAACAATGTAAAGCCAAATTATCCAGAAATATAATAAATAATCAGGTCCATTTTTTTAGTCTTCTAATGTGATAGTAGCTGTAGCGTGAGGCATTTTTCTCGTGGAGTGAGGCATAGAAATTTATGAGCATATAGGAGAACTTAAGACTCAGTGTTTTGGATCATCAGCCTAGATGGCTGTTTCAAGCAGAAGGCCTGAATCTCAAACATTACCATTTTAAGTGAAATATCAAAGAACAAGAGGAAATAAAGGAGCAGGGCAGTAATTCAGAGAGTTAGAGTTAAAATCTCCGAAGTCCTCTTGCTGCTAACAATTCCCTAGCAGTCAAGTAAATTTCCTTCTACTTAATGCTTCTGTGCATGGGATGATTTGTCATCGCGAAATCAAGCAGGCTCATTAAGCCTGAGGTAAAGGGAGATCTTAAAAAATATGTATTATAAAATAATCTTGCAGACTGTACCGCTAAGCCAGCAGAAAATTAAACTCTACCATGCAAGCAAACTACTGGACTGATATAAAGAAATCTCCAAAATGAGATAACCATGGCTAATGGTCTAATTTTGAGCAAGAACCTAGTATGTTCGTATGTATGTTATTTGAGAAAATCTATGGGTGTATGAAGAGAACAGAGTGAGGTTTTAAAGTTCGTGTGCCCTTTAGTGTCAACATGTTTTGCAGATATGATTACCCCATATATTCCCTGAGTTGTATATCTAGATTATATTTCATGCATGTATGTCTTAATGTAAGAGAATTGAAAGGAAATTCATGGATTCAGTAATCTAGAGCAAATGTTCTCCAAGAGTGCTTTGGGATCTGAGCCTGGGTTTGCCACAGGTAAAAGAGATCAAGGAATTTAGAAGCCAAGCACACTGTTTGTAAAGACGTTGCTTTCCCTGCTTTCTTCTGTAGGGCTCATGCATGTCACACTTCATGCTAGTTAAAATAAAATTTGAATTGACAAATATGGGAAGTGCATTGTGGCTGAATGCAGAGGCTGATTCTTGAGTTAATGAAGTTTCCTATTCGGTATGTAAGTAAAGGAGAACCGTGTCTCTGAAATATGTTGCTTTCAATACATGTGGGATTTAGAGGAGGAGGAGAATGTTAAAAAGAAGAGTCTGGAAGATTTGAAGTTTTCCACTGAGTAACAATTGTACAGACAGCTTTTGTGACACAGACAATAGCCCTGGACGATCAGCTCTGGGTTCAGAAAGGATTTGGAGGGGCACTTCAGTACCATCAATTCTGTTGTTACTGAAATCGGTGGGTAACTGTCCAGCACAAAAGTCTGCACAAACGCAAAAAATATGAAACAGACATGAGAAAAGCTACAGTATAATACACAACAAGCGGTACAGCAGCATCTCTGGGGCCCCATAAACCTCTTTGGAAGTTTTCCAGGAAGGCATTATCTTTTCTTCAGTATTTCTTCTGTTTCGTGTAGTCTATGCCAAAGGCTATTTGCCACATATATGTGGAATGGTAGTCAAACTGCAGCATGTCTTGAGCATAGTACAAACACCACAGTATACTTGTGTTCATCAGTCTAAGAAAACTGAAAAAGAATTCTGTATTGTAGCAATTCAAATCATGGACCTTTCTCCTTACTTTAATGAAACCCAAAGTTGTTATGGCACTAAGAAATCTAAAGACTGGGAACTCTTTATTAGCGAGAAAGTCATGCAAATATTTGCAGAAGAGTAGAAAGATCATATTTTGCTGGGGAAGAAGCAGTCACTTTTTCATTCATGCATAATATAATTCTTGATAGCAGTACCAAGGTTTTGATTCCAGATTCCAGCGAAATCACTAAAAGTCAGGTCTTACCCAAAGGAACCAAATCATGATAGTGAAAAGGCATTTCACTTTCTATGCCAGTACTTTCTTTTTTTGCCTTCTGTTGTGAGACTGCCAATAAGAGTTAATTGGTGGCAACTATGACAGTAACTCCTCTAGTGCAGAAAATGTCTTCCAGGGACTCTACGAATACCATCTATTCATTATTTTGCATAGGCTGTCTAGCAGAAGATAGATGCTGATGTTCACTCAGTACTGACATAGATCAGATTGAAAACAGTGACCTGCGGTGAAGTGTTACATATTTTATCACCTATTGACTCAAATAAAGAATATGTTACGGAGAAAGGATATTGCCGTAATTGGTTCCAATGTTTATTATAGGTTCCTATCTGCCTCCCTTTGGAAAAGAGTGGCTGATCATCACAAGCAGTACAGTTGCAAAGCAAAAACAAAAAAAAATCCCAAGTTGCATGCAGCAAATAAAGTTATTTCGTAGTGTTTTACAGTGTTTTACTGATACCTGTGAACTTGTCAGAATGCACTGCCAAAGGGCTCTGTTTGTGTTGAAGAACTGCCCAGTTACAAGACTCCAGAGTTTTGCTGAAGTAACAGATTAAGATGAATAATAGATTTGCATGCAAAAAGCTTGCTTGCATCAAAAACTGGTTATAGCCTTGCAATGTATCTGGCACCAGTTCTAATAAACATTGAATTGAATGCAAGATGGTTATTTCCCATCTGATTCTGAATTACAAAGAGCACAAATTGTGAATGAAATAACTGGATACTTTATTGAGAGAATTAACATGAAATTAATTTAATAATTAAAGTTTATTTTTCTTTCATGTTCAGGCCTCATCAGAAAAACACACCATATGCAACATTAATAGGATGCTATTCCTATTGTTTTCTACATACACAACCTGGCGATCGTGAGAATGTGAAAAGCCCTCAGTGCAAGGTTTTTCCAGATGGTTGTGATGAGGTGTTAGACTTATTTATTCATGTCCTTGCCATGCAAGAGAGAAACAAATGTAAGCCATTGTTACTAAGAGAGCTATAGACCATCCAGGCATTCCATAAAGAGACATGAATAATGCTGAATAATACAAGTGAGGGGAGAATTTGCATATGATGGTTCATTGCGTTCACCGTAGATTATCATATAAAGTACTAATATATTAAAAATAGATGGTTTGTTTAGAATTTCTAGCAATAATTCCTAAACTCGGATGTATGTTTTATTGCTTCTATGATAGAAAGATGAGGGTTTGTGTTCTAGGACTTGCAGAATTTTTTAGGTTTCTACAATGCAAAGCATTGAAAAGGGTAGGATACCTAATTCTTGCGTATACTTTTTGAAATCCTAGCTATCTATTGTTAGAGAAATTCATATTGCTAAAAGCATCAATGAAAAAATGTAGCCATACTGTGACACAGAAAACATCTTGCAAATCCAGGAACCAGATGTATTTGTATTTTTTATCAGGAGAGGCTTCCTTGTGCAAGATTGGATGAAGAGAGAATCAAAGCTCTTTTAACTGGATTTATTTTGTCTTGCTTTTATGAAACATATAATACCATTCTTGATATTTGACAGAGTCTATTGGTCAGTACTTCAGAAAATGTTCTGCGTTATGTTTATTTTTCGGACAAAATTTCAGATCATCTGCCTTCAACAAGAATGTTTCATTTGTTTCAGATAAGCTAGAACTCACTTGGTGTACGTATAATGGCTTGTGACATCTTATGTTGGTTTGGTTCTTGCAATCAAATTATTTGTATTTAGAAAGTATTTATGAGGTATTCAAATGGAACTAAAAAAAGTTGCTCTGAACGAGGGTCACAGTAATTTAAAAAACCATTAATAAAACAAAGAGAAAGAAGCAAGTAGCACAGACGGCATGGTTTGATGGTTCATTAGGCTGAGAATCGGGACATGCAGGCTCCGTAAGTGCAGATATAGCAACAGTGTGAAGGGAGGCTGTGTAGTTATTCAGTTGCTGACATGCCACTTGGCCGGAGATGCAAGCAGGAGGGCGCAGTATTATGAGGGAGAAGGCTTGTAGCCTCCTGGACCTCAGTTACAATTTTGTACCTGTTATATTCTGGATTTGGCTACATACTTGTCAAGCATCCTTAAGTAAATCATGTCTCTTCTCTCTTCCCCCCGTTTTTTGCTGCATGATATCTTTGAGCAATTGTTTCCTGCTGTCTGTTTGTGCAGGGCTGCCACTCTGGGGTCCTGCTGTTGGTTAACCAGCACTGCTGCACTAAAAAAGGTGTAATGTAGTAACAAGTACCCCATGCTTAGCACCTCTCTTTAGTTACAAATACACCTTTTATCAAATAGTTAGGCCTTTTCACAGTTAAAATCACTAAAAATAACAACTTCAAGATTTTTTGCTGGGGGAAAGGGACATCCAGTAGAGAAAGGAATCACTTATGTTCTTCACCTCTTCAGAGGAGACAAAGAAAATTCCCTTGATAAAATTGCAATATTGCAGGCTTACAGTAGTCACGTCACTAGCAAAACCGCCACTGCAATCAAATTAGTATGACAGAATGGTAAAGATTTGGATCTTTAGATTAAACCTATATGGAAGCTAGGTTAAGCTTTCCTAAGAAGCACATTCCTGGCTATAAATTAGACGAATATGCTCTTCTAGCAGGATCCCCTACAGTATTGCCTGTGCAATTTCAATGGAACTTCTTATATCAAGGTAAAAGAACCTTAGATTTTAAATTTAAATTTACAATTCAATGTTGTATTTGTAATAAACAGGAAATCTTGTGGGAAAGAGATAATGGCTCCATGCTTTTGTGTGAAATGTCTGCATGCAAGATGTATAAAGGCCATTACTCTACTCAAGCTTCTTGGAGACTCCTTTCTCCAGAGCAAGCTTTCAGCTTTTTTTCCCCTAGACATATGTGTACTTCCCAACCATCAGGGTCACAGTCTTTGCTTATGAAGTTCTTAATAGAAAAAAAAAGTATGTCCTTCAAGAGAGGGGAGTTACATAACTGAATATCTATAATTAAACCGAGCTGTGACACCAATAAGCGTACTGCGCAAAACAAGGGCTGAAATTATAAACTTGGCAAAAAAAGCACAGCCCAGGGGACTGAGTGGAATTTAGAACTTCTTCCCTCTCTGTGTCTCTGGTTCAAACATGGCTCAGGCAGAAACAGCTAAAGGTTATTTTTGTCTCAGGATTATTTGCTGGATCTTTGGAAATAAACATTTTGTCCAAATCTCATTGAAGTCAGTATAGGAGCATTTCCGTTTACTTCATTTGTCTTTGAATAAAATTACTTGTAGTCAAATTCTTGTGAAGCTAGCTATATCCCATACCAATAGCCGCATTTACTGGTGGTTTAATCAGAAGGGTTGCAAAGGCTGCCCCTCTCACCTGCTGAATTTCTTGTACAGATCATGGCTAACATTAAAATGCATTAAAATTTAATATATAGACATATTTTTTATGCTTGTTCCATAAATAAATGCCACAGACTACAGACACTCCGCACAAAGCTGCAGTCCATCCCCACATTCAGCAAACCCCCATTTAATATTCACATGCTCTGCGCTTTGCAGAGTTGGAATCTAAGCAGACGGGGCCTGTAACAGTAAGGAAAACACATTAGTATTTGGGAATACTGACACTTGTGTGAACCACAGTTGGCTTTCTGACTTTTGAGCCCTCTCTAAAAAATTAAGCTTTAATTAAGCTTTTAAGAGGCAAAGAGGGAGAACCAGTAAACTAGAAGAAGGCAGAGTAATAGTATTTGGAAAGAGGTAAGTGAAACAGGATAGAGGCATATGAGTAAGAAAGAAAAAGATGCACTGAACCCCATGTGTTTGATACAATAGGATCAAACCTTACAAATTCATCCAGGAGAATAGTCTTCAGAGTTTTTTAAATATTATGTTTATTCTTGCAGACCAAACTATGTATCGCATCCACAGCTATCTAGAATTTCTGAAGTTCTTAGTTTAAATATGAAAGTATTTATTGGTGGTGATTAACTATTTGATTGTTGTCGTAACTATTTTCTCACAATTATCTGGTGCTGTTCACATATTTTTAATAACAACATGCTTTATATCAGTACATGCTCTCCTATTCTGGGATCATCTTGTTAAGTTTTGTTGTAGTCAGGAAAAAATAATCATCCTATAATCAGTTTTTTTAAACATTGTTTTCTTATGTGCTTGCATTCTGAAAAATTGTATTTATCATTATCACATGTTTCGTGAAGTTCTGAATAGCACTAAAAATATGCAGATTCAAATTCTCAATTCTATTTTGAATTTTTACATTATATTAGAGAAATATATTAAAATCTTCAGTGAGTAATTAGCTTATCTGTGCTCTAACTGATTAGTAACTGTTTGTTGTCTACTGTAATTATTATTATGACTAATATAATGACTACTAGGCTGGACAGTATTTTTCATAACCTTTATTCTTCTCTGCAAGATGAGCAATGCATCCGTCTCTGCAAGATGAGCAATGAGGCATGCTTGAACTAGGGAAAAGAAACATCCAATTGCATTTTGAATATAAGTTACATTTTGTGGTTTCAGTGCTTTTTTCATGTAAGTTAAAATCTGGAAAGAAATCACAACCTATAAACACTGTACCTTTGGACTTTCTATAGTCAAAAATCTGCACTGTAAAATTCCTAACATGATAAAAACCAGAATACTAACTCTGAGATCAGCAGTCAATGTAATCTGTATCATACAGCCAATAATGAGGAATATATGGTCTGTTAGGTGGTTTCCACTAAAACATCATCTCTGTCTAATAAATTTATAAAACTTATAAAAAGTTAGGCAGTTTTTAAAGTTGTGTTTGAGCAGTAGGAGAGTGCTCTGACGAAGTTAAGGAGGCCTGTGCTCTGTAGGGGTCTGATCCACCTTCTTGTGCTGGTGAGATAGCTGAAAGGCTTCCCCACCCTTTTTCATCACTAATGATCTGTCATAGTGCTCTTCAAGCTTTTTTTGTTTTGACTTTTAGACCCTTAAAAGTTTTTCACAGATGTAAACCCACTGACAGTTGACTTGTTTACTTTTCTTTTACGCACTATGCACAAGTTGTCTGTGAAACACTGAAAATTGCCAGTCAAAGGTTGATCCAGTGATGCTCTTCTTTGTCCAGAAGACCTGCAAGCAAAGAATAAAGAGTTTAGGGGACAGTTCTTGTTGCAGTCCCCTGCCATTTCCCCTACACTTTTTAAGAAAAAGCATTCCAGTAGTCCTGAGGTTACATTGACTTGTCACTATCTCTCTGCTTGGGAGTAAATTTTATCTCAAAAGTAAATAAAAGAATTAAGAAAATGCTAAACTGCATGAGTACTCACCCTCTGAATGGTTAAGATAGAAAGACTTAGTAATAAATCATTTTCATATCTTTCATCCTGACAGTAATCTGTTACTTTCTGTTTGTTAGTTTGGAGTATTTGGTCCAGCCTTTTCTTATTTTGGGTGAACAAATCATCTGTGCAATTTTCTTTGTCTTTGATAAAGCCCTAGCAGAAAAGGACTCAAACTTTGTGTCCTCCATGCAGCTTCAGGTATCTGCTATACCCCTGCTTTTTTTCTTCCATATCAGCTGCAGTCGAGACCACAATATACACTGCTACTAGTAGTATAAACATGAACCAGACTCTGTTAGAATTTCTGACTTTAAAAAGCTGTTGTATGCTTTTGTGGAGTGCACACTGCAGATATTTCATTGGATGTCTCAGTTGTAGATGTTAATTCATTCAGGTATAAATCACATTGCATCCACTTTAATTTCTGACTTGGCTCTGTAGATGCCTTTTCTAAAGCCCAATGAAGTAAGTGGGAATCTTCTCATTGATGCTGAAAGGCTTTTGGACAGACCATGTAATATGCTCATGAAAGTACCTGCTTTGTTTCGCTAATAATGTGTAAGAACTTAAAGTAGTCTTACGTATCTTACTATTAAAATCAACTTGCTACTGCATTTGTACTAGGCAACCTGGTCCAAGAATGAAGCACTGCTATTTAGTGGAATGGAGATAAAAAGAATATTTTTAGTCCTGCTTCTGATGCAAAAACTAGGAGTTTTACGTCTCCTGCAAATAAGTGGGAGATGGCTGACTAAGCTCCGTGTATACCTGGCCTGCGTTGTTTTTCACAGCAGCCAGTTTCTCATAATGGTATCAGTCAGGACATTCAGCCAGTAGTGAATTATAAAGGTCCAGGATCAGTGAGAATTGCATCCCTCCCCCTTTTCTCTGCAGCAACAACTACTTCTGGATGAAAGCACTAGATAAGCTAAATTTCATCTGGATGACAGAACAAACCCGACTCATTTCTAGGTCCAAACATCAAAGGGTCAAGTTGCTAAAATCGCCCCTAGCATCGAGAGCTGTTGCAGCTAATTGCTTCCATGCAGCCGATGAAAATTTCCTCTCTTTGCCATACTCAGCAACAGAAAATTGCTGCTCATCCAGCTGCAAATATCTGACAGGCAGTCAGACAGCACCTCAGGGACAGAAGGTTTTAAAGCAAAGTATAGCTATGTATCATTGACATGTTCATGTGAAAATTCACTGTGTGCTGACAATTCAGATCTCCTAGTAGCATCACGTCGTCCAGATAAAACAAAAGCCCAAAATAAAAGTGCCCCTGGGGTACGCAAAAGTTGCTTTGGAGCAAGAGAGGAAAATATTCCTGGATGAAACCTACCAGAGTCCAGCAAACAAGACCAAATTCAGGCAAGGGCAGTAACAGATGGATGTGCCACAAACTCACATTGGCTGAGGAGGGTTTCATGATCTACAAGGTCAAATGCAGCAGGTACATTTTAAATAGAAAAATAGATTAAAGGTAAGGGCAAGTTCAAACTGTATTTGAATTCAAACACAGAAGCACCCAACAGCTACTGAATTTCAGTAGGATTTACATGACTGCTGCCTTTAGACTCCTTTGAAAGCTTTATCATGGGTAATTATCCTCCCAAAATGTGCCAAGATACAAATAACTTGCTTAAGTAAATATATCTTGTCTATTGAGTTGTTTTACAGGCACGTGTCCAGTGGCAGAAGATTTCAGAACATGACTGGAGTAGGCAGCTATAGAAGCATTTTAATTAGAGGCAGTATAACTTGACCATATAGATGTTTTCTTTAAATCTTTTCAAGCTGTTTCTCTGCCATACTCCTTGCAGGTATACCAGTGCAGGAAATGACATTTATTTTAAGAGCCTGTTCATGTAAGGTTGATATGGATTTGACAAGATTAAAAAATATTTAAAATTGCAAAACAAAACCAATTGTATCTCATGGTTCTCCATTCCTTGAATCTGAAAGCACAGTTAATAATTTTCATCTAACAGGATCTTTGGGAAGAAGTTCTCTGCTCCTGCAGTCTAACCGAGCTGTGTCTTATATATGTTGAACATCATTCCTGTGCCACCCTCAGTGAAACTGCTGGGATCCACGGACAGGCTGCCCTTTACATGTTTAGCTCCTTTCCAACAGTACGAAACCACTGAGTTCCTTGGAGACCTCTAGCAAATTCCCTATTTCTTACATATACGCGAGACCTAACCGGTACACTGACACAGACCTTGATCTTGTTAAGTGCGTATTGAATTTTTGACAGTTCTTTCTGTGTTTCCAGACGATGTTCAAAGAAGGATCTTTCGAGAACCAGTTTCTTCAGCACTTGCCTCCTAGAGAGAAATCCTGATCTCCATAAATAACATTCTGCTGCATTTGTTGCTCTAGTCTCGTAGTCTCAGCTTTACAGTGCTCTGCACATTGCTTATTATTCTCCTCTTTCCTTTCCTGCTTAGCAAAGTTTCTTTGTTCTGGAGAATTTTTAGATAAAAAAGACTCTCCACAAACAAAAAACAGAGACGCACAGGTTTTGTTTCAAATGCCTTCTCCTCCTTTCCCTTATTTTGTTTCCTCTGTTCATTGCAGACTCATAACTTGTGTATTTTATTTCCTTTTTTCCTCTCTTTATTCAAAGAACCTACAGTAATCCATACTTGACAACTTGGTGTAATTTATCCCATTCTCTGTTTCCTTCCCTGTTCCTAGAGGCCTTCACATTCACTATTAAACATTTAAGGCATATAGAAAATATCCCTTTTTGTGCATAAGAAGAAAGGCCTCAGCATGTAGATTGGTGGAACTTGTCAGAACAAACATTTGCCCATTGTGGAAGCTGTTCTTCAGTTTGCCAAGTACTTCTCAATCTCCACATTTTTATAACCCAAACATTTCCTGTTTTAGTAGTGGAAATGTATTTACTATTACACTAGCTTAGAACATTTCTTATTTTCATTAAGTCATTCATTATTAGAACGTCATTCATTATTAGAACAACGGCAAGGTTTAAATTCAGATGTCAAGATTCCCAGTTCTAATTGTGATGGAGGATACACAGTTATTTTTAACATATGAACCACAGCTTCAAGGTGAAATGCTGCTACCAATGAAATAAGTGGAAAAATAAAGTTTTGCCATTCTCTGCAATGGCAGCAGGATTCCCCCCACACCTTTAGTATCTCTCTCTAGCTATCTATATTCCTGTAGGTTATAATTGTCATATGAGCATCTATTGTGATCCCTGATCTTCATCATGTAAAAGCTTCCTGGAAAGTTTTCCTTCAACACATTTCATCTAAATCTAGACGTGTTTGATAGAAATTTGCAGAAAGAGATTTTAAACCATTTAAAGATACTGCATTGTGAAAATATACATCTTCTCATAATCAAACCTTCTTCAGAAAAATTCTCTTCATATAAAATGACACAGCTCATTAATTTCTGTGGGGTTCACTGATTTATTCCCAGAAAGATACCATGCTAAGATTTTCTCCCCCATCCTGAATACCACAGAAATTCACAAGGAATTAAACTCAACCCCTGATATGAGGCATGATTTGAATAGCTCTGTCATGACAAAGAATGTATACATTTTACACAAAATTGAAAGCAACTCTAAGGATAATTTTGTGATAGTCGTGTAGTAACTACTGAGATTTTAGCAGAATTAAGTGAAATTCAGTCCTTTAAGTGGTACCACTAGGAATTTGGAGGAGTTAATATCTTGCCACTGCGGTGGTCCTCTCTGAGTGAAAACTTACATTCACAGGCTGCTGCTGGCGCTTTGCAGGAGCAAGAGTGGAAACATCTCCCTTGAAAGTCACATCGCAAAATCCCCTGAAGTAGAATGAGGTATCTCGTCATTGACAACACAAAGGCAAAGAACATGCTGCTCTCCGAATCGATGCTCTGCGGACATTCACAGTCTAGGAGATGTAAAAGGACACAGGAGGATGACTTCTCTATTGCCCTAAAATCATTGGCAGCAAAGGCAAAGTAGTTGAAACAGCACTTGCCCTCAGCAAATTCCCTGAAAGGTTTTTAGCATTTTAAAACAAGAAACAGAAGGAAAATGTCCAGAAGTGCAGAATTCATTCAGTTTATTCTCTGTAGGGATATAGCATCACTGCTGGAGATATTAACAACAATCTGAACAATTCTAGGGGATGATGCGGTATCATTGAAAGTCATATGCTGTCTGTCCCAGTTAGCTGTCTTGTCCATGTGTATGGATGCTCAGAAACAGAGCTTCGGAAGGCAGAAGAGGTCACGTTAGTGTCCATGGGACAGAGTTTCAGCTAAAGCAGTCAGGTGCCACTGGGTTTAAATGTTGCTTTTCGTAGTAGAGAACCACGCAGGAAGGACGGAGTGACTCAGTATACATTTCAGCTTTAACTTCTGTGACTCACCAGGAATAAAAATGGATGTAAACAGAAGTATTGAAAGCTGTAAGGAAGTTTGTCAACCTGTTCTTTTTTTTTTTTTCATTTTCCACCATTTTTGCACACACAATTCATTTTCTATCTTGCTTTTTGTAATTAAGCTTCCTTTCTATTTCCATTCCTTCCTAGACAACTTTTCTCTCATCCTCCATCCTTTCCCATATACATAGTGAGATTTACAGCACAGACAATAATAGGGAAGCTCTCCTGAAGAGCTTTAGAGATTTTTTTGCCTCTGACATGATTTTACGTTCTGCCTTTGTATTTATCAAAACCAGCTGTTTGCATCTTTGATTCTAGGAGAAAGAAGGCTTAGCCTGGCACCTTTCAATAAAATGCCCAAATGTTGTTAAATAAACCTTTGAGTGTCTGCAGTGTCGAGGAGAAAGTGATTTGCAGAGACATTCCTGTTTCAGTCCTGTGTGATCACTGAGAGCTGCAGTTCCACACTTCCCTCTCAGAGGGCAAGCGCCTGAAAGCAGATACTGTTGACTGCATTTTCACCACCATATTGAATAGGACAAAAGCAGGAATAGTGTAAGAATATCTATCTGCTTATCTTCATACTGACAAATGCTTCTGGCCAGATGTCTGAAGGGATGACACAGACAGCATAGAATAGAAAACCTTTATCAGCAGGCCTCCAGCCAGCTGGTATTTCTGTTTGAGCAACTGCACCTAAGCTACCAGAGCAGCCTTTCTATTTCAATTCTTCATGCTCCCATGTGTGCATTTTATATCTTGATGAAGTCTTTTCTCCGCAGCCCAGTCATATACAGTCTGGAACAAAGTGTTCTTAAAGCCTTCTCAGCTCAAACGAATGAAAAGTGGTGGAAACATGAAACAGACAGTCAGCGGTCACCGGCACTGCAGTTCTGTCTGGCTCCCACCAGCTCTACTGACACTTCTTCATCAGCCGAACTCAAATAGTTATCCACTCCGCTGCTACTACTGAAACCAGATTCCCTAGAGCACTTCTTGTTAGCACGGCTTCTGAAGAGCTGCGGGAGCACTGGCTGGACAGACAGATTTCAGGACCGCACCAGTACTACTAACCAACAGCGATAGCATCTTGCCCCTCTCATGCTTCTCCTCCTCAGTAACACAACACAGGGATGAAATGCACAGGTGGCAACATCCAACTTTCACAGTGTGTATTCTATGGGATAAGAGCAGCCTGAGAAATAGCAGCATCCCTTCATGCACATGTAATTTATTCCCAGCCCTTTTTCTGATTGTGTACTTTGGTCAGGAGTCAATATTTAAAAGAATTCTTTGTTCACTAACCTAATACATTCAGGGGACTCAAGTGATTATATAGTGAATAGACACTGGGGGTTGGGGGTTTTCTCTTGTGACTATCACAGAGCTACTGCCACTCACATAAAGTTACCAAATGCATTGTTTTACTCAGATGCTGGTTTTTGCTCAGGTCTTTGTCAAGGCTATGGAGCCTTAAACACTTATCTGGCATTTCCAGATGTCCCACAGTACCCTGAAACAAAATTTCTTATCAGGCTGTATGTCATCTAAGTCCCAGCCGCATTCACTACATGTGCTGGTGAGTTATCGGGCAGGGCATATACAATTAAAACAGTCACTGTAAGAGGTGCTGAACAAAACTATCATGATTCATTTTTTATTTGCAAGGACCAAAAGAAATACAAAGGGCTTAATTGTATTCTGGAAGGCAAAATGGTCCATTGACTTTAGGGACGGGAGCAGAGCTGGAATTGAAATGGAATTTTTAAACTGCCATAGACCAGATGTTTTGTATTACAGCTACAACAGCTTCTGCAGTACATTATCCACAAAGTCCTTTGGGAACTTGTGCAATGAGATATCATATCAACACTGATACTAGTTGAGTATCCTGCTATTGTGAATTCATATCAATTTTTTAAAATTTCAGTGGTCTCATTAATATTACAGCTTTAAAATGTAATTCACATTAAAAAGAAGTGGTTTTGCTTTCAATCCGGAGAAGCATAGTACAGTAACTTAAAGAGGGGACCTACTGCAGTGTCAGTCTAAGGGAAGAAAAGTTTAGGGTTATCTTTGAATACCATTTACCTCAAACATTTACCCCTTCCCTTGTGACTGCAGACATGAGGTTTCCATAACTCTAGTCACACATAATTGCTTGGTATGCTGCGAGTTTCTAAAAGTGCTGTACAAAGCTTTTTGTGGAGTAATCAGGTTTTATTCATAAACACTGTAGTCACCCTGGTTTCTCTTCCCTAGCTATCATGCTAGAGATAGTTTTAAAAGTGTCATAATTAGCACTGAATGCACTTTTCAGAGTAATTGGCAAACCCTCTAAAACAGCATTTACAGGCGCCTCCGTGCCATTGGAGAGCAGTACGCTTCCCGTACGGCAGATCCCGCCTCCCTCCCCACCCGCCGGCTCTCCGTTGCCGTCCGTGCTCGCGCAGCCGCTCGGCCGGCGTTTAGCGGCGGGCTTGGAGTGACGTCTGCTGCCACAGCGCCACCTCCTGGACACGCCGAGTTGTGTGGCTGGAGGAAACGGCTGCGAACTCGAGCGCTGCCTTCCAGGGCAAGGAGGTGGGAGGTCCCAGGGGGTTTTGGTTCTTCCGTGTGAAGGCTAACTACAAGGACAAAGCAAACAGATTATTGCAAAGAAGGCAGTACAATGGTACCACGGGGAATATTGGAAAAATATTTTACAATCACAGAAAAGTAAAAAGAAGAGTGTGCAAAAGGTGTATACAAGCATTTGCAGGTGTTGCAGCTTAACAGATTGTCTCCGTTAAATGAAGATGTGCTAACATGTTAGTGTAAATGACTGCTTGTGATCACCTGTACTCACCTTCAGGTTTTGGTCAGGTTAGGCTGTCCTTTGATATAGTGCACACGGGACTAGAAACTGGAGAATGATTTTGGCTACTCCTGGCTCAGAACTGGAACCCAAAAGCATAGCAGAAACCAAAATAGGAGAGTAAAATGTCACTTTCTGTTCATCTTGCAGATTTGGATGCCAGGTCTGCAGTGCGCATTAGTTCAGCTTTCAGCCCTTAGAGGCTTCTCTTTTCTGACCACTAACTGGGTGCATCAGAATTTGCATTTTCATTCAAATCAGATCCCTTTTGAATTGAATCTTCCAGTCACTCACTGCATTTTAGTTAGCATTGCAGAGTGGTTTGACATGCAATGTGGATTCCTTTCAGATAAAATTTAAGTCAGATGTGTTTGAGCAACATCCCTTATATGCTCCAGCTGCTAACCACCGTTTAGTCTGCAGGCCAGACTAGAGGTAGTCCCGAGTAAAGAATCCAAAATGTGTGCAATACAGATGTTGAATCCTCAGCATCAGTTGGTTCAGTCTGCAGTTCCATCCTTACTGCACTGCCTTACTTGATAATGTAGAAATAATCTATATAACATTTTTTCCATTTGTACTTGCAAACTCCCATGTTGCATCATCATAAACAAATGGCAGCATTTGTTCTGCATTTGCAGCCTGGCAGTGCCCACTGCCTACTTTTTATAAGCTGCATGTCTGAGGAAAAAGGAATGATTTTGTCACATATTCAATAATGGAAACTCCTCGTATCTGTCCCACCTCACATGGTGTTATTGTTCCTCTCATCCTTGCTATGAAAAATCATCCATCAAACAGATATACTCAGTCTTTTTTGTGCAATCCCAGATCACACAAAATCAGCACATAGCATTTTTTCCCCCCTATTTACTATTCTTCTTTTCTACAGAAATCATGCTGCATAGGATTGTCTAAGAATGAAAACACTTGTCTAATATTCAGGATATTTTGCTTCAGTTTACAATAATACTGTTGCAGATTTCTTGTGCAACTTTGCCCTAATATCTATTTCTCTGCCTCAAATCATGTATGGAGTAGAAGTAGTACTTACATACCTCACAAGACTAGGAATAAATCTATTCATAACTGAAGTTTTAGAGGTGCATTTGTAGCTGACTTGGGAGATCAGTTACCTTCTTCCAAAGACCTTTCAGATAAAAAAGAAAAGGCCATGTCCATGCATTAAACTGGAATGCCTTCTTGATTTTGTAGATTGGTCCAATTTGTTTCTTTTTGGCAGAGCTCTCAGGCTTATCAGGAAGTGCATCTGAGCACTTGATTAGTTTCCTTAATTCACCTCCTTCACCATATGAAATAAAAGGAAAATTCTGATCTTGAACATAGATTCATAGACCTATTGAATTCATGTGTTAAAAGGCCTGTAGTAAGTCTAAATAGTGTTAAGTGTACCCTCTGGACTTTCCTGCAAGGCCATTTTTCAGTACCATTATTTATGGCATAGGAGCAACAGGGATCAACTCTCCTGTTACCTGTGAAAATGTTAATACCAATGGTCAAGAGAGCAAAGTCATTCCAAACTTAAATTGTTGCAAATATCATCCCACTGATCACTATTTATCTGAATGTCTAAGCTGTCTCGTAAGGGTCACTAAAGGCACATTAAATTTTTATTAAATTGAAGATGGCTTGGGCAAATCCACAGGTTTCAGTGGAGTAATGAAATTATCTGCGCTGGTGCAATTTAGTTCAAACTTTGAGCATCTGTGTTCAAAGTATTTGTGAAATGCAAAAGAAGAAAAGTGGTAAGTATGAAAGGAAAGATCCTAATTGTATAAACATTGATTTTTTAAAAAAACATATGTTGTATCCTTGTCAGACACTCCTGTCTAAGGAAGAAAGGAGCTATTCTAAGTAGCCACTCCACTAGGTAAAATACACCTCAGCCTTTGGGCCATAAATCAACCTCTGATTGTTGAAGACTAAGGAGGGAGTTTACATGGAGATTACTTTATCCTCAATTCTCTGAGAGTTTTCTTATTGATTTTAAAAAAGAGAAAGGTCAAGCTCTAGCTGCCAGCTCCAGGGTTTCCTCTATGGATCTTGTGTTTGAGCATTGCTGGATACAGTATAAAGGATTAATTTAGGGACTGCCTAAGAGAAGGCATTTAAATAGGAGTGAGGAATAGGAATAAGAGCAAGTCTTCAAGCTACCTGTTACTATCATTTAACATGTTTTGAGAATGTATATATAAAGATATACAAAATACAATATTGTATATGAGTCCTGCCTGCAAGGGCTTCAGTCTAAGAGAGGAGCGATAAGTAAGAACTGTATGGCCAGGTCAAGTTCAAATCTCAGTGAAATCAGCCTTATTTCCTACTGAAAAAGGAAGCAAAATTTTGGTTCCTCCATTGGAGGAGATGAGAATCTATGCTGTAAAGCATTGTATGGCTCCGTTTCTGCCCTCCAAGCCCTTTTTAAAATGACTTATGGGCTGCACAGTAGAAGTGGAAGAAATGAAAAGGATGGAAAGTGGGAGCTCAGTATGCTAGCAGCTCATCTCAGAGCAACACTGCAGATAAAACCTTAGATTAACGGTGCCCTGAAGGCAAGACAAGACTGAGCAAGAAGAAAGAGCTAAGTTTGAATGTTCATCTTGGGCATTTGGAATCACCTTTGGGAATATGGAGTATTGGATTTCTCTAGTTTAGCATAGTATCAGTATAGTATTTCCAGAAATGTTGGTATATAGGTGTGTACATGGCACCCTCCCAGTGACTCTTGATATTCAGGCCTGTACCCCAGTATCTTACTGCAGGGCAGCAAGCTTTTAGTGCCATCAACAGCCACTGAAAAACTCCTCTGCCTCTCCTAATTCACATCAGCTTTATGCCTGAACCATGCTGCTCAAATGGGATCCCCTTCGCTCACCTTTGGATATAAGGGGTATGTGGACAAGAGCTGAAGTATATACTAGGTGTCCCAGAGCCTGATTTTATAGATTTGCTGTACCTTAGGGTGAAGAATGGCTCATTGTTATCTATTTGCTTTCAATCACACTTTACTTAAGTCCAAAATAGACAGTTACACATTGTTGTGAAAGAAATAGGTGAAGAAATAACAAAAGCTAAGATCAATCTACTTACTATATGGTTACAGTAGAGAGGTTGCTTCTTCATTCAGTCGGCTTGCTAGTTCACACCTGACAAGATAACAGCAAGGGTTTCAGGCTCTGTGTATGCCTCCTCTCCCTCTTCAAGTGCGGTACAGCAGCTTGCATAGTTGACTGTCCCTCTGAAGACTTTGGGGTGTAATGCCAAGGCCTGTTGCCACTGATCCAGCTCATGGTACAAACCCATCCTGACTATGCTCATAAGAAAAGTAGAAGTCAGAGTAAAGAGCGATTGATGTAGGTATAGATATCCATATACTGTTGAAACAGGTATAGACCTGCTTAGAAGGAAGCAAGAGCTTCCTTTGCCTTAGATCTGTTTCAATAGTGTGATGCTACGTGGCCCAGTGTTGTCAAATGCAGCATTATCACAAACATTGCAACTCATCATGTATATCTAAAAAAGAGCTTATGCTAGTGGTTAGTATAAAGCCCCTTCCCTTGTAAACATCAAACTTATGCCTGACCAGTATGAAAAATGAAGCACCCAGTGCCTCTGAAGAAAACAAATAATTGGTCATGTATGTCAAGGCCCATCGGACAATATGCTTCTCTATTAGAAAAGACATTTGCTGTATCTATACAATGTATACATCACATCTGCCTTCTGCAGCCATCCTCCAGTCCTGTAATACAGTGATTTCCATTGTTACAGAGATCAGATCAAATTTTCAACCTGAAACTCATTCTGTTCTCTCCTTAAGAAGGGGACAGCCTGGCAACCCTCGTAATTCCACAGGGAATTACCTTCCTTCCACAGGGAGTTACCTTCATTATACTGTGGGTTTTCTCCTGCATTTTATAGGCTAGTATGTAAGTCTTCCCTTCAATGAAGTGTAAAACTCCCTTCCTACCTTTAGCAGCTATCTGGCGTTCTTCAGAAATCAGTGTAGCTTTCCCTAGAGTTCATATTCTATATCAGTCTGTCCATTAAAAATATGCACCATACAAACATCTCAATTTGCTGCTAGTAAGGGTGCTGCTGGCTATTGACTGAGATTGCCTGGGGATGGTACTTAACCACTGTGGGCCTGGAGTGAATGACACCCAGACTCCTCCTCTTAGGTGTGTGATAACTGCACATATACACAACATGTTGCAAGAGTATTGGTATGGATGCGCTTTCCCTCTGACAGTTGAATTTCCCAAATTTTGGTCTGTGTGGTGTGGTAGGAACAGACTAGCCAAGCGCTGCGCAGGAACAGAGCACTGACCAGTCACCACTTGCTGCTTTGCAGGAGCTGACTCTGATGTTCCTGTTCGCACCCTCACTGCGCTTCACATTAGTCAGAGCTTATTCACGCAGAAAGATGTCTCTTTTGTCAAGAGTTAATAATTAATAGATAAATTCAATAGAGAGCTTTAATAAAAGATAAGATTAATCCAATTCAGGTATTCCAAACAGATGGTATCTCTGCACTGATCTGTCTGGCTCTTAAAGCATGTCTTTCATGCCCATTGCTATAATAGCTGAATACTATGCATCTTTGCTACTGCATTCTTCCTATTATCTGGACATTATTTTTTTTGGAAAGTCATAGCTTTGGGGACAGGGCTGCCTTGCTATATCATACATCTTTTACACTTACAAGTTTCTCTGAAGAATGAGAATAATCCAAGCCACAGGGGGTGGATGCAGCATCAGGGTGTGATTCATATGCCCTGTAGCAAAGAGATTTTACATTAGTAAAAATTTCATCACTGATTTAGGGGAGCAAAATCAGATCTTCAACACCCACTTTGTAATATGTTACAAAGTGAAACACAGTGATCCAAGTCCGCCCCCAAAGAGCCCCATTGTAGCTCCTGTTGGGGTGGATTAGAAAACTCAGAAGCAAGAAGGAGCTCCAACAGCCATTCTTGGTTTATGGTTGTTGTTTGGAGCAGTATTTAGGAACCCTGTTTGCACTCTAAACACCATCCTGGTGTCAGAGTGCAGTGAGAGGGGATAACAGCCAACCAGGGCCCATCCCACCACCCCTGCATGAGTCAAGCAGCACAGGCCCAGAGATCACAGCCAGGTTCAGCCAAGATTTAAGACTGCCAAGCAAGTTTGTGGTGATGAGGCAGGTCCAAGATCAAGCTAGGAAGTCAACCCACAGGTCAGGTCCAGTGATCACCAGGCAGGTCCATAGTGATGAGGCAGGTCCAAAGTCAAGCAAAAAAGTCACTCCACAGGTCAGGATCAGGTCCAGTAACAGTAACCAGAGGCAGACACAGCCCAAGGATGGCCAGGAAGATCCACAGTGACAAGGCAGGTCCATTGTCAAGCCCAGAAGTCAGTCCGCAGGGCAGGATCAGGTCCAGTGACGGTAACCAGGATCAGGCACAGCCCAGGGAAGGCCAGGCAGGTCCATGGTCAAGCCCAGAAGTCAATCCACAGGTCAGGGCTAGGATCAGCAGGATGTATTGCTGTGGCTGGGCTGAAGACCAGCACATCTACAGCTCAGCTCAGGGAAGGACTATAGGCCCAAGGCTGAGCTTAAATAGAGCCCTGTGACCAACAGGCAGGGTGTGGGTGGGCATCCCAGGTGAGGCTGCTCAGGGCCATTATGGCCTATTAGTGCCCTCCGGGCCATGGTACTGGGGATGCTGAAGAAAGCAAAAAGACTATTCCTGTCCTAAAGAACCTACTGCCTAACCATTGAGGTTTAAAAACTTGGGAAATGTTTTTTTTTCCACAAGAGTTACATTTTGGTCCATATTTTTGCATGTGATGGCAGACACCTTTGCGTTTCAATCCCTTAATCATTGCTTGTACCTTTAACAACTTTTCAAAAGCAAATCAGGAGAGTCTGCTGTTTTAAGCGAAATACCATAAACAGGCATGAAAGACTCTACAGTCACTGCTTCCACCCCCCTTTTTTCCATAGTTACTCTCTTTACCTGCTGGAGAGTAATGTTAGCATTTCCATTGCAGTACAGAGAAGCTCATTTTGTTTGTCGAGAGCATAATTGGCTGCTTCTTGTCTTGACCTGCAAAATCACACTTTAAGAATCCATAAATAAAAACTACTAAAAAATAAAAGAAAGTGACACAAAAAGTGAACAACCAGCTAATTAATTTGCAGTGAAGGGCCAAAGAAGCCACAAATCCTGGAATGGCTTATGACGGGGCAGACCTTTTCTTTTATATGTGGCATACAAAAAGTCTAAAACAAATATGTTTGCTTTTCAAAGAAATATAACGAAACTTTTCTAGTGTCAGAATCTTTCTCTCTTTTTCCCATCCTGCCTTTCTTGCTTTAAATGTTTCAAGCTCTAAATTAGTTCAGCAATTAAGAGAATACTTGTAAAGCACTTTAATATTTACAGATGTTTAGTAACAGGAATAGCTACTTCCTTTTACATTTCCCAGAGACTTTTTTTAAAAAAAACATACAAAGCTCTCTGTATCAGTATTAAAAGTGCACTCTGTAAAAAAAAATGTAGTTACTTTTTGTTCTCTATAACACAAACATAGCTTTTTTTTTTTTACTTTTAAGGTAACACGTAATTAATCACGGACAAGCATGAGTTGCTGACTTTTATCAAGACATTTCATTTGTTTTGTTGCTTCCTTAAATGCAAACAGTGTTTATACCTAATTATAGCAAAGGCTGGTGCTATAAAATGCTGCAGAATAACTATATAAGTCTGTAAAATTAATAACATAGTGGTCATGTTTTGGCATTGTCAGCTTATGGCTTGAGCTAATTCCTGCTGAAATTAGTGGATACTTCATCCACTGAAATCAACAGAAGAATTACTGCAGCCTCCTCTGGACCAAGTGGAAATCCAGTTGTAGAAGATGGGATGACTCCTATATGTAGGAATATCACAAACTGGTATAAAATTGAAGCAATTACACTGAAACCATAATTTGCTATTCATGAGTTTTCTCATGAATATATATATAGTGATATAGTGGTAACTGTCACAAGGGCTGATGGAATCCTTCTCTCAGCAGCAGGGAAAGGGCCAGTACAGGTTATAAATAACAATAAACTGAGTGCCTTAATTGAAACTTTTTTAAAAAGCATGAATTGTACAATAACTTTGTAGAGACTGCATGCACACAAATGAAATCCATTCACTAGCAGTTATTCCTCAAGGACATCTCATTTAGTTAAAATACACAGATTGCAGACGTTCATTATAACATGAAGCAGAAAAATATGTGAAAGTTCAAACTATGAGAAAACAGGAACTTTAAACTTCTTGACTTTTTCACATTAGTAAAGTCTCCAGCATAGCTCTTTATCTGGGTGTTTGCATGCATTTTGTAAGAACACTGCTTCTAAGTGACCATAGTGAGAGATCTGAAATTCTGGCCATTTTTAATTTTGATGTGCAAGAAATAAATCAGGAAGAAGTGGAAGTCTGTTTCCAGCTGGAACATTGCATTAAGAACATTTCTCCTCTGTCTTCTATTTTTAAGGGACAGAGATTGTTCTCTAAGGAGTGAACAAGAAATATGTAAAGAATCATCCAGGCTCACTTAGGAGATATTTTTTCATTACTATCTAAGGAGAGGTCTCTGTATTCTGTTGTTACATAGTCAGATTTTCCATCTTCTGAGCCAAACCTTTCAGTCCTTTCTCAATCAAAATTCCAATTATTCCAATTGATTTGTCATTGCTAATTTTGACTGACTTTTGACATTAGGATTAAGTCCACCATAATCTACTTCATTAAGTTTAAAATCTGAGTTAGAGTTCTTTGAAGAATGGGTTATTATGTGGAATACCGTTGCCCAGATTTTACTGAAGAAATATCCTTCTTGCTTGGGGAATCCTGATTCTGCTTTCAAAATTTCACTGATGCAAGCAAGTGAGGAGCATTTACCTGGGGCACCCACTTTGTCCAAGGTGGCTTTGGGGCCTTCTCATGCTCCCCTCGTGGGGTGCTCTGGAGGCTTTTCTTTACCAAGGGGGCAGGGGGGTTTGACCCCCACATCCTCAGGCTGGTGGCTTGCACATTCCCACATACGGTGCAACAGAGGAGCAGCTCAGTTTAGATAAGGGCTGCATTGACTGGGTCGTCCAGTAATGTAACTAACTCCTTCCTAGGATTGTCTGTTCTCTCTGCTATTAGCTTTGGAAGTTTTCTAAAATTCTCCATATTGTTTGATTCTGGTGAAAATTAAGGCCATGCAAGCTCACAGAAGTTCCCCTCACTAAAATTTAATTTGTTGTGACACCTATGGCATGAAAGTAGTATAAAGCTTTAAAGGCACCACAGACTGTTGCTTTTCTTCTTTAACCTGTGATTATTTTTATGCAGTTAATTTTAAAACATGTACCCCAAATATTTATATTAAGAGCACCCAGCATGCAGCGGTTCGGCGATGCACAATGTAGGGCTTGTTTTTCTTCTCTGGTTAATGATTGATGGGAATTTCGCACTTTGGAATTCAGTGGCTGACGTGGTCATTGATTCTGTGGACGCAATTCCTCCTGCTTGAATTTCTCTTTTATTTTCAAATCCTCTTCTTTGGTCAACCAAAGCACACTTGCAGAGTGCTCTGAGGTTTGGTGCCCAGTATTGTGGAAATGGCATCTTGTTTCTTCCCCTGGAGAACTGAGAGAAATCCACCATGAGTCTAGCTTTTTCAGTATCTCTATTATTTTTGTTAACAAGAAAAAGCTTACCAGTAACCCGATCAGGAGCAGGAGACCTGATGCTAATAGATTGGCAGCTCTCTTGGTATTCTTGCTGATACCACTGACGGTCAGTGTACCCTGCATGGTGTCGGAGATTGGAACGGCTGACTGTGGTGCTGGTGCTAGTTTCTGTTGTTTCAGTTTCAGCAGTTTGGTAACAGTTTCCCGTAAGCTATCCTGCAGCAAGTAGCATTTCCAGACTGTACAGACCAGCTCTTTCAGAAGGGTTACCTTTTCCCCTGTGAATTCTGGCACCTCCCCTTAATCTGTCCACTGTTTTGTGTAACTTTAATTAAAGATATATGAGAGGTAGCCCTGGCACAAACGTTAATCACCAGTATTTCGTCCTCAGAAACATGCTGCAAATCCTTTTGAGCCCTGGCTGTTTCAAAGAATAAGAGAGGATTAGTGAGAGACTTTCTCAGCTGATTTTATTTTTGCTGGAACAAAGTTCCCAACTGGCTGCTGGTAGCTGAAGAAGCTAACATCACATTTACATATACAGTCTTCCATGGGGACAAATCTATGATATTGCAACACAAAATCTTAATGAGCCAGATGGTATTTATTCCTGGTTCCAAAGGCTGTGGAGCTTGTTAAGGATCACGTCAATATGTCGCCGCTAAGAGGAGGAACTCCTGATTGCAGATGGCTGCACGGCACGGCGCGAGGGGCCGTGCGGCACCGCGCAGCGCCTGGGCCGTTCGCTGGGAGCGGGCCTCGGCTCCGCGCAGCCCCTGCCAGCCTCAGCAGCGCCGTCCCGCGACGCCTGCGGGCTCCTCCCGGCAGCGCCCGCAGCTCCAGGCCACCCTGCGGCCCCGGGCGCTCGGCGGCCCCCCTGCTCCTGCGGGCAACCTGCCTCCAGCCTAACTGCAGGTAAGTCCCATCGGCTTCTGCAGCAGACGGTGGCGGGTGCCAAAGCCAGCGCAAAAGCCGTCCTAGTAAAAAGAATGAGGGAGGACGGGTATTTTGACCTCAAGGACGTCTTCTGAGTGGCTGAAAGAGAAGTGCAGATGCAGTCAGTAACCCCTCATCCCCAAGAGCCAAAATATAGAGCCAAATCTTAATGGGAATTTTATCTTTGTCTTCAGGGGTTTGAGAGCTTCACCTGCAGGGGATGGTGTTAAAGGGTGTAGCTTTTAAATAAGGCCTTTTATTTTCAGGTAGACACATAGCTTAGAGAAATAACCCCTCTTTTGTTTCTGGAATCTCTAAAGAAGCTTCAAACACGTTTGTTCTCAATATAGCCATGAAAAATATTATTGTCTTAAGTCTCCATGTTCTTCATCAAGGGATTATTGATTCTAATTTTGAAATAAAATCACAGAAGTAGTACCACTCATTAACTCACTATTCATTTAACACAGAGAAGTCAACATCTCTGATAGAATGGCTTAAAAAGTCAATGTAGGAAGATTTCGCCAGAAATTGTAGATAAAGATGAAAAGCATTTAAAAATGAGTCTTTTAAGAGACAACACACACTAGAATGTTATTGGGGAAACTGAAATGGTGGAGAGTACTTAACACATGCATTAGCAAAATCAATTGGCCAGCAAGAGGAACTGTGAGGACTTCGGGAATTAACCAACAGGCCAGAACTTTAGCTGATGCCAGCTGGAGTAGATGCCTTGAGCTGAATAGTTATGTCAATTTATATTAGCTCTGAGTCACAGACGAAGAAAAGGAAACTCACAAAAGGAAAAAAGTTCCAGAAAAACGAAATCTTAAGTTTATGCAAAACCATGGAATTCTTGCGGGGAAGTCGGGGAGCTGGGAGCCCACCGACAGCAGGCCCCGAGGGCAGCTGGTGCAGGAGGCGCAGGTGCTTTCAGTCCTGTCCTTGCCTCCGAATGCCCTCCATAGTGAGCAAGCGGCGACAAGAAAGACCCAGCCCCAGCTGGTATCCGCCAACAGTTTGCACACATCTCTTTTATCCAGAGAACAAAATAACTGCATTTGCTTTCCTTGTAAATTCACAAGGTCTAGAGACAACAGCCTGCTCTCTGCTTGTTATGCCACAGCATCTTAAACCAATGATAGAGCAAGACCACGACAGGTGAACGGACAGAGCCTTAACCACGAGCTCCTCCTGTCTGAGCCAGCAGACTATGACTGTGTTATAACTGCGGTGGAGGAATTATAGCTACAACTGAGAAAACATCTAAAAAAAGTTTACAGTTAGCAGGCTGGATTTAGCTGTGATGCTGACACAGCGGTGCAACCACCGTGGGGGCCCTCTGGACAGGGTGACGGGCTGGTGGGCTCCGGAGGCCTGCTAGTTTCCCTGCCTTTCCCTCCCAGCCGGAAATGGCTCCCCAGAATACTTGGCGACCTGATTTCATTACTGTTCAGTGGTATTTTATATCTACTTCTCATGGATATTTAGCAATATACTTGGACATTTTTGTAAACCATTTTTAGGAAAGTGGGGAGTATTTTCATAAAACCTATTTTGAACTTGCACATGCAAGTGTTCATGCTGGAAGCCTCATTAGAGGAATTACAAATAATATGCCATTAATGTGTCGAACAAAAATTAATTCTGAAGATGAGCTACAAATGAACCAGATGAAGAATTGTCTGCAGAAATTACTTTGAGATGCACTGAACGGTGAATACTGGATGTTGCATACAGGCAACTTGTGACAAGAAAATGAGGCAAAATAAATTGAACAAATTACTTGCTGTGTTTTTGCTGCAAGTGTGGTCAAGAGATTGTTGGGCTGGGCTTGCCACTAGGATTTGTGCTCTTACTGTAAGAATGAACCTTATTGTTTTCATTTCTTGACCTAGCACTTTTTGTGATTATTTATTTATTTTTCAAGGTAGTAAGAAATCAACAGGGACAGATGGGAATAAAAGAGGAACATCAGATTAAAACTAGCCAGCAAAAATGAAGGTTCTTAACAAAAAATGAGATCTAGTGATGTCCCTTCCATAAACTCACACGTGTTTCAAGTTACGAGGAATAATGGTGACCCTTGGGGATATGGTGGATATGTACCCTGCTTGCAGAACCGCCTGAGGCACGTCGGGGCCCGGCAGGCACCAGTGGGCCCTGCTCCCCTGCCCTGCCCTGCCCTGCATCAGACACCCATTCTTGATTCGGAGACTCGGAGTGCTAGATCTGTAGTGGTTTGTAAGACATTCATTGCAAAGATTAAAAATTATTGCCTATAACATTTTGTGTGTGCTCTTATTGGTTAATCTGAGTCTTTTTGAGAAACTGAAAATCTAAAACTCGAGATTTTGGCTTCAAAATGAAAATTTGTGTTTAAAGTGACCCAGTTGTTTATAATAGCACATTGCTTCATTTTTCTTATTGTCAGACAAATTATTGCTCCCGTGATGCACCGCAGTCTGGTGACTACAAGTCTCTCCTGTCTCCTCTAACAAAAAAAGGACATTGTAGTCCTGTGTGATGTCTGTGATATCTCTTCAATCAGGGATTGCAAACTATAAAGAAAAATGTCAAACTTAAACATCCAGGTGATATCAAAGCAGTAGGGCAGACTTGTGAATGGAAGTACTTGATTTCTTGCTGAGAGTTCAGTTTTTCTTGTTGAGGGTAGGGGAACTTGCCTTTCCCAAGAACTCTGTTAATATCTCCAGCCAATGATTACATTGCCTAATTTTATCTTTGATCTCCATGCACTGGATTGTGTCTGTTGAGCTCAGGTGCCATCTCTCAGAAGTCATCTCGCAGCTCTCATTGCTATATTCTCATCAGAGGTATATTATCAGTCTTAGTTGTGTTGTGCTGCTCATAACGCGGCCCTGGGGCCAGATTCTCAGGGAGCACCTCATTCACAGCTCAGTTTAGTTATAAACGAAACCAGAATTGTTTCCTTATGATCAGACAGAAAACTGTTGGAAACTGAACGCAGCATTTGGAAGTGATAAGAGAAAAGAGGCACACGGAGAAACAAATTGTTCCTGCGGGAGGAAGGATGAGTCGATGACACGGGGACCGAGATGGACCTCGTGGCCACAGCTCCATGGCAGCAGTGCGTCTCTTGCCTCTGCCGCTTAACGCTATCCGCAGCTCTGCCCTTTCTGCTCCCCGTGGCAGCACTGGCACCGGTTGCCATCTCCGCGTGTTCGGGTGGTCAGGCGTCACGTCCAGAGGTGAAGGCTGTGCTGTTACTGCCACGGCACATTGGAAAAGTTCAGAGTAAGACAGAAACTGCCTTTGGAGAAAGACTAACTACGCTCCTGCTAGCCTGCTAATCAGTGGAAACACCCGTATATTTGCACCCTCAACCTCTTCCTCACACACGTGTTAATCCTGTATCAGTGGGGACAAACTTTTCAGTGTGATTTCCATGGCCACACTGTCTGAACTCAGTACTCTTCCCTTCTTTCTCTGCATTCTTCTTTACTTATATGTATGTGCACAAACATAGACCCCACGGTTAGATTATTTCTAAAAGTAAGAGGTGTAACACAGGATGCATCTGATACTGTATGCAGTGAACTTTCTGCTCATAAACTATGGGCTTAGGAGTCCCAAAAGTAAGAGCATGGCCTGAAGGCTGGATGGATGTGAAGATGTGATGGATACTGAAGCTGTGAGGGCTGAATAAGTGTGGGAATGAATATGTTACGTATAATTTATTCTTAGCATACATTATAAATGTGCAGATAGAAAAATTCATTTGGCTCATTTGAACTAGATCTTGATTTCTTAGTGAATGTATTCCCTTTGTGGAGCATTCTTTGGTTCTAATATACTGCTCTCTGTGTGCCCGGTACTCTTGGACGTTATTGGCATCATATGTGAATACATACCATATTCAGTAGTATTTGTTAGGGCATTTTTATTTTCCTTTAATGGTAAAAATGACAATATTTGCCACAAAGACAAAATTGTGATCCTGAGCCCACTGCACTGCTTGATTTTGGTGAGGTTTCTGAGGAAGAAGGGTAGCATCTCTTGCACTGACGGTGGCCACTTAGCACAGTGTCAGGATACCTCAGAGAAGGTGCGCAGACACGGGAAAGGCCAGAATGGATATGAGTTGTACACCCTTAAGAAGAAAATTTTATCTACAGATTTAATCACTTTTATGTGTTTCCTTGCATTTCTGACATGACTCTCTAGGTGGCAGGTGATATCTTACTTAATGGAGTTTTTCTTAATATTTGGGTGTGCAATTCTCAATCCTGATTTACACTTAGAGGTTGAATAAGACCATAGAGCTAGATTTTGTTACTTAATCCACAATGAGGAGTACTTCGCTAGCCAATATTTCTTCTTCCTTTGGCAGGATTACTTGAGGGAAAAGGTACTCCCTGCAGCCAGAGTAAGGATAGCACAACCAGGTCCATGCGCGGTATCTGAGCCTACAGGCTTTCCGGGACCCTGCTGAGCAGCCTGGGTGAGCCTGCACGTTCATCTTCAGACATACACACTCCTGCAGGGCTCTGTTGGAAATGGGAAATGAAGCCCTGCAAACTGCTTCACATGCCTTGAAATAAACTAGCCCTTGCAAATTAAATGCAAGGACTAGATCTTCCCAAAGTGCAGGTGAAGTGCAAGGCGGAGGCCTTTATGGGCATGCTCTGCAGGAGCGTCTGGGCCTCCGCTCAGAGCCCTGCGGGGGAACTGCCCTTCACGGTCGTTCAGAGGCACGACAAAATCCCTCCCGGCTAGCACCAGTGCTATAGACCGTCTCAAGATTTATGGGCTAAGAAGTATGCGTGCTTGTATATATTAAAGAGCAGAGGAAATTATTAGCAGTGATTAGACAACTGGGAAATCTGAAATGGTCAAGAATATTTTTTCAACCTTCCCACTTTTCCAGAAAAATCACAGCTCATGTTTTTCTGACTTTGCAAGATTTATGAATGAGGAAATCACAAACAAACTTTAGTTCGCTTGAAAATATTTCAGATTGTTCTGATTACAGCTTGTGCTTTTGCTTTCTTTGAGGGATCCAGATGCAGTTTGGGAGTGGCTGCTGTTCTCCTTTTAACCTATAAAATAGTCAACAAATAATCATTTAATATGTGGTTCAAGATTATAGACTGTCTTCCTGTTTGTCATCTCTGAGCTTACTTAGCACTAAAACTACCAAAATAAAATCATCCATTATGCTTGAGCTTTTTATTGCCTCCTATTCTAATATCCAAGAAGTGTCAAAAGAAATGGTAGATAACCTCATACTGTGGGATATGAAAGTGTGTAGAACAGCTTTGGGGTGAGGTTCACTACGTTTTAAGTCAATAAGAACTCCCAGATGCATCTCCCGACTACAGCCAAGTAATCTTCTCTTTTATATTTTGAAATAAAACAGATAAGGTGATAGCTTGAAAATAATGGGAAACATTTGTGACCCAGGAGTCCTTTTCATATAGCTGTGCAGTTTCTTCAATGTGGCAGCACTGATGCTCTGAAGGCTTTCACTAAAACCCATGACCGGTGCATATTTACTTCCACAGAGAGCAAAGTACCTCTGTATCCTGTGAGATAATAAAGCAATTCCCACACCACAAATGATGGGAAGATGTGCGGGTAATAAAATGCCCACAACAAAATGACCCTCCAAATACCTATCCCTGAAAGGTACCTGGGCCATGCTTCATGTCATGCATGATTTCAATTTTAATCTATTACTTCTCCACCAGAAGTGATGAAGTGCCAGATATATTAATGCACTTTTTCTGGAACAGAGCTGGGAAGCCTTATAAAATATATTTACTGGTGGTGTTATAATTGGTGTTATTCTCAGGAGATGGGGGACTTCAAAGTAGCAGCCAGTGAAATACATGTCTGCGTGCAGATTATGACTAGAGGATCACACCTAGCACAGCACTTATTTTTATTTTTTATAGTCTAGTGTTCATGTTCAAAGTGGAAATAGACATCAAGGATGCTGCTGATGCGTAAAAGGAATCACCAACAGATGGGTTTGGCAGGTGACGTGGACTCTGTATGCCTGTGTGTTACCAGCCTTTTGGTTTTCTCTCTTTTTCTTTTTTTTAACCAACTTGTTTTTCTTTCCTTGGTCAAGACTTTTAACCGTGTGCAACTCTATGTAAAGTGGATTTAATTAAGATTAGCAGCACATTTTGAAGTCCTCAGATAAAAGGCAGTCTATAAATGCAGCAAATTAGGCAGGATAAGAAAGTTCCAACACCCTTATTTTCACTTTAATGAAATTTGAAGAATCAGAGGCCTAAGTATATTCTAGAATATTTTTAGGCCTAGACATTTCCCTTTTTTTATTCAGGTCAAATCAGCACTGTATCTGTCCTTTACCTTTGAGGTATTCTGTGTCTCCTTTTGAACCTGAACTTTACAAATCTGTTTTATGATTTAGGTAGTGTGTATATATGTGTCCACATATACACGTATTTTTGTAACTAGTCTGATTTTAGAGATAAACAGAGAGTTTTCAGTGCTACAGAAAAGTCCACATGCACTTAAACATATTTGTGTAATTAATCCCATGGAGATCACCAGAGGAAGGAAATGCTTTCCTGAAGAGGATGGGGACCATACACTTATGGTATCAAAGCAAGATTAGGTAGACATATTTGTCATACAAGCAGTGACTTGAGAAATTTCCCAGTATGTAAACTCAGAGTAAAATTTAGTAGTTTTTCGAGCTCCCATTTTGTTTTCATTTCAGGTTTGTTTGGTTTTTTTAGAGCCATTTTGGGGTACTCACAGATAAGCTATACATTAAATGGAATGAAATAAACACAGGTTCTTGGTATTCTTTGTTCAAGAAACTTTTTAGGTGGACCTCTCTGGTCTGGGAAGTCCAACAGACACATGCTCTATGGTCTTATGAGCTGCTGCCTTAGGCTTGTAGCATGAGTTGTCTGCAGGCAAGTACATTACTATTTCTATGATTTATCTGCTGGAGAAGTTAGGTTCTCACTGGATTGCAGAATACATCTGGACTAGCCTAATGAGCACATTCTTCACCATCAGAGAGACTGTGGAGGGCTTACAAATATTTTAGACATGATTCACAGAGCCAAAAGGTCTTGTTTACTGATATGCTATTTATACCTAGCTCAATTAAACCTCTTTGGAAAAAAAATCAAGCATGCCAACACTGGCAGTGCTGTTCGAAGTGAGTATCTCCTCATAAAAAGGTTAGAAAAACACCATTAATAATTTTGATAGTTTCTCTCAGGCATATTTATGTCCTAGTCTTTGTCTAACTGCTTAAAGTATCATATATTACGTGATTCTGACAGCAGGCAAGATCGATTAGAGTTTAACCCTTTCCTTGTGGCAGTCAGTCTCAGGTGCCGTGTCCTTTGGGGACGAGTTTTGCATCCCAGCCTTTACATAGCACGTGGGATGGCTCCCCGGGGCCAAGTGTCCCATGGAGGGAAACTCTCAGCTGCACGAAATGCAGACGGACAAGAAGGATGCAGCCGTCCGGGCGGGACTCAGCCTGCAGCTGCCGACGGGTAGAGTTTTAGAGTTTGGGTTCGGTTTTGAGCGGTGTTTTATTTTGTCTGGGTTTCACTGTGACGCTCTTAACATATCTCAGCGAATTTTGTTAACTTTAATGAGGAGCAAGAGAAACATCAGACTGTTTATTGCCTCGTGCCTTTCTGTAGTACTCAAGATCCACTCCTGAATTTCTCAAACCACATAGCACGCAGCTGGCCAGAGTCTCACCGAATGCAATGTGGCAGCTGTTCCTGAGTGCTGTAAGGGGTCCTCAGACACGGAGGAATGTGGTCCAGTGTAAGTAAGGTTTCTTTTTCAGTATGTATTAGAAAATGACTAAACCTCATCCCCTCCCACTGCCTGGTGGGCACTGGTTCCCCATCCTCCCTGCTGACTGTCAGTGCCTCCTTTCCCCTTTCTTCTAGCTGTCACCTTCCCACCCTTTCTTAGCTACTTTTTACTATGGAGTGGAATTTGCACCTACTTTACTGCTATAGCAGCCTGCTTGTCCTGGTTCCTTATTACTACCCAGTAGAAGAATACTTGCTAATTCTGAGTGCCAGTAGTTGCAACGCCTGCAGAGATGGAGGCAGAAAGTAGGTTTGCATGGACTGGGAGTCACAGAAAATGCATGAAGCAATATACAGTTGCTAGAAGGAAACAAGCAGCTCTTCTGAGGCCAGGTCAGTTACTGCAAATCCAGACTTTGTAACTTAGAAAACAGATAGATGCGTCAGAAGATTTTACTCTCTGTGTTAACCGCAGGCTTAGAGATAGATGTATTTATTTAAAGGAGGAATCCAAAGAACCTTATACCTGTGCTAACGCCATATGACCTAATGTAGTCTGGATTCTGCCCACATGCAAAGTCAGTCCTGTTCACAAACTGAATTGGATATTTTAAGGCTAAACTACCATTGCCATTTACTGTGACACACCTCAACCCAAAGTGGCCAAATAGCTCATGGAAAAAGGAATAAAAGGGAGGAGCTCCCACCTTTACTTCGAATGTTCCATTTTTGGAGTAGGATAAAGTCACATAGGAACTCACAAGAGTTAGTTAATTACAGCAGGTTTTGTTTGTTTGTTTTTACATTGGGCTGAGTGTTTTTATAGCATATTATAGAGGCACAGAAGATGGATTTCCACCTGACATAATGACATTTACAAAGTGTGAATGGCATAAATAGTTAGGACTGGTGTACCTCTCCCATTTGATATATTCCTCCTCTTTGCAGTGGGTGGCTCCCACAGCATGTGACGGGCAGTAGTACTCAAATGCAGCCAGCACAAGCGGGCGTGCAGCAGCCTTTGGCTTGCACCACGGGAACGATAGCCCTAGCTATTAATAGAGAATCAGTACATCTAGACTGCCTCTTTTTCAAATACAAGTCTAAGCATTCCCATTCATGCTTTGGATGTCCAGGTTTCATATACAGTACAGAAACACCAGAGGGTTTGTCTTTACCCAACTATTCTTAGGGACCTGTATCCAGGTCAGATGTAGCCTCCAATTACCTGGAGATGGCTCAGGTACTTATCCTGGTGGCTTCAGACGGGAGCTGGGGGGGGGAGCAGGGGGAACCACCAGATTCTTCTCTGACCTAGTAAATCCATGTCTATAATTCAAGATGTGTTTCAGGCTATTTGAATCAAATATGCTAATGCATGCCTAAGTGTAAACTTTTGAATAATAGATTGTAAATTTTCTAATCTGTGAAAATAGATGCAGTGTTAAAATGTTAATATCCACTTATGGTAGGAAATGGAAATTTAGACTTTAGATGTTCCCTCAGTGACCTCCACATCATAATACTTAGAACCTGAGAAAATGATTCATACAATTTGAATCTGTGTTTCTTGGAAATCCAGGTTTTTCAAACCTGATAGTGTAGAAAATCAAAGGTGTAAGCATAAAGTTCAATATATTGCAAAGTGCTATTTCCTGTAGCCTTCACATTGGCATTAAAGAGCTTGCACTGAATTTCACATTAATGTATGTAGACTCATTCTGGCACATGAACTAGAGCTTTTGAAGGTGACTCCATCCTGTGTGGCACTGTGCAGCGTAGACATACCTTATTCAACCCCTTAGCCAAGAAAAAGAAGCCTATGAGATAAGCTTAAATGTTCATGCAACAGTGAAGATTAGAAGCATTGACATAAAATATTGAGGTGTAAATTAATGGTGGAAAGTAAGAACAGCAGCCTTTATATAACATTTAAAAATGATGTACCCATTAAATAATAAAGGTTTTGTTCCCTTAGTACACTATTAATAAATTTCAAAACATCACATCTTTAAAAAGATGTACTTCAGTCAAGTGGAAAGCAGACTAATGTGGGTTTAGAAAAAGGTTGGGAGTGCAACAAATTATAAATGCTTTCTACTTTATCAGCATTAGAGAGTACTATTAGTTTTAAAAATAGCTTTTAAAAACATACATGGCATACCATAACGGAGATGGCTGTGTTTCAATACATCATCCTGATGACTCTTTCCACAGCAATGAGTTATGCAGACACGTCAAGCTCTGTTTTGCAAATATGGTATGTTTCATACTGCAGCTGAAAGTTAAAAAAAGCAGTTTTGCCTTTTGATTCAGGACTGTGCTCTGTTGGGACTTCCGAATATGAGTAGTTACGGATGCTATCTCTATGTGCATCAGAGATGAGGAAGCTCCCTCCCACTGTGTAGTTCTCAAGGAAGCACCATCCCTGCAAAATTTCCATTGTTCATTATACCCAGAGAGTTGGAATCAGACCATTAATACACATTTTGAATGATTAAAAATAAAGATGTTAATGGAAAATGCTAATGTAACAGAGTAGCTCCTTTAAAATTCTTCATCTATAAAAGTTTTCAGTACTAATTGGCACGAGCGTCCTCAGAATGGTGCATTATGTCTGTCTGAATGATGAAGGAGGTAGTTGCCATAGCAAGCAGTGTTTTTATTGACTGCTTAAAGGAAAGAGACACATAAAACCATAGCTGAGGCCAGAAAATGAGTTAGAAAAATCCCTGGGTAGCTCTAACTTACACTCTAGCTTTTTTATTTTTTTTTCCTCACACTGCACAGTTCTCTAGCTCTCATAAAACAGCAATTACAAATATGATAGAATTCAATGACCCATTATGGCAATCCTCAAAGGCACGGGTAAAAGCTTAACCTGTTGTTAGGCTAGAGAAGTCCCACGATCCAGAGCTCCCAATGCCCTCATGCGTTCTGCTTAGTCTTTCCCTGAAGTGAGCGATCATTATTCCTTTCATAATGACTATGAAAATAAACACTCATCTTAGGATTTCGTCCAACAGGAACAACAAACCTATCTTTTTTTTTTTTTTTGTGATCTTGCTAACTCTGTCAGTTCTTCATCCCTTCTCCAAACAATATTTTTTAACCTATTTGCCAGTTTCAGCCAACTTGTACCCAGGGCCAAGGTCTCCCCAGCATTAAGACCCTGCGAGTCTCGTCGCAGTGCCGGGCTAGACGGGGCAGCGATAGCAGCAATGCTCCTGCTGGGGGAAAGGCTGCGACACAGAGGCATGTTGTGTTTGACGCAGGAAAATCCTCACAGAAGAGCTCTGTTATGAATACTACTCTAAGCATGAAAAAGGAGCCAGATATCCTTTAAGACATGAGGAATGTACACTTAGGTTTCTCTCTTGCATGGCCTCTTTTGTATGCATTAGGACATGAACTGCAATTAAAGCTTTTTCTGCAGGTGTGTCGTTTCTAGCATTTCTTCCCCCGTATTTAAATGTGGAATAGACTGTACATTGCCACTTTCCCTGCAGATAAGAATATTACTCACAGAGCATATATTTTCTGGATAAATGCATTCCCTATTCACATTTCATATTATTTAGCAACCCAAGAATATCCCTAGGTTTAATTGCCATTTAGTGGCAAAGTGCCATTTAGTGCCAAAGACCAGAATTCACTAGGAGGCATAAGATTTTTTCTCTGTGAGCATTAGAATGATGACCAGACATTAGATCAAGGTGTAATGAAAAGTGAAAAGGTCAGCAAAGTCATTTATTTTATGTCTTTATCACTTATAATTGAGAAATTGGTTAACTTTCCATCTAGAAATGGCAAACTCCATTTACCTGTGTACTGGTCTGTTCAACATCCTTCCTTCAGACTTTCATTCTTGCCTTCCCTTCTGCTTTCCTAACAGCATGTTTCTACTAAGCTAATCAGTTTTTGTCACCTATTATGCTATATTGTAATCAAATCTATCTTTATGTTCTTTATGCCAGTGTACAGTTTACATGGATTTAGAGCCACATTATTGTACCCTTAGTCAAATGAATATCAGATGCAAAATCATCTTTCTTCATAATGCTTATGTAGTATTCTGTTTCCTCACTTGCTGATGTGATTAACAGATAAATAAATTCTGCTGGGACTGTACTGTGTAAAATCTATATAATGATAAGTACAAGGAAACTCCTTTGCCCAGATTTATTTCCACATGCTTCTACACAACTACTAACTATAAATCTGGCTTCATTTGTGACTGATAGTCACACTCCAAAATCAAGTTTTGAATGCATATTCATATCACATTGTGAAGGATAGGTTTCAGTCAACCATGCAGTCAATGAATTTTCCTTCTTTCTTTCTTTCCCAAATATTCTCAATACTTCATATGCAAGTTCAATACCAAATGGAGTCTTCTCCAGATTTCCACTCCGACCGTCATTTGATACATCTGTAAAGACAGCTTTAGAATTCCTAATCCCTAATAAAAATGCCACGGACACATGATACAGCACACTCATCCATTAAAAAACGCCTTCTGTAGATTCAAATTTGTTTCAAAGGTTAACTTTGGCCCTGCTCACTTTATGCCAGATCATGTATCATCTGTCCATGCTACACCAGCTTTATAGTAGATCAGATATTGTCTGTTATCTCACATCCAGTAGCAAAGCACAAGCCAACATCAATATCACCTTGCGCATGCTGGCTAATAGAACGGACGTTTAACTGTGTGTACAGCCCTGCTCTATATCAAATCTATACCCTGAGCCCTATGACAGGACACAGACTTGGTGTTAATGACTGTGAAGCCACAGCCTGAAGAGTAAAAAAGTCTGTTTGCTTAGGATCCATGTATGCTGCAAGCTGTACCACCATTCCCTCATTTTTTTCCTGTTATATTATGATCAGCTGGTATTATTCTAGAGTATTTCAGCTCCATTCATGATGCATACATAGAAAAATGTTCTGCACAGTCATTCTAGGACAAAGCTGTATAGCTTACATTAAACATGATTATTGCTGCTTAGAGCAGGTAGGAGACTTTCTGTTTTGCACATCATGAGCTCTACATTGTGGCATTGTTTATTTTACTGAGCCTACTTTACAGAATTAAAATATTAATATATTAGTATTATTTGGATGGTGACTTGAGCATGTTTCTCATCTATATTAATTTCCCAGAAGAGATATGTTTCAAAGACCCAATTAGAGAACAGAAATAACTTTATCTTTTAAAGTTATGAAACATCCTCTCCCCCTCACATTTATTCACAGTTACAGGTTTCAGTGCTGCATTCCTCAGAAATCACCACCAATGTGCTCAGAATGTGTCAGTCATCCTGTGTCACCTGTGCAGCATTTCCGATCCTCTCTCTCCGCTCTGCCGCTGGTGCTGTGGGCAGGGCACGGGCCCTCGGCAGGGTTCAGAGCCGCGGGGCCATCTTCTCGCCAGCGACCCGGGTGTCGATGGGGGCATGCTCTCATCCGGACAGCGCTGCAAGACAGCCGAGGCGCAGGGAATTACGCAGCTGTGAAGTGTGTCAGGGTGAACTAATGTGTTTTACAGGATCCCCACGCTGTGACTGGGGACTGTTGTATGGCAGTAACATTTCAGGTGCCATTTCACCCTCTTGCCCCTTCTGAGTTTTCGTGACTGCTGTTATGAGACTAGGGAAAGAGCACCTGACCCTGCTCTTTGTACATCTCTACGGCACTTGACCAAACTCGATTAAAAACGTTAAGGCTTTCATTGGGAAGTGTTATTTTCAGATATGCTTGTCTCCCATCCTGACTCTTTGGACAGAGATGTGTTTTAATAATCCATCTATCTCGATGCTGATTCAGACTGTGAGCTTCTTAAAGCCGCGGTGAGCCAAGAGGGCATATTTTCTAGTGACAGGTCTGAAGAGTTACAGCGCCTTAAATCAAATTAGTAGACAGCATCTGAGTGGGAGCCTCCATGAGATGAATGAGCTGACATTTTTTAAGGAGTAACAACGAGGTAATAAACAAGATTAACACAAAACTAATGGATGAATGGAGATAAATACACAGAATGTCCGTGTAATGTCAGGGGGGTTGCACGCCAGACTTCTGGCAAAGTATTTGAGACAGGAGTAGGTAACTCATACCTACTAAATCACAGACAGAAATCCTACGCTGCGTTGCTGGAACGTGAATGATCTACTCTGAAATGAAAGGGAAAAAGAAAGGGAATTCACCGTTAGTGATTAAAAAAGGGCTGCCAACCTAACTTGCTCCTGTTTTTTGAGCCAGATTGTGAAAGGCATTTCAGCTGCCTAAAGATGTGCATAGGTACACACCTAGGGCTCGGTCGCCCAGTTTCGTAGAGATGTCCCCCAAGGAAGTCCGTAAGCGCAGGGTACCACAGAAATAGCTCACGTAGTTGGCTCTTGAAAAAAGAGAAAATTTATACTGGCAGGTTGATTCCCAATTACAGACCAAAACTAAAATAAGAGAAAAATGGCCTACTCCTTCTGTGCAGAGCAGATCTTTTTGAAAAACTAAGAGCCTAAACCAACCTGTAAACGTTCATAGCAAGGTTAAGAAAAGATTTCAGTGTGTCAGATCTCCAGCTAGTCTGAAGTCTTAGTCCTCTTTCAGTTAAACATTAACTAAAAAAAGAGATTATTGATTAATAGGTGGAGTTTATACTAACAGAAGTAGAAAAATCTCTGCCATTGAAAAGAGGATTTTATGGCTCCAGCACAGCACTGGAAATCCAGACATCTGACCTTTGCCACTTTGGCGCAGAATTTCCCTGCTGTCGTAAGCAGGTCATGTTAAGTTCCTTATCCTTCAAATTCGTTTGGACAAAATGTGGGTAAGATAAGGGGAAATATCTTTTATTAGGTGGCCTGATATATTTGGAAAAAGGTGACAAGCTTTTGGACTCAGAGACTTCATCAGATCATAACTCCATCAACTCTACATTTTTCAATTGTATCAGTGGGTCTAAAGAAAGGTATTACTTCTCTCTACAGACCTTGCTTGCTTCCTGTCCTCAGACTGTCGAAGTATAAAAAGAATATTATTTGCTTACTCTTCTGGAGCTGTTGAATGTGACTGTGTAAACGCATGGCTATAGCTCCGGGCTCGTCAAATATGTTTTTATTAGCTTCCACACCTAAAGAACAATAAAAGAGGAGACGTTAACAAGGGCTCATGCGAAGTAGGGGAAAACGTTATCATATACTGTTCTGAGCTCTGCTTGAAACCTGGGATGTCAAGAGAGCTTTCCTGAGCTCATGCCAGTGGTGCAAATACAGTAATTAGCTGTGGGGAAGCAGGAGTCGGTGCGGAGGCGGTTACAGAGGTGCCATTCTAGTGAACGCGCTTGCAAGAGTCGTGTTGTAAATCAGAGTTTATCACTTCGAGTTAGGCTCACTTTTTAGGCATGTAACCTCATACTTGAATTGAAACCCTTCTGTGCTGTTTGCCGCTCTTGTAATCATTTGAACAAATAATGGAAACTATTACATTTGTGATTTTGTCTGCAATTGCTCAAAAAAACCCCGTACAGTACAGAGATGCCTTTCATTTTTAAGCAGTGCATGGTTTAAACTCACAAGAACATTTGATAAACTCTAGCTAAACTCTAAGGAAATAAATGCTTTCTTTTAAATCCATCGTTGTTTTTTGGGCTTGTGGACAACCAGTTAAGCTCGATGGATTTAGAAAGACCCTACAGTGTTTTTCTACTGAAATACCAAATGATAAACACCATTTTTCTCATGTCCCTGCAGAAACTAGACAGCCTAGGGTAACATAAAATTTTCTTTTACTTCCTTCCAACAATGGCACATTTCTTCTTTTAGAGGTTGATTAATATTTATTACTATAGTAAATGGCAGCTTAAATATATGCTAGCAGTTATGCACTATATCGTTAATTTAAGAAAACAGGACACCTACTGTCAAACCACAGTGGGTCCTTCCACAATGAATAATTGGGGTGATATGACAACCTTTTAAAAAGAATTATTGGGGCATCATAATATCAATTTAAATGGAAACACTTTATCGCACCAAAGCAGAGATTTCCAAACAGTATGCATGATTACATGGGTAATCAATAAGTGAGGCGCCTTAACTTCTGTGCTGTGAGTGGCAACAACAACAGCAAAAAGTGGGAAACCAATCATAACTTGGACATTAAAATTAGTGTTCTGTTCATGAATGACACTGAGAGAAGTATTTCATCCTGTGTCCGCTCAGGGGTGCAGCGATGCATTCAGCAGGGCTGGTGGGTGTTGGTGCGTGTTTTATGTGAAGCTAGTCTTAAATTCTTCTCTAAAAGAAGGCATAAAGGTAGGGGGTGGGGGAGAGACTTTCGGGTTTGTTTTTCAAGTAAGACTGTACTTAGAGCAGAAATCTTTGTTTTAATTATTTTTCTTTTTGAGATTCCTCAGTTGTTTTCAGATGTAAGTTTTGGAAAATTAAAAGAGGACTCAGCGTCAAAATGACACACCATTTAATCCATAAAACTAAGTGCCAAACTCTAAAGCCTAGCGTCAGGTAAGGTCAGTTCTAGTTTGTTTATTTTTAACTGCAATGATCTGCAAAACTGCTTTTGTTACTTTTATGTTCTTGCACTTCTACCATTTGTCTTTCTGGTAGTGAAGGCTAAATGCCGTAACATTTCAGTCTGCAGATAAGAACAACTCCAGCAGTGTGATGCAAACACAGGCACTTGACGCAGTGCTGAAACAGAAGGCCGCTACTTTATTTATACGCACTTTGCATCCCAAATAAGAGACGAGGGTTGCTGGTCAGTAGGTCTCTGCCGTTTACAGGCTCCCAGTTTCACAGCGCTCAGCCAAACCTCTGCTGGTGCGAGAGGGCCGTGCCGCAGCTCAGGCCCCGCCGCCCACCCCGTGCAGTGCCTCTACGGGCCGGTCTCTGGCCGCGTGCCGCCTGAGCCCCACCGCGGCATCCCGCCGTGGCATCCCCATCCAGACGCGTGGCCAGCGTGCTCCGGGAGCCACGCGTCCCCGCTCACAGCCACCTGCGTAGGCTGCACGCAGACCTCCGCTCCCCAGCACCTTTTCCTGGACATTTTGTATTTTCCTTGCAAACACCCACTGCTTTCTCAAGCAATTTAGTGTGACCTGCATAGTCAAGACAAAAATAAAGAAAAAAGCCTTTGAGACTCAAAGTAAAAGGCGAAAAGGAAGATTAATTTTCTTCATAAAGACTATATGTTGTTTATTACTTTACAGATAGTATTACAGAATTCAGAGACTCAGACTGATCCATGATTTTAAGAGCTTTACTCACTACAAATAATCTTTTGATGATGAAACTAACTGTGGAAAGCTTTGGAAGAAAAATCTTGCATGAATATAGCCAAATTAGGAAAGCCATATCGCAACAGTTATGTTCATAACCACATGTATTGCTGCTGTATTTTTTAATGTACATTACTTGATCTATTTTTGACTATAAACTAGATGACTCATTTGATTACAACCAGTGAAAAAACATAGTATGTTGCCACAAAATATCTCTTAAAGTAGAAAATGCAGTATTTTTTTTCCCACTGCAATATTACATCTGTTCACAACCATGGGTAAAATCAGCACATACAGGAATTGGCTTGTTTTATTTGTTAATCAACAGAAAAGGAGCTGCCTGGTTTTAATTGTCATTTGTCTGCCTTCTTGATTACTTTCTTCTAGTTACTCTTCAGTCTTATTTTCCTTTGATTGCTTTGCTCTGATTAAGAGTCCAAGGGATTAAAATTTCTTTAAAAAGATTTCAACCAAATCTATATTTTTATCACTATGTTCATGGAATAGGGGCAAAAACTTAATCAAAAGCAGCTGTGGAGCAGTGTGTTCTACTCCACTTAGCCCTTTATGTTTGTACAAAAGAGAAAAATTGAGAACTAGCCAAGAATGTAATAACAAATTTCTTGACTAGATGATGTAGCATAGTTTGAAGAAATCCCTTTAAGCATAGTGTTATCTTCTTGATTTGCAGCTCACAAACTATCCTCAAAGAGACAAAAGACGTCACAAGCCATACACAGACTCGTATCACCAAACACGCAGCAGTCCACACCAACCCATTACAACGCGTTGTCTGCAACTTGAACTAATTCATGGCATCATGAATATTTATAGTCGTTGTCCATTTCTGTTGTCTCTGTGCCAGATTTTCGCTTGTATCAGTCAAGGAGCAAGACCAATGGAGCTCTTTTAAATTAGCGGTATCAGCGTGAACTCGCCCCGTGGGCCAGCAGCAGTATTGATTGCAATGCGAGGATCATATTAGCTCTTTCAGGCCGGTGGCATCAATCCTCTGGTTAGCATATGAAAATTCATTTTCTGCAGCTCCAGGATTCATTCCTTTTTCTTCAGGGATGCATTTTATTTCTTCACAACAAAACAATTCAGCATAAATTCCGGGTAGAAATCTGGCCCTTTCCTTCATGTGGGATTCCTGGAGAAATTCACAAAATCTGAAGAAACATCTTTCTGCTCCTTCCCGGTGCTGCCTCTCTCCTCCACAAGGGCTTCCAGCCTCTCTAACCTTCTCTCTGCAGGTTTGGTCTCTTAAGCCCTCCAGCCTCCCTTCAGTCCTTCTGGCTGATGTACACTGTGTGTTGTTAAAGCTGCAGTAAAAAACTGGGCAGCACTTTAAGCAGGACTAGCCAGGCTGCTGCTGGTTAAGGAGGACTCGTGTGCTGGCTGGCAAGACCTGCAGCAGAGAAGCACAGGCAAGAGCGCGGGAGTTTGTGCCCGTTACAAAGGCAGTCCCGATGCAACGCCCGACACTCAGAAGTGTATTGAGCATACCTGGATTCCTAGCGCCAGGACCAGACACTGCGTGGGTCATCAAACAGGCGTATGCCACGTGTCCCTTGTCACCCGCAGGCAGTGTGTGCTGACACCCGGGGGGAGGAGGGGAGATGGAAGCCACAGTCCAGTCCACCCAGTCTGGCAGATCATGTGCCAGGCGTAACGACAGAGGAATTCTGTCAATTCCGATAGCAGAGAGCCTTCACCACCTGAAGGCCTCTTCTCTTTTTTCACTCCTGTCTTCCCATCTTTTGGTGGATCTCTGCTGCAACAAGATTTTGTTTTTTAGCTGTGCTTGCCAACTCAAGGAAGCAACCTTGATGCACAAGCCACGCAGGGCCAGGCTTGCAAATTGTTACCCCTCTGCCAAGGTGAGTCTCAGCTGAATGCTTTCGGGATTCGGTGAGGTGCAGGGAGGACAATCTCAATTCTCCAGATTCAAAAGTCGGAAGGGCCAGAAAGCTGCAGCTGCCGCGCTCACATTGCTTGCTGTCTTCCTCAAAGTCAAGGCTGAAACAATGTAAGTGGCAGGAATATAAATAATGAATAAAGCTGCAAACTCAACTGAGTTGGACCCTGCAAAATCTATCTTAGAAAGTACAGATCTGACCTGAGAAATGTGTATTGCTAAAGACGTTTTAAATCACAGGGAATGATGCACTAGGAAAGACGGCTCTCCACAGATGACCTAATATGTTTTATCCTCCTCTGTCCTCAGTGGTTCTAGTAAACTCCTGACCCTGACAAACCAATAAAAAAGAACTTAAAGGAGTCGGGAAGTCTAGCTTAATCTTCAGCATCTTGTCAGAAAAAGAAAGGAACTCTGGTTGAGAAATGATTACTAATTTCAACTTCTTACTGCCATTATATCAGCTAGCAACTATTTTTTGTCTGGGGTACAAGCCCGTGTCTTTGTAGCTCGGCTGACCTCTGCATGCGCTTCAGGAAGCAATAGTCCGAGGACACCTCTGCGGGGATAGTTTTGTCCTGCTAAAAACTGCCAGTGAGTCAACAGGAAGCCTGAAATCTCTTGCTGCTCCATTTCTGATAACTGAGCATCTTTCCCCCTTTGTCAATTTGTCATCAATTTACGGAGAACGACTACTACAGAGATTTAGCTGTGTTTAGTCATAGGATGATTCTGTCTCTTCCTAGCAAGGAACTAAGTATAGCACAGACTCATTATTCAGAGGCCGTCGGTGATAACTTACTCTGGAATCCTTCCCGTGACACAGTTTGTGCATTCAAGCCTTCCTCCATGCAGGCTCTAACTTTCCTTCGTCTCTGATGGGAAGTGCTTCTCTTCCTGCATTTATCTCTGCTTAGCAATCTGCTGTGACGCTAAAAGCAAATCCCATCCTCAAAGACACTTGTGACTGTTCACTCCTGATGACAGACTGAGTCAGCTAGAACCCAGAAATGAAAATATTTAAAATCCAGCTTGGGCCAGTTTCCCAGCTCCGACAGCAGCCACTCTCAGGTGCTTCGGAAGGTGTTCTTGGTAGGGGGTTGGAAATACTCTGCCCGTGATAGTGTGTCTCATTCTGACTACAAATAGTTGCAGGTTGCCATAACTGCTGTGTGTTATCATTAATTATAACAATTTCAGATGTTTTTGTTGTAGATACAAGCATCTAGAATATTTTTGAATCTTACTCAAATCTTGGTTTTGTCATCTTTGAATAATAAGAAATTAAGCAGCCTAATTGCACGTTGTGCAAACCATTGTTTACACGCTGACGAATAGCGTTTGTTACGCTGGGGAAGTCTCTTCATCCGCCTTGGCGTGCTGTGCGCGCATCTTCACAACTGCTATTTAAAACTAAAAATGAAAACCAAAAATAAAACTAGCCCTTCTGTGTGAAGAAAGCAACTGCAAAGTATCCCTGCAACATGCATTTGCCATCAGTAAACAAAGCACTTTCTCTCCATGCTCGTATGAAATACGTCTCTCTGATGTGAGCCAGTGTGAGGTCGAACAGGCACCTAAGCAGCTGCCCCCGAACGCGAAGGCTGCGGGGGCGACGGGCCCAGCGGGCCGAGGCACCGCCGCCGTCCCTGGCAGGGACGAGCCCTGACTGGCGGCATCTCATCCTGCACAACGTCTGGGGAAGCCACGAAAGCGGCAGCTTTCCCCTCCTTGGCTCTTGATGCTACGGGATATGTTAGGCAGAGGCTGTGTTCTGAAGCAGATGGAGCCTGTTAGCGGTGTGAAGTCCCTTGATTTGGGGTGAAACCACATGAAAGGAGGCGGCACCTTGGTCAGAGCCACTGTTGGGTGCACGTGGCCGGGTACCCGCAAGGTGTGTGGCAGGGGAAATGCTCGCAGACCCCCCTCACTGCGTACCTCCGTGCCCTGCAGGTTTGAAAACTCCCTTCGTAAGCTCTCTCCTATTTTCCACGTGCATATGTGTATCAGGAAAATGAGATAATGTCATCGCATTGCCATTTCAAATGCTTTCTCTGGCTGCCAAATGCCCACCCTCCATGACATGAGTTTGAAAAACAATATCCCTGTGCTATTCCCTATGCTCAGTCTCAAAATGCCTCTGCAAGGTCAGGTTAAAACCCTCTCCCAGAGGGATTTTCTCTCTCCCGAATTCCTCACCAGCGTTTAGCGTGGTTCCTTGTTTGCTTTTTAACCAGCATTTTAACCCAGATTATTTTGAAGATCTCTCTTCTATTTAAATATACTCAAATATCTCCTCTAAAAATTTAGAAACTCACTGTGCCTATCGGGGTACATAATCAATTGCTTTCATTCATCGGTTATCCAGCCCCAAAATGCCTTCAGCCCATTTTCTGCGTTAGGCCAGTGTTACCTATGCAGCTCTATCACCTGGATTGTTTCTGTTGAACTCAACAAAAGCACCGTCCAAGGGCCATACCCTGTGCGGTACCCAGTGCCCCTCGTTCTTGCCGACGTTGTTGGAAACGGAGAGGGGCTGCAGAGAAAGCCCGAGCATTGCTCAGTCTGTAAAAAGATACTTCATCATCATCATCATCACAGCCATTGAGCACGCCGAGGCACCCGCTGAGACCTGGGGCAGGAGGCTGTGCTGGGAGACGCCGTGCCGGTTTCCCTGTCCCCGGCGGGGTTTCTCCGCGCAGGCGGGGCAGCAGGCCGAGTGGTGGGAACCGCAGAACACCCTCACCTCCGCCGCAGCCGGCCAGCGCGGAGCCGGAGGCCGGGAGTGCCGGTGCGGCCGTCTCTTTCCAGCCTCCTCCCCGTGAGGCACCAGCTCTGCCTCGGCTCACCGTTTCCTTTTTTGCAAAAAGAATCGTGTTCAGTTGTTTCTGCAACGCGTGCCCAGGTGCTGGGGCAGGGCGCACCGCGAGCGCCAGCAAACCCGGCCGGGGCGCAGGCAGGGGCAGGGCGGCAGAAGGGCCATCACTAGCCACGACGCGCTCTTAAACAAAGCGCAGGTAGAAGAGAGTGCAGTGCGTCTGCGTCCATTTTGTGCAGGAATGCAGGCAAGAAATCGCGAAAAAGTACCCGGCTATGTGAGGACGTAACACACGAGTGCTTAGGAGGTTGTAGTTAGGCTGCAGAGAGGCAGTTCGGCGTGGAGCTGGGCTTCTGTGCGCGGTGCCGCCGGGTCGGCCTTCGTCGCAGGCCGTAAGCAGGCAGCCGGCCCCGGGGCTGGGTTGTTCCAGCGCCGGCTTCCCCCGTTCCCGGGCTCAGGGCTGGGAAGCGGGAACACCGGGGGAGAGAGGAAGGGGGGCCGGGGCAGCGCCGAGCGCACCCGCGCCAGGAGCCTCTCGCTTTCCCCGCACAAAGGGGCCCTGTGTTCGGACCTCCGCGCGGGGCAGGCGCAGGCGCGGGGCAGGCGCAGGCAGCGTGGTTTGCTGGGAGCGCTGGAGGAGACCCTGCTGCTTCACACGGAGAAAACCGAGAGGTAAAAGACTGTTCTTTCACATTTAACAGGCACTAAAATTACAAGGAAAGCATGATTTTAGACACTGTCCTCTGCTAAAAATACTTCACGTCTGTCTTCCGCGATGACCTGACCCAGCACATTCTTGTCTGATTCAAGAAGCCCTCTTCCCCCGCACGCTGCAGCCTCCACGCCTTGGCGGCTGGCCTCCCTCCAGCCCGCGGCACGCAGGGCCGGTGGCCAGCCCGGGACCCGCCACCACGCCGGCCTCGACCCCGCGCTGCCGGAGAGCCCTGCCCGCGCTGCGGCCAGGCCAGCGGCCCCTCCGCTCCGCTCCCGGCCCCGGCGGCAGCCCGCGGCACCGCGGCCCAGAGCCCCCCGCTCCCTGCCCTCCCGGCCCACCTTCGTACAGAGCAGCGCCGGCAGGGCTCGGGGGGACGTCAGTCCGCCTCAGACAGGGCCTGGGCGGCTGCGGCCTTTCCTCTGCCATCGCAGGAGGGGCGCGGGGGGGAGCGGCCCCGGACTCGGGCTGGGGAAGGGGCTAAAGGTATCCTTGGGGCACTCTTTTTTCTTTCCCTTTTGTTTTTTTGTTTCCCTTTTTCTTCCTCTTTTTCTTTACTTTTCTTTTTTCTTTTTGTTTCCCTTTTTCTTTCTCCTTTTTCTTTCCCTTTTTCTTTTTTCTTTCTCTTTCCCTTTCTCTTTCTCTTTTTTCTTTCCCTTTTTCTTTTTTTCTTTCTCTTTCCCTTTTTCTTTCTCTTTTTCTTTCCCTTTTTGTTTTTTCTCTTTCCCTTTCTCTTTCTTTTCTCTTTCCCTTTTTCTTTTCTTTTTTCTTTCCCTTTTTCTTTCCTTTTCTTTTTTCTTTTTCTTTCCCTTTTTCTTTCCTTTTCTTTTTTCTTTCTCTTTCCCTTTTTCTTTTTTCTCTCTTTCCCTTTTTCTTTCCTTTTTCTTTTTCTTTCCCTTTTTCTTTCTTTTTCTTTCCCTTTTTCTTTCCTTTTTCTTTTTCTTTCCCTTTTTCTTTCTTTTTCTTTCCCTTTTTCTTTCTTTTTTCTTTCCCTTTTTCTTTTTCTTTCCCTTTTTCTTTCCTTTTCTTTTTTCTTTTTCTTTCCCTTTTTCTTTCCTTTTCTTTTTTCTTTTTCTTTCCCTTTTTCTTTCTTTTTCTTTCCCTTTTTCTTTCTTTTTTCTTTCCCTTTTTCTTTCCCTTTTTCCTTTTTTCTTCTTCTTTCCCTTTTTCTTTCTTTCCTCTTTCCTTTTTCCCTTCTGTTCCGCAGCCCTCGCCGTGAAGCAGCGGGGTGCCGGGCGCGGGGGCTGCGCAAGGCCGGGGGCTCCGCGCCCCTCCGCACCCGCGCACACGTGCGCCCGGCCAGCCGGCACGCCCCGGCCCCGCCCCGGCCGCGCGCCATTGGCCGAGAAAGTTTGCGGCGCGGCGCGGATTGGCCGGCGGGGGCTCCGAGGGAGTTGCGGCCGCCAATGAAAGGGGCCGAGCGGGCGGCGCGCCGGAGCCGCTGGAGCCGCCGCGCAGCCGGGCGCAGGGAGCGAGCGAGCGCGGGGGGCACGAGGTGGGTGCGCGGGGCCGCCGCTTCCCCCGGGGCTGGTCCCGGTCCCGGTCCCGCTGCTCTGAGCGCAGCCGGCGGCGCGGGGGGGGGGGGGAGGAGCGCCCCGGAGCGCGGCTGCTGCTGGTCTCCGTTCCGCGCTCGCGGCTGCGAGCGGAGCAGGGAGCCCGGGAGGCGCCGGGGCTGCGCCGGGGCGGGGGGCAGCGCGCGGGGGGCGGGCAGCGCGGGCGCACCTAGCTGCATGCCGCGCCCGGGGGGCAGATGCGGGCGCTCGCTGGGCCTGCCCGGCCCCGGGTGGGCACCTCCAGAGGTGCAGCTGGGTTCCTGCTGGGTTCCGTGTGGGAAGTGCACTTTGGTCAAGCTCCTGCCAGGAGAGCAGCTGCCTGCCAGCTAGGTCAGCTCGTGTAAGGACTCTGCCTGCTGGTCTTGCCTCCTCTGGAGGAACCGCTCCGTTGATTTAAGACACTCTGGGAAAAGTTCTCCCGTCTTGCTCGGGCTGTGAAAGGCTTGCCTTGGCCTGGAAGACCCCAGCTCTTTTCCAGTGTCCTCTGAATGAGTGACCCGGGATGACCGAGGGTCCCTCCTGGTGTGGTGCCAAACCGAAGCGATGCTCATTGCTAGACAAAGCTGTGTGGGACGGGTTGCCTGGAAAGAGGTGTCTTGTGACCTTGCTTGATGTGTCTTTGTGTCACTGCGTGGTTAGGAGGTGGGCTGGATGCTTGTCAGCCCTGCCTGGGTCCCTGACCATCATCCCCCCTTGGTGCCGCGGGCGGGTCCCCGTGGGGCTGCCGGGCGCACCGCGGGCTCGGCTCCCCGTCAAGGGATGGAGCCAGCTGCCGAGAAGCTTCTTGCCCGCGCTGTCCTCGGAAATCCTCCCTAGCTTGCGGGGTGGGGAGGGCCGTCCGTCTCGGAGGTGGATGTGTCCCGCTGTCCTGCCAGCTTTGAAACGTGCCGCCAGCGCGTCCGGTGCGTGGGGGTCCCGCGGAGCAGCCGCCCCTGGGCCCCCGTGCCGGCACATCTGCCCCCTCCGCTTCGCCTCGTCCCGTGCCGGCACATCTGCCCCCTCCGCTTCGCCTCGTCCCGTGCCGGCACATCTGCCCCCTCCGCTTCGCCTCGTCCCGTGCCGGCACATCTGCCCCCTCCGCTTCGCCTCGTCCCGTGCCGGCACATCTGCCCCCTCCGCTTCGCCTCGTCCCGTGCCGGCACATCTGCCCCCTCCGCTTCCCCTCGTTGCGGTGCCCTCAGGGAAAATACATGATCCAAAACTCTCCCGAATGCACGAATCCCCCAGAGCCGGCCCAAAACAGAAGGCTTGGTGTGTAGCTCGCCAGGGCGAAGGGCGAGGGGGCATCTTTGGCTTTAACCGGGTTTGAACTGGTGCAGGGAAGAGCCCAGCGCGCCCGCGGTGGGGGTGCAGTGCTGGCGTGACCTGTCTTCTCGCGGTTGCCGGTGACCGGGTAAAGCCGAGCTTAAACCTGCGTGGAGCGAGGGGGTGCAACGCGGCGCGTCTGACCAGCCGCCGGTCTCGTATCGCCTCGGCTGGGGCCGAGCACAATGGTATAAAAAAGGAGAAGTCCCGGCTCGTCTGTGCTTCAGAAGGGAAACGAAATGGCATAACAAAAACAGGGAAAAAATGCAGGACTTGGCTGGCTGAATAACGCGTGTGCAGAGGGACGCGGGCGCCGGTGCGGGAGATGGCTGCCGGTTCGCTGAGTCCCGAGAAGGGCACTGTTCTGGGCACGGGAGAGGAGCTGCCAGGCTTCAGTTTGGCTTGGCCGCGTGGCGCAGCTAGGCTGGGCGAGTCTGGCATTCATTAGGGCTCGTCGCAAGGCCTCGAAAAACTGATTTTTTCAGTCACTGTTGGGTTTAATTATTGCTGATGTCTTGCCTAGCATATTATGGGATTCTTTCTGAGGAAATTAAAGCAGCATGAGCAGGAAGGCATCGTCTGGCAAAGGGGCTGTTTAGATTAAATTCTACATGGAGAGTTAAAACTAAAAACAAAGATAAAGCATGATGGCTGGCATTTTGTGCTTTACTGGAGCTATTTCAACTGCACCATGGAGGCAAAAGGCACCAGGACTTGTGTGCTGTTGTCGCAAAAGTCAGTAACTTTTTCAGGAGAAGAAAATAACCCAGCTAATTAAAAAGCACTAGTCAAAGCCAATGTAAAGTTTTGCTCAGTTAATACAAATATTAGGCTTTTTCCTCTCCTAATTTTCTCCTTCAGTTCCCTAGCATGGGTTTTGCAGAGCCGCAAAGCAGACAAGCTATAGAACAGGATGAGAGCGTGGCTGCTGCTGTGATAAAGTGGATCAGCTGCATGTGGAAGCTGCGATGAGGGGGGATCTCGGAGGGGGCAGGACCCTCCACCGGGCGTGCAGGCAAGACCTCCCCTAATGCTCCGTTCGGGACCGAACGGGTGCTCTAAGTCCAAACCTCAAAGCTTTTTGAAAACTCAAGGGGAGTAAGGGAGACTCAGCTGTTTTATTCACTTCATGAACTGTGTTGCTTGATCAGGGGCTGTAGGATGCTTGGGAAAACATCTTCACAGATGCAGTTCTTCCTGCCCTGCCATGAGAGCTCCTCTGCAGCTCTCCGTGGAGCTCTGTGCCAGATGGCTGCTCCGTCCCCGGAGAAGACACCGTGCTCCCACCTACTAGAGGCTGTGCCCGCCAGTGGCCTTCAGCCGAGGGCATCTGCCGAGTCCCCCTTCCGCCCAAAGCACTTCCAAGCAGTGTGGGTACGCGGTGATGAAGATAGTAAACACGAAGTGCGGTGATCATTCATGCAGAGCCATCTCATCAGTCACTTGAATGTGCAGTGCTCATTTGAGTAAACACTGTCAGTGACTGTGCGAGCGGTTTCATTTCTGCTGTTGAAAGTCAGAGCTCATAACTTTAAACAGTTAGATCACAAAGTCATTTATCCCTGGCAGACTTTTCTTGAGGGTCCGTGCCGACTGGCCCTGGTCCCCGTGACCAGACGCTCGGGCTTTCGTCAGGAAAGGCTGGCGCAGCCCCTCCTGCCCGAGGCGGCTTCCCCTCCGGAGGCGGCCGGTGCCGCTGCCTGGTGCGGATCTGCCCTCCGCGAGACCAGGTCGCTGCGTTTGGGCTGGGGGACGCTGCTGCTGCAGCCCTCGCCCAGAGCAGCAAGTTGATCTTGGTGTGGAAACCTGCTTGGCTCTGCGGCCAAGTGTCGGTATGGAACTGTAAGGCAACACATGGATTAAGAGCTTATTTTGGGACTTGGACCTAAATCTAGTCCCATAAATTACAATTTACAAGTTACAAAATCCCCTCATCCTGCAGGGAGGGAGTGTCTGGAGTATTTGTTTGGGCTGAGCTTTTTGTCTGTCTCTTCTTAAAGTGGGGAAAATATTTTTATTTCAGCCCTTCAGGAAAAGAGCTATTTGGATGTCCCAGCTCGAAGCCATTGCTTCGTTTAACGATAAAAGCTGAAAGAAGGGGGAGGATCTCGGGGAGGAGTTTCCCCTTGCGGGTGACCAGCCTGACTCCCCCTGCTCTTCCCACCTTGCCCCCTGCAAACCCCGGCTCCTTGGCCTCGGCTACGGATGGCCTCCGGGCAGAGCGGGCGCGGGCTCGTCGTCTGCCTCTAAGGACGCTCCTCCCTCTCGCCAGATAGCTGTTTCTGCTCCCTCCTATGCTTCAGCGTCTCAAGAGTAAAACGCCAAGTGTTTTTTTAAAGAAAAAGTTGCTAAAACTGAAATTAATAGCAACTTTGGCCTAAGATTGCCGACAGATAAGGCACGGTAACTTGTTGGTGCTTAACTCATAGGTGCAATATCGCAGAAATTAGTTCTGGAGTGAATCTTCTGAATCAAAGGAACAGGGAAAAGGAAAGCCCTTTCCATGGTTTTAGGGGAGGGGATGGGTGATCCAAGTGAGCTGGAAAGGAACAGTGGGAGCATAAGGAGTGCATGTGCTGGGCGGCTACTTGCAAGTCAAAGCTGTGCATAAAATACTAAGGAATGGGGTGAGGACAGTTGATGAGCAGTTGGAAATAATAAAAATGCAAAAGGATTTTTCTGCTGATGCTTAATTCTGGATGCTGTTACCTGTATCTTTCAGGTGTTTTTCAGAAGTGTGCATTTTTGCATCAGCTTTGCTTCTGCCTGCAACATGTCAGAACTTCTTGCCACGGTTTAGAGAAATACTGATGCGGTGAAAGAGCCGTGTGGCTCTTGTATTAGAAAGTGCCGTGGAAGTAGTGTTTATTTCTAGCACAGTTGTGTGGCTGTTGGTGCTTTAGGTGCCTGAGTTTCAGACGGGGTGCGAGGCTGGGGGCGGGCGGAGGACGAGGACCAGGCGGAGGACGTCCCTGCTGCGGGAGCACCTCTGCCACGTCCGTCCTGCGCTCCGCACCCCTGCAACGCGCCCGGGCTGAGCGTTGCCGTTGCTCGTCTCGGGGAAAATGCGGCTCTCTGGGAGAATTTCTGCTGAGGCCTCACTGGACTTGATTTTTGCCCTTAATTAGAAAGAGTGACAAAACTCCCATTGAATAAATGAAAGGAAAGCTAAATCTAGCTCCGTGTCGTCCTGGTGGAAATGCTGTGTTCGGAACGACCTATTAAGGCAATGGGCTAAATTCTCTCAGGATTAGCTTTAGCGTAACCTTTGACAGAGTGCTTCTGACAGCATTTCTTTGTGAAAGACCCTGTCACTGGAAGGAAAAAAAAATATATATATATATATATATAGTTCCATCTTAGCATGCAAGAGCAAAATCTACCACAAAGCGTGGGCACCTGGCCGTGATGCTGTCGCCGTATTTGAGGTGGCACAACCCTTCAGCTTCTGGGTATCAGCAGCCACGAAACAAACTCTGACTTCTTCATATGCTGCCTATGAGAACCTGGAGCAGTTTCGCTCAGAAGCAAAAGCTTTATTTTCCTCCATATGAGAGTAACTCATGCATCAGGATTATGAAGCTCCAGGCAACAAAAAAGCCCTTGTTCCTATCCCGCGTTACGGAGCCTGCTCTGCAGCTACGCCACAAAAGAGCACCCGCAAGTGCCAACTAAAACAGGGAGTCTGCAGAGGGGAAGCAGCCAGGCAGCTCCTGCCAGCCGCATGCCTTAATCCAGATCATCAGGATACAATAACCGAGCAGTAGTATTTTCTTATTTAAAGTACTCGTTCCTGCGCTGGATGTCCTGATCCCGGACGCAGGCTGCAGGCCTGGAGATGGCTGTGGCAGCCGCGAGTTCTCATTAGCTGTTGGAGGGCAGCTGATTTCACATGCCTTTCCTTGGAAACTTTTCCTGCCTGAGCCGTTTCTTGCATCCTTCCACAGCTGGAGGGGCCTTCAGAGGATTTGTGTGTGTGTGACAGTGGCCAGAGCCCACGGGCCCCTTGGCACCCCGGCAGAAGAGCCGGCAGGGCTTGGAGGAGAGGCGAGGCAGCGGCTCCGCGCACGCCCCATCCCGAAACGCCTTTGTGCCCCGGGCACATCTCCTAATGTCTAGATTTCCTCCGCTGTAAAACGAGAATAGCAGAGCTGAGGAGAGATTTAGGAGGTGCAGAAACTTGCTGGAAGCAGCTACTGAAGTGCGAAGTGTCAAGGTATTGAGGGGAGCCCCCGCCACTTCGCATGCTTCAACACCTTTATTCCTGTAACAGAACTGATCAACTGACAGATAACTGATGATTAAAAGACACTTACCTGAACACTTTGGAACTTAGCACAGCTGCTGTTTAATTAAATTTGGGTGGGTTCTTATATAATCCTATATGATTCATTCCATACACTTACAGCTTGTTTTTATAATTTAGACCAAGTGTCTGAAGCTGTCTTTTCTTGCTAGTGGAAAAATCTGTTTGCCTTATTTTTAAGTTTGCCCTTTCCTTATCATTAATTCACACATTGTTACTGGAGAAGGGAATCCTGCCAACTATGCACTCTTGGAGAGCAAGATATTTGCAGAGGCTCTGGGTCTATTATATCTCTGTTATCCTGTAGGTTGAAATCTGGCAGCTCTACTGAAATAGTTTCCTCAGATATCAGTGCCTTTCCCTGGGTTTGTGTTTTGCCAAAATAAAAGGCAGTAAACTTCTGCCTCTGAAAAGTGTATTATCAATTAGCGCTTCCAGTATTCAGATGATGGTACCTCATTCACTGGTGATTAACTTCAAATTCTCTCACTATAGGATAAGTTTAAATAATCTTTTGCAACTTTTTGCAAGTAATTTTTTTTTTCCCCGTGAGCTCGATAAATTGCATAACTGTGCTTGCTTGCTGAATCTGGTAGGGAAACAAATTACTTTTAGGTCATGTTTACAGTAACTGTTTTTCATCTATGAAAACAAAACAAATCAGAGCTATCCTTTGCTGTTCAGAGTCAAAATGATCATAGCTGCAAGTTCATGTATTGATTCATCCCCCTTCCAAGAGTCACTGGTCCCACACTCATACACTCATGCCATGTGCAAACGCTGTCAAGGAGCCCCTTCTGAAGTCCGGGAAAGCTTGTCCTTGTCCTTGTGCTGTGCAGCGCTGAATTTTCCACTCGGAAAATACCCCCTTCTGCGGGGGGTTGGCTTCCGATGGTAGCTTCAGGTGCCTTTCTGCTGTGCCAGTACCTTGACTTGGCTGGGGAGCACCACACCTGAAACTGCACCTGGTACGGTGTCGTTGCTGAAATCAGGGAGGTTCGTCGCTCATCGTTGGGAGAAAACAGGAGTGATGCGAAGGAGTGAAACTGCTGAGCAAGGGCAGAGCCCTGCAGGAGAGGCAGAGCCTGTTGCTGCTGTGCTGTTATCGTCCCTTTCCTTAATGGCAACACCAACAGAAAGGGGAAATGTATGCACCACTAGAGCACCTCTGCGATTAGTATTTTTCATGCTGTAACTAGTCCAAGTGCTTCGCTTTGGACTGTCTGCTCCGCTGTGCAGCCTGCCAGGGCGGTGGGTTTTGGGGAGGGCAGTGACACTTCGGCTGGCTCCGTGCGAGCAGCGCTGGCGGGGATCAGCCCCGTGTCGTGCCCCTCCGCCCGGCGTGATGAGCAGGAGCCGGCGTCTGCGTGGATGGTGGGGCAGTAAAACCCGGCAGTGCCTGCCCACGGGCCGCATCCAGCGTCTCTTCCGGGGCACCCCCAAAGCGGGCCGGGGCCTGGCTCCCTCTCCTCGGGCCGTGGGCGCGGGTGCTTGCTACCTCCCGAGCTTCCCTCGCTCGACAGCCGAGTGGGGTCCTGCGGCACCCGGCACCGCGTCGGCGCGACGTTCCGCTTTCAGGCGCGTCGTCACTGCGCTGTGCCGAGGTGGTTTGCTTGCTGCCTTGTCCCTTCGTCCACCCCGGTGCTGCAGAGGACCAGTGGCCCCGCGAGCTGGGGCGGTGCCCGTCCTTGTGCCGGGCCAGCGCTGGGGCTCCCGAAGAGCACGTCTGCCAGAGCGCTCTGAAATGTCTCAGCTCTCTGGTGATGCCTTTTGGGGGCTTTTCCCCCCCCGGTCTTTGAGAGGCAGGTTTAATCAGAAGCAGGTGGTCTCCTTCTTGCAGGCTCTGAAAAGATTTTAGAAGACTGGAAAACTACCTAGGAAAATGCTGAGTGAGACGGATTACCGCTCCAGATTGTGAGCTGAGATGCTGGAGGCCAAGCTTCTGAAAGGAGGTTTCCTGCCACCCAGAAGAGGGTCGAGCGGGACTGCTCTTCCACGCGGCAGAAGGACCTTTGCTCAGTATTGTAGGCAGCAAAATAATGGCTTATTTAGAGATCTAAACAAGGGCTACGTGTATTTTTTTTTTTTTTTTTTTTTTTTTTGCCTTCCCTATTGGGACATTTAGGCCAAGTTTTTTCAAAGCCTTTTGTTAACAGAAATTTTGGACCATTGTTTGTTCTTGCACAAAAAATGAGGTTTTTTATTTTTGAAACTTGCTTCAGTTTCCCCTCGTGGCTGCTGAGTCTTAGCAGGTAGCTCAGCCGTCAGAGTTACTGTGCCGCACTGCTGTGCTGCAATGTGCAATGATGCATTAGTGCCTTCGGAAGTTTCACCTTGCTGATTGTTACTGCATTTAATTGGGTTTTTATGTTTATGCAAATTGCAAAGGGTCTCATTCAAACAAGCAGCCACAACTTCAAATTTTTGTGAGATTGATGCAAACCTTTCACAGCTTAGGAAAAAACAATCTCTAATTCAAACCAGGTCCCTGAGAACCTCCTTTTTCTTAGTGTCTGCTTTTCAGCTTGAATTAGATATATTCTTACTCATATCTGCATTTCTCTGACATGTGTTAGTCCAGAGTGAATATTCCCTACACTAGCTTGACTATAGCTATTTGAAGCACTGATACCTTATTTAAGACTCCAAATAATGTACAGCCTATGCATAAATCTTTAAAGGAAGTTTGAGTTAGCTCCCTGCTCTTATGCATGCTTAGCTCAATGATATAATAAGCATTATCTAAATGACAACAAATCAATAATATTCCTGACCAATTGTGCTAAGCAAGCTAGTCCTGTGTGCTAATATCATACGACTTTTCCCCTCTGTTGAAGGGACTTTCTCAAAGTCAGAACTGTTGATCTCAAATTCCTTGCAGCTGGAGGAACCCCACCCAAAGTGTCCAGACACTCCCGCAGCTGCCTTTTAACTCCCTTCTGCCCTGGCTGCGACTTCTGGAGTAGTGTGAAACGCTGCGGCTGCATGGAGGTCCGGCGGGTCGATGCTGATCGGCCGTGGTGCGGGCGCTGGGGGAAGCAGCCCGCCCACCACGGGGGGTGAGGCGCGGACCTCAGCTCTGAACTGCTGCTGTGAACTTGTAGCAGCTTTCCGGAAACCAGCTTTTCCTGCTCCCTTCCTAAAAAGGAGGAAAAAACATACTTGAGGTAGTTGTGTCTCCATCGCTGTTTTCAGCCTCCAAATAAGGTGCTGGGTAATAAGCGCAGTCAGGATCCAGAACGCGCTCGGCCCGAGCGGGAGGGCCCGGCCGGGCGGTCCCTTCTGGAGCTCCGCTGCGGATAGTCCTCCCCAAGCGCCCTCCGAAGACGCAGCGTGCGATGACTCGTGGCAGCGCATCAGCAGGAGCGGCGCTGGGGGGGAACCCGTAAGCCTGCCCGTAAATCTGCTGTGGGAGTAACTGTGCTCTCTTCTGGCGTTAAATACAGTGATGAAGTCTGAGCTAGCTGAATCAACTGCTGCTTCATGTCCAATAGATAAAATAAACTGTCCTCTGGGAAGATGCGTATTCTTCAAAGCTTTCTGAGTCTTTGATTAGTAGCCATGTTAACCAAACTTGCCAAAACCGAATCTTACGTCAGGCTTGAGTCCCTCTGGGTTCCAGGCTAGTCCCCCGTACTTGGGACCGCTGCGGAAGCAGGTGGTCCTGCTCGTTCCTGCCCCACGTCCGCACCAGGAGCGACGACCCCGTGGCCGTGAGCAGAGCTCGTGGATCCCCAGGAGAATTACTGTACCTCTTGGACTGCGAGTTGCCTTGGTCCGTGCTGGCCAAGTGGTTCTTCTGCCAGCGTGCCCTGCAACCCCTGTTCATCAGAGGTGATTTAAGGGTGCTGGCAGTGCACGGCCAGGAAGGGGGAAAGGACTCTTGGTGGCGGGGCTGGCGGGTTATGAACCGCTGCTCCAGCATCTGCTGGTTGCCTGAGGTGTTTGCGGGTTTCGAATGCAAAGTGCTCGGTAGAGGCATCGACTGCGCTCAGACCGGCCTTTAGCTCCTCTGTGATGGGCTAAGTATTGCGAGATGCACCTGGAGCTCAAGCCGCGACGTTTTCCTAATTCCCGTGATAGTACTGGCTGTGTTTTCTACATCCTTTCTGGTGGTTCAGTGTGTTCCTTGGAGTGGAGTACTCGGTCGCAGTGTTTCAGAAGCAGATGTACCTGTGGCACGTGTAAAGCGCTCGGGTCTTCCCATTTGCTGTTCTGAAATGTTTGCATCTCCAAACATGCCGTTAAGTTATCGTAGCTGCAGTCACTGACGCCAGGCGACGGTGACTCCAGCCTGCCCTCCGTCTGCTGCTTCAGCCGAAGCATAGCCAGGTGCGGTAATGCAGGGAACAAAATACACGAGCCTTGCAGAAAGGTATTACTGCAAAATGCTTTATTTTGGAGCCTAGGACAGGGAACACGGCTGCCTCGGCTTTTAAAAATAAGTTAATTCACTCTATTCTGTGCAGTGAACGCACAGTGCTAAGGGTCCTCCTTCCTTCGGTGCAGGATAGCCCAGATGAGCCCGACCGAGTAAATGATGTTATCTGTGCTAAGGAAAACTTCAGTCTTCTTGCACTGGGGTGTGACTCGTGCGCTGCAGCAGGCTCGCACGCGGCTGCTGGCACAACCCCGCTGCGGTGGTCGAACGCAGAACGGGGTGAAGGGCTGCAGAGCTGCCGCTCGAAGCGTGCCACGACTCCTCCTGAGGAAGAAAGTCATAACCTGCCCTGCCTGCCGTCAGTTTTGAGTGTTCTTGTAAGCTAGAAAATGTGTGCATAGGAGAACCTAAAACTGTTAAAACTGTGGTTTAAGAAACTTAATTTTTAGTTCCTTGGAAGCCTGACACTTCCTAAGATGTAACGGCTCTTTCACTACAGATTTCATAAGCCTCCAGACTCTTTGTACCCCTTTGAAATGGGGCAGAATCAAGGAAAGAGCTTTTAAAGGGTCATTTCTGTTATTTTTGGAGGCTGAAGCTCTTCAAGATCCTCCTTTAAAAAAGCAATTTCTTCTGGCAATAGGTTCTGCTTTCCTTTTAACACATCCAGTCAGCTAGCAAATGTGTCTCGGCCAAATCGTGCCTGTCAAGCGGCACAGGGTGCTGATGCCTCCAGGTTCGTGACCCTTTGAAGCCGAGCCCCTAAATTGGAGCAGGAATGAAAGTCCCCGTGCACCTAGTGCATTTACTACCCGGGATGCTCCTTAAAGCAGACTGAGGGCGGTGGACAGGTATGGCCAAAGTCACGCTGCAGTTTGATCGGGTCTGATGCAGGGCAAAATCTCTGGAATTTGAGACTTCCCGCAGTAACCGCCTTTGTGGCTGTGCTCGGCTTGTGTCCCAGAGTCCTCGGTGCGGTAAGTGACTCGTCCGTAAATGCCGTGGGGCAGTTCTCCCCGTTGGCAGTGGCACGTTACCATGCTACTGCTGGTAGCAGTGCTGGTGTTTTCTTCTGGTGTGTAGGTACCGTTAATGACACACCTTGTTGCTAGGAGATACCTTGAAAGGAAATGGGTATTTGTTTTCCATCTGCAGAATTATTTTTTTATATTTTTTTTATGGTTAAATGGAAGTCCTTGTTGTGGACATGCAGAAGTGAGGACTGAGGTCTTCCAGGTGGGCATGTTTTAAGCATCCCTGGTCAGATAAGGATCTCATAGCTTCAGTTATGTCCTTTTGTTACGATGAATGACTTCACAGCTGGAGCTGGCTCCACTTTCCTGTTTCCGCCTTGTTTTTGAGTCACTTTATCAAGTCCCCAGCCTGTGCTGCTGGCTCGTGACACGTAGCATACATCTGCTGGAGTCTAATTTACCAAGTCCCTCTTGGCCTGTGCCTCGTGCGTGGCCAGGGAGGTGGTGTAAGGAGCAGCCAGGTCTTCGCAGTCCGATAGCAAAAGACAGGGAGGAAAGCCCCAAGCCTCGCTAAAAGCAAGTGGCAGACTCGAGACTCTCCCTCCGGGCCACCTCAGTAGCAGATTCTTCCGCCAAGGTGGGTGAACCTGGCTCGACGCAGGTCTGCTGTTACCGCGCTCGATTCCCTTCAGGTCTCTGGAGCTCAGCGAGGTCCTTAGAGGAAAGCGGAATATCGTGATCGAGTCCCAGCGGCATGCCGGAGGCTAATCTGGGTATTGCGAAGTGCAGCCTCTGGATTTGGGAATGACCTCAAATAAACCGACCTCTCTGCAACGGCCAGGATTAGCTGCAGGGTTAGCTTTCCTCGCTGGGCTTCTCTTAAGTGCTCTTTCAGTTTTATATTAACATTATGTCTTTTCTACTCACTACTCCATGAAACAATTTTCCAGGTTATCTGGCACGTCACTACTAGACGACGTTTTCCCCTGCATCTTCGATGCATCTTGTTTGCGAATGAGATCCATGCAACTCGCTTGCAATCGCGTCTCTTCAGTGGCTGTTGTAAAATGATCCAAACATCTCAATGATGTTGCTTATACAAATACTCCAAAAGCAACAAAATACTCCCGAAGCTGTGCTGCTTGGCTTTGCTTAAATAGAACTTGCCTTTTCAGTGCCGTCTAGGCAACTGAATAGATCTTATCCAATTTGGACCTGGCTGTTGTACCTTTTTGGGACAAGAGGCCGCTGGATTGACACTTGCTGCAAATGTGTTCAACACCTGTGAATGCAGCAGATTTATTTTGATATTTGGTATGTGCAGGGAGGCACCACGAAGTTGGGGCAGTTTGGCCTTGCTGAAAAACAAATCTGATTTGAGAGAAACTCGGTGCTGGTTTTCCTTGTGAGAAAGGAGCAGGTGAAAGGTCTGACGGTAATTAGCGGTACAGGAAATCTTGTGCATCTCCTGGTTTGATGAACCACTGAGAACCAACTTGAAACGTTGTGCTCCCCTGTCTTAAAACCCGCAGAAACTGGGTGGTCGGCATCCGAACTGCCGCCTCTCCGGAGGCCCGGCTCTCCGTGCGGGGCGCAGGGGTCCGGTTTCGCAGCTGTGTTTTTGCCTGGCTCCGTAAGGGACGCAGCGCGCTGGGCTGCGAGCGGGCGCACGGAGCTGCCTCGCGCTGGGAAAACTGGGGAAGACGGAGGGAGGGGAGGGGAGGGCTGGGATTTCCTTCGGCGTAAAAGAAAACCAGAGGAATTTTCCCTCTCCCCCTGCTTCCCCCAATGGGGTGTTTGAGATGAGTCAGCTCTGCTGTACAGAGGAGGATGCAGTTTTTGCTGGGAAGACTTTAAAATATTGGAGAGCAGTGGCTGCGGATCCCAAGCTGGATCTGCCCCGGCGTTGGTGTGCACGGTGCAGCGTGCCAGTCGCCCCGTACCTTGACGGCTGTGCGAAGCAGAGAAGCTAAATACCTGCCTGTTCATGACTGTCTGCAGAAGGGTCTCGGCGGCCGGCGGGACCGTGGGTGCTGCTGGTGGTGCCTCCGAGCTGTTGTCGCTGCAGCTTTAGGTGGGACGTATGCAGACCGCAGCGCCGAGGCTCCTAACGGGGCCTGCGGAGTAACAAGCGGAAGGTGCCCCTTGCTGTAGACGCGACCCCAGAAAGGGCGGAGTGGTCTCCGGGGACCTGTGCGCGTGCTGCGCGTGCGTCCGCTCGGTGCTGGGAGGCCTGCGCTCAGCCCGCCCGTGCGCCGGAGGCCTGGCCCCTTAGCCCGTGCGCGGCGCGGTCCTCGCCGCGGGAGCGTCCGCACCGGGCCCGGGTCACGGGCTTCCGGGGAAGTGACTCTTCTTCGATGCACGAAGTCTCTGGCGCTGAGAACTGCTGGTGGGAGGAGGCTCACGCAGAAGGACTCGCAAGTCATGTGAATGCGAGGCCAGCGCTTCCTCCGCGCACCTTTGAGGACAGTCCCCTCGCAGCAAACTTCGTCAAGCTAACGCCGGTGGAAGCTGGGCCAAAGGGCCATTGGCCAAGGGCTGCCGGACTGCTCAGAGGGCAGCGGTACTCTGGGAAAACCTCCTGAAATCGCAGCTGAGCCGTGCATAGAGCAAGGCTGCAGAGCTGGACCTTGACCTTGACCCATCTCAGCTTTTAACCAGGTGTCTGTCTTGCCAGACCTGCCCTTGAACCTCACCGCTCCCTTCCAATGGGTTCTTAAACCCTAACCCAAGTGGAATCATGTCTCGGCTTTTCTTCCTACTTTCTTCTTATTACAGGCTGTATTTTCCAGCCACTTCCCAAACTTGCCAGTGTCTAGGATGGCCCCGTCTTTGGCCAGTGTAGCAAACCATGGTGTAACGCTGAGAAGCTGGCATATTCCTGGGATTGTTCTGTGATGTTTTTGTGGGTAGAATGGGCTCAATTTTCTGTCATTTCACTAGCTAAGAATTTCCTCTGCACAGACTAGCTTTCTTTTTTTAATGGCAAGAATGCTGTAACATACAGAAAGCCAAAATAGAAATGTTAAAATGCATTGCATCTCCAGCCATGGTGAGCAGAACTTGCTTTTCTTCCAACCAGTTTGTTGACACAGGCATTTTTTAGAGGCATTATAAATTTCTTTGAACTCTTTTCACTTCAGATCTGTTATATCTCCTCTTTTAATACTGTGTTTTGAAATGGTCTTGGGCATAGGTGGAGTCTAAGATAGTCAGCGAGCATTTGTTTCACATTATCTTGCTGGGTTTGGGGTTTTTTGCCCTGTCTTATTTATGCATCTCTTTAAAAAAATCTCCTTTTATGCCTATTCGAAGTGGGAGCCGCAGGCTGCGAAGGGACCCTCCCTATCTGGGCAGGAAGCACTGCTGGCCAGGCAGCCGAAAACGGGCAGCGGCTCGTGTTGTGGTTGGCCCCTGCGCGGAGACGGAACGAAGAGCGGCTCCAGCCTCCCTGCACGCCGAGCAGGGGGAACGCGCGGGCTCCGAACCCGGGGCCGTCGCTGCGCCTCGCTGGGAGGGGAGTCGCTGCCCAGGGACGTCCGGGCTCGCAGGGGGAAGCGCGGCGGCGGAGGCGAGGTGCCCCTTCCCGCGCGCTGGGGGCTCGGCGTGCTTCTCCCCCGGGAGCGTCACGGCGCGGCGTGGGCGAGCCGCTGGCCCAGCCTGTCCCCCTTCGCTGCGAGGCCGGGAGAACCTCAGCCGTCCCGGGAGCCGCCTCTGAGGCGCCAGGTCCAGCCCCACGTGCTGTTCGGACCCTCCCTGCTCCCTGGCGTTGTCCCGCAGCTCGGGACTTGCAGGCGGCGGGGAGCGGCGGGACGGCCGGAACCTGCCCGCGAGAGCGTCCGTGGAGGTCCTGGTCGCTCAGGCGTGCGAGTCAAGCCTCGGCTGCAGCAGCCGAAGCAATGGCAGCGCTGGTGGCTCCGTCCCCCAAGTCGGTGCGCGAGCAGACACAGCGGCTTGGGCTTCCTTCACTTGTTCTCCAGGAAACCGGTCCTCAGCCCGCGTTTTGGAGCTCAGAGGCGAGGATCGCCTGCCACGCTGAGGGGCTTCGTTCTGCCCATGAAACACTGGCAGTTTAAGATAAGAGCTGAGACTTCGCTGTCTGACCCGCTTTAGTACAGTTGTGTGAGCTGAGCAAATACGTAACTGATGGGCAAAAGTGAGAGCTGAGGAGGAAACCCCTGGGCGTGATGTTGGCAGAGCCGCCTTGCAGGGCTGGAGGTGGGAAGGTGAAACCTGCCTCGCTGCTGCTGCTCTGGGCCCTGCGAGGAAGCGTTTTCTGCGGGGTGTTCGCTGTGCCGGGGGCTGCAAGAGCTCTGCTGGAGAGGTGGAGCTTCACCCTGCCGTCTCGCAGCTGTTGGAGTAGATTTAGTAGGTACTTCCATGGTGCTTAGATTGAGTAAAGAGAAGCTAACCTCAGACCTGGACCCTGAATGTGCAGCAGAAGTCGTATTTGGACAAGTAGAATAAATTATCAAGTTGGTTTAAAAAAAAAAAAAAAAGAACCCACTCAAGTAACAAAGCAAATTAGTGGGTTTAAACTCTAATGTGGAGCTCAGAGCTGGAGGCCCCAGGCTGAAGGCCATCCGCTGTTTTGAATCTTTACGTTGGTGCTCTCGCTTGTTGACTCTGAAGCCTCCAGATGTCTGGCTCGGTGGTCCCGCAGATGACTGCTGACCGCGCTTTGCCGTCTACTTGTTTCCTGCTTGGGCCCTGTGATGTGACTTTTCTAAATGAGATTATTTAATCCAGATGTTTGTATTTAAAATAAACACTCATGGTCCCTTGCCTCTACTCAGCTTCTGTCTGACTCATTAAGATCAGAGTCGGTAGAAAAATCGGTTAATAAAACCTTGTCAGTTCTGGAGCTGTGTGCTAGATAGCCAAGGGCTCTTTGCCGGAAACCTGAATGTCTTTATGGGTTCTCGAGCGCTGGCTCAGCCGAATTAGAAACGTCCTATTCCGTGGACGTGAGAGGCGCAGGCAGTGTGCGCACACGCGCGTGCACGTCAAGACCATTCTAAGCTGCATTGTTATGAATTCCTGGGGTGAGAGGTCTTTTTTTCAGTGACTAATGCAGTGTTTTCTGGCTGCAGTGATTAATGAGAGATGGCCCCTAAGTTTAGTCTCCTGTGTTTGTCCTTCAAAACAAGGATACAGCAACGTCGTAAACTCGCTTGTTCCCTTATACTGCAATGGCAGCGATGTGAGCAGTGCTCGTCCCAGCGACATGCCTGAAGCTAAAACGCTGGACTTTGTCTGAGGTGGTACAGCAGAAAATACTTTATTCATATCTATAAATGTCTCTTTGTAGTCTCTTTTAATGGAAGAGAAAACCCTTGGGACGTAACCGTAAGACCGATTGAGAAACCTGAGCGCTGCCACCAGGCCACCCTTCCCCGTCACACGTCCCGCCGCAGCATGAGCCTGCGAGAGCCGGGTCGATGGCTGGCCCCAGGATTTGAACTCCTGCTTTCGAAACGTCCTGGAGAGACTCAGCTTTTTGGAAAAGCTGAGCACAAATGAATGCCAGTCCCCTGGGAGAAGTGGGCTGAAATGGACCATTTCATACGTTTCGGGCCCTTTCTCAAGGATGAGCAGTCCTGCATGTAGACTTGAAGTTCAGAAGCGAGGGGGAAAGGCATATAAAAGCCCACAGTATGCCTTAACACTGGCAGTCCAGGGTCCTACGGTTTCGAGCCATCTGTTAAACTGTCTCATTCTTATTAGGAATGCTATGTTTTCCAAGGAAATTGGTTTTTGGTTTTGGTGCCGGCTCTGCACGCCTCCTCCCAGGCGAGATGCCGGTGTCTGGCAGAGTTTGGGCAAAAACCTAGGTGCTGGGGCAGGAGGAGGCATAATGAATGTTGGTTGAAATAACGCGTGCAGGGATGCAGGTTCGTTTTCAATGGTTTTGGCTCCCCGGTGATTTCACCCACCTTCCCTGCTCGGAGGTTTAGCACCATCACGGGGCTGCTGGGAGCACCGCAGGTAACAGGCTTCCTCCTGGCTCGAAGGAGTGGCTGGTACCCAAGATTACCCCTTTTTGGCGTCGTACTGTGGAGTCTTGCTGCCCTGCACGGATTCGTAACGCAGCAGGCACCAGACCTAACGTTTCAGCAGCCCTAGGGCCGGCTCTCCTGGAGCAGAGGGGCTGCGTGCCTGGTGCGCCATCTCCTTAGGCAGCGCCTCTCACGCTGCCCGGGACTCGTCACACCTCTGAGACGCGGTTTTGCTCATTTTAAGGTAAAAGGTTTCATCTCGGGGATCCCGAGTGAAGGGGCAGCAAGGCCGCCGTGCCCGCCGGCGGGGCGGGGGTCCCTGGGGCTCGGCAGGGCGAGGAGCTCACTCCCAGCGGGAAAGGGGCTTGGGAGCGCCCGGCCCCGCGCAGCCCTGGCAGACGGCCGTGTCCTCTTCTCTTGCAGATGTCGGGGAGCCAGCCGCCGGCGGGCAGAGGGGCCCCGTGCTGCCGCTGCCGAGGGACGTGCGCGGGCTTCGAGCCGCACCCCTGGAGGTAACCTTGCACTGCGGAAGGTGCCCCTCTTCTCCCGGGCGCTGGGCTGGCGGGGGGTCGGGCACGGCTCGGCGGTTCCTTGGTGTTGCCCAGGGCTTTGGGGGCCTCGAGTTCAACCTCGAGCGTCCTCGGGGTGGGCGTGAAGCACAAGCCGTGGGGAAAGGTGCGGTGCTGCGCCTGGGGTCTGACCGGCACCCGGGAGTAGCTAAGCGCTGCTCTGGAGGGGAAGGTGAAGGGAACGGGTCCCACCCCGCGGCTGCGCGCTGCCCCGAGGGTCCCGTCAGCGCGGGGCCCCTGGCCGTAGCCCTGCGTGCCGCGCGGTGCTGACCTGCGAGGACGGCTGTACCGGGACTTCCGAGACTGCGAGCGTGGTAAGAGACGCTCACGCCGTTTCGGTAAGTACACACGATGCCGAAGATCGCGCCGTCCCGCTCTTCTGGAGCCCGGAGCCCCGATACCCGTGAAGCGGCTGCTTGCTGCGGCCGCGGCGGGCTGCGAAGTGGAACCCGCCAGGCTGCCCAGGGAGCTGCGGACCTGCGAAGCGAAAGAGGTTTTTTCCTCTCTGAACAGGCCGTTTCTGTTCCACGGAGCAGCAGGCTCTGCCGGTGCAGCCCGCTGAAGTACGCAACGGCTGAGGTGTCACAATGTGTTTCGGTCTGTACTCTGCTAAGTCCAGTCCCCGCCGCTGCTTTGCATCCGCTCCTGCCCGCGCGTGCAGGAGACGGGCGTGCCCTCAACGCCGAGAAAGCCCCGAAGCGGGTCACTGCGATGTCCCGCGGGAGCCAGGCTCCCCAGCAGTGTCACGCGGCCTCGCGCCCTCCCTTCCCCACGCCTGACCCGGCCCGTGGCCCCGGGCACGCTGCGCCCCGGCACGCTGCACACGGGGAAAATACGTGCTGCACCGGCGTACAGAGCCCGCGCGTGCCGTGCACCGCCCTCCAGGCTTGTCAGACCGTTTTTGTTTTTAGGCAGTTTCAAACATGTCCTTGCTCGCTTTTGAAGCAGGCAGATGCGAACCGAAAGGGTAACTCTGCGCTTGTGGCCGGCGCTGCGCAATGTGCCTCGCTGCCGCGCTCGTCCCGGCCGCCGTGCGTGGCTGCAGCGACGGGCAGGGCCACAGCAAAGTCACCCTGTTCCAGGAGCCCAGCGCTGCCTCGGCGCAGGAGCTGTTGCTGCTCGGGGATGGCTGCAAGGGTGTGCAGCGTGCCAGAGACGCTCTGGTACTTTAGATTCAATTTTTCCTCTTAAAAACACGAATTTAGGCAAATAGCTGCTAATAGCAGTAGCTGATGGAAGCCAGCCAGTGCTGCGTGCTCCTCTCTGAGCTGTGGCAGTCAGCTGCTGCCCTGCCCCATGTGTTGGCCATCCGAAAGGGGAAAAACAAACATGCAGCTTCTGAAGGAGAAGGGTTGTATCCAGATGTCATTAACTGCACAACAATTAATGTCCTCTGAGACTGTCTTGCAAGCCCGCTACTCCTTTCTGAGCTCCGTGAGCCTTTGCTGCGAGCTGTGCAGCTGCCGCGGTTGCCCCCGCGCCCCGGATCGCTGCACGGCCTCTGCGCCCCGTGCTGTCCGGGGCGCGTGGGGGCTACGGCGGGCTTCTCCGTGGTGGCACTTCGTTTTGCTACGCAGCCTTCAGTTCTCGATTTCAGTGCCTAAGCGGCATGGAAATGCAAGCTTTAAAAAGCTCATTTGATTAAGCTGCTCCTGGTTTTTTTCCTGCTTTTAATTCCACTGGAGGATAGTTTGAATCCTGTTTATTCAAGAATCATGCTGGAATAGTTGGGGTTGCATCAGAGTGGGGTTAACCATCAGAAAATGGCCTCATAGACTCACCTTTCTATTTTATAGCCATCATAATTAAAATAGACATTTAGATACCAGTGCCACTTCTAGAAGTCTGTTTTAATGGAGCATAAAGCACAGTAACAGCGAAGGCTAGCGCTTTATAGCTGCAGACTACGTGGTGAAGTTGGAAGATTAAAAATCCCTTTGAGCATCACTTAAAAGTTCATGGGAACTAACTGGTGCCTGCAGTGGGCTGGTAGGAACAGTTTATCAGTGTCGCTGCTGTCGCTTTGCTCGGGATAGCACTGAGGGTTTTATAGTTTTATATTCCACGCCAGTGCGAATTCCTCCGGGGCGTATCACGCTGGGTTCCCGAAGGCAGCTCGTGCCACAAAAGCCTTTTGCCTTGTGTCGTAACCCTGTTTTGTATTTAACCTTTTAAAGCGACTGCAGCTTGGTGGCTGGGCCCTCCAAAGATCGCATGCCTCCTGCGGTCCCGCTTATATCGAAAGGATGATCTCACTTGTCGCCCGCAGGAAACTATGCAGGTCGTGCAAGTGCAGCCAGGAGGATCACAGCCTGAGCTCTGACGTGGAAGACGATCGGAAAATTGGCCGCCTGTTATCGGACTCGAAGTACGCTACGCTCACTGCCAGGGTGAAAGGAGGCGACGGAGTCCGCATCTACAAAAGGAACCGCATGATCATCACCAACCCCATCGTGTCGCGGAAGGACCCGACCTTCGACACCATCACCTACGAGTGGGCTCCGCCAGGGCTGACCCAGAAGCTGGTAAGGCGGCCCGCGGCGCGCTTGGCCGGTGGAGGAATGTCACTTAACGGGGAACGTAACTCCGCCTTGGAATAAAGTTACCATGAAAAATAGTGAAACATATGGTTTGCCTCACAGAGCAAAAATGCGCATTATGTTTAGTATTTTGGGGAAACCGCTTAAATAACCAAAGTAGGTAGAAGAAGGGAGTTAGTTGCCTCTAGTGGGTTCTTATAGGTTTGCTTACATTTCTAGGAGAAGTCTTAATGTGTTTTACAACTAGAAAGTTCACCACATCAGTATAGTTCATGCCCAAAAAAACATTGCTGAGAAGAGAACCCATCGCTGCTGTCCTGCCAATTATATAATGCCTGCACAGCCCACATAAGCATTTTTAGGCTCAGAAAACCCAAACTATATGTGGAAGAGATTCCCGCAGGCCTCTGCAGGACGTCCGAGCCTTGCATAACAAAGTCTGGGGCAGGATATGATCACTCTCCTTAAATACACCCGGAGGAGGTCACCGAAGAGGGGGAGAAGCTGTGTACCCCCAGGCCAAGGCGTGGGGAGCACGGAGCCCAAGCTGGCTGGGAACTCGCTTTGGAGACCTGTTTCCATGCTCTGAAAGGAACGAGGGGGTGGCACAGGCTTCCAGGAGGAACGGTGGAAATGAGCTTTTTGTGTGGTTTAGCAAAGTCGTAACTTAAAATACTATCCTGAAGATAAATATAACTGGGGGAAAAAGTGGGGAGGAGGAGTCCTTTAGGGCTTTGACATCCCACCGAGTGGGAGAAGCCCCGAGTTACCTGTTGAAAGGCTGGAGTCCTGCAAATCCAGCTGTGGGGCTGCCTTGAAATGCCGGCCGGTGGAGGTGGAGGCAGTTATCCGTGGCACTGCCAGTCATCTGGACTCTTTGCAGCCAGCACTTCAGTAAATTACACTTGAGTCCATGGCTCAAAAGCAGTGAAATTCAATCGATGCAGAGTAGTAATGCAGCGCATAAATCTATCACTGCGTTTGTAAAGTATTCTGTTCGAATGCTGTGAAAATGGGCTTTAATGATAAGGGAGAAATAACTATCTTTATAGTAATTGTTTTCTTTGCTTGCTAACATCAGTAACGTTAGACTTGAGATGCCATACCTATTTTCATTAGCCAGGAGTGTAACTGCTGCTCAGTTGTACCTCCGCAAATCACTGAATGGCCCTAAACCTCCCCCAAATACTGTATTCTGCAGGAAATAGTTCTGTATCACCTCGGCCTTTGGGTTAACTTTCCACAGAAATATCTAAATGGAGGCAAGACTTTACAGCCAGCACACTGACAGCGTTTACTTCACTTTGGCTTGCAAAACCCACGTAAGCGAGTGACGGCATAGGCCCGTCCCAGGGCTCTTCCTGCGCTCTGGAGGTGGCCGTCGTCCCCAGAGGGTCAGGCTGCAGGCAGAGCTCACTTCTTCGGGAGGAGGCTTCTGCTCCTGCCCTTGCTCTTGCGTTTTGACCCGCCTCGCAGCTTAGTTGAGGGCAAACCAGCTCCTTCCAGCCCCAGAGTCTCCGGCTGGACTGAAGCTTTGCAGTCTGAAGTCCTTGGGAAGTGCAGCTGGCTGTGGTATAGGTCCTAGGAAAGAGTGATGCTCCTTATCTGGTGTCTCTCCCCCGTTAAGTCCTTCCTTTTCATGGAAAGGCGTCACTTCAATGGAAAATATCCCTGCCCGGTGGCTCAGCGTGGCCATCCGACACCGCAGATCGGGGCCGCTGACCTCAGGCCGCGTGTTTGAAGGGCTCATTGTCATGGCAGAGGAACGAGCGGGATTCTCTGGCCACCTGTCCCGGGATACGCTGGCAGCCCCTCGTCGTCTGCAGGAGATGGTCTGCCAGCACGGAGCCGGGTTACGGGCAGCGAGGGCTTGCAAAGTGCCAGCTGCCCCTTGGGAGACAGGGGAAACGACTTGGAGGCTCGTGCCGGGAGCCGCGGCCTCGGGCTGGAAGCCGACGGAGGCACCGCCGCCGCTCCCGAGACGTTCGTCGTGGTGCTCCCTCCCACCTCGGCCGAGACCGGGACGTGAAGGGCGGGGAGTCGGCTCAGTTCCCCCAGAGCAAGGTCACTGAGTCAGTGCAGTGAGAAACAAATGTTGGATCTAAATCTAAACCTAGCAGTTTGACTAATACATTCAGGCCCCAAAAGAGAACGTGGTGCGGGCAGCGAGCACGCGTTAGCGTCCGATCTTGCTTGTTCCAGGTTCCTTCTGCGATGGTGCTTTTCTAGCGTTTGGCTGGGTTTTTAGTGGCTGGAGCTGTTTGCCCTCGGGTTGAATCTTACGGAGCTTCCTTCCCCAGGGAAGAGGAACGTAAAAGCACATGAAGACAACATACACTAAAGCGTAACTGGACTAACCTAAGAGAGCGAGGTGGACGTCTAGCCAGCAGCCTCCTGGATGCAGCGTCCAGCTTACGGATGCTAGTTCTGCCCATCTCCGCTGCGTGAGGTTGCCGGCAGAGCAGCCCCTCCCAAATTCACCACTGAAGATGGGATTTGTTTTTCTTACAGCTTCAACAGACTTGACCAAATAAGAACGCCCTCAGGCCTGAGAAGGGCAGATAGCACGCGTTCCACGCCATCGGGACGGCTGGAAAGCGAGCAAACGTCCTGCCCCGTGTTCCGTCCCGCGCCTGCTCTTTGGTCTTGGCGAGCGTATAATGCAATTATGGGAACGAATGGAAGTGTTTTCAGGCATGTGGAAATAAGTTAGCCAGCGGAGGACTTCTTGAGGGAAAGTATTTAACTGACTTTAAACTCTGTTGTGGTACTAAAAACATTACATATTACACTGTCATTAGTGGACAGTTTTTGCTCTTCAGATTAAACAAATAGTTTAAAGCTGTTTGAAATTGCAACCAGATTTTTTAAAGAATTATTGAGGAAAAAAAATGTGAAATTGCATGCAACTATGAATGAGGGTGACAGAGTGGATATTTAGTCTAGCTCGGTTGCCTTCACCTGCTTGGAAAGGCTGGGTGGAAGGGGGCTGCAGACCCTACTGGAAGCAGTCGTGTAGCTATCTGATTAGCTCGTGGTGCTAATTAGAGCAGACCACTGTGCTTTAATGAGGGACCAAGACTTCCACTTATTTGGCTGTCTGGCTGTTTTATCACAGTGCTGCTGCTGGTAGCCCCCTTTTTCCTTTTCCTTTCTTCTTTCCCCCCCGTCTCCCCTTTGGTAAGGACTCGCACAGCTGGAATCCGTGTTTAACCAGTGTTTGCCTTCCGCAGGTCCCAGGGGGAATTAGGGAACTTGCTGAGGGATCCAGAGAGCAATAATGGCAATTTTCCAACCTAACATGATTTACTAAGCATCCTGCCCAGCTCCAGATCTACCAGAAATTCAATTTTCACTGCTCAAAGCCAGCTGCTGAGCAGAGCTGGCACCTTCGGGGCAGGGCCCTCTTCTTACTCTCGGCAGCCGAAGCCCAAACGCAGCTGCTTTCCTCGTCGGTGATCCTCCGGCAAGGACGCGTTGCAGAATGCGGGGCGGTTATCCCTCCGCAGCATCGGTCGCCCGGGGCATCTCCCGGTGTGCCGGCGAGCTCCTGCCCCTCCAACTCGGCTCCTGAAGAGGAGGAATGGGATTCCTGCAGAGCTCGCAGGAGGGGAGGCTCACACGGATGTGTCTCGTGAAAGCTTTTGCAAATTGGTGCAGTGTCTGAAGAGACTGGAAGATATCTTAGTTCAAGTTTTTTTTAAAAAAAAAAAAAGCTCAGTAACTTTGAAGACAACCTTGATAACTTCTGGCTTAAAGATGAACTTGACAAACTTTCAGGAAAAAGTCTGGATGCTGACAGTTCTCGTGACGGTTCAAAGGGGACTTTGGCCAAGAAGCTTTCTGTGCACAGCTGACCTGCCTCCAGTAACTTCCTCCTGAAGGCAAAGTGGAAGCTTGGGATTTTTTTTAACATTATTGTCATGAAGTGGATGGTCCAATAATAGGAGGAAGTTCGGAACTTGTTTTCATTACACTGCGCCTGGATAAGTTATGAAGTAAATACCAGAGTCCCTGGGGAAAGGGGAAAGAGCAGTTTGTAAAATATCTGAAATCCAGTAGTTAACAGTGGCGAAAACGTAAAATGCTCTTCCTCAAAACTGTCTGAGCTAAGGCAACATCATAAAGCATTTGACAGTAATAACACACTATAGCAACAAAAGAAACAACTTTTTATTATCCTTCATTGTAGTTTTTGGTGTCAGGTTAAATTTTGTTTTTCTGATCTATTCTCTAGACATCTTCTGACATCTGCAATTATAACTTTTAGCGTTCCCCTGATCAGGGAGTGAAATCATGTCTGTGCCAGTCTTGCCTCTGACCAGTATGGTTCTACTTCTGAGAAAGGCTTTGACTTTGCTTTTACGTTTCGTTTGTGTTAAAGACATAGGGTGGTCTGGCCCTGGAGTGGGACTCTGTCTCGGATGCATCCGCGGGCACTGTGCCGCTGCTGTGGCGTGGTGTAGGTGTGCGTTAGCCTTGGCACACTCGTGAGTTAAGAATTTCTTCTATTAAGATGCACGTTTTACTGCTCTCTGCTCGTGTTTCTCTGCAGCAGACCTCAGGCAGCAGCCTGGGGGTTTACTCCCTTGCAGGGTTCATGACTATACGGCCTCTAGACTTTGTTTTTTCAACTCGCAAACGTTGATGGCAGTGCGTTTTGCAGGGCAATATCCGTGTGAGGCTTGGGATGAGCTTGGAGTGCTTTTTATTTTGTCTTTTGCTTCTGTAGTTCGTATCAGGTCTTTCGACTTCTGTGAAAACCATCTCTGCAGCCGATCACTTTTGCAGCCTCCCCCAGCTCTGAGCACCCGAGGCTGCAGCCCAGGAAACTTCCCCCATCCGCCCGCTTGCACCGCGGCGGCAGGGACTGCGCTTTGGTGTCCGCTGTCGTAACTTGCAGCACCATTCACATGCTCCCCGCAACAGCGAAGAGGCCCTGACTCTGTGAAATCATTTAACGACTTCTGTTGCAAAATTGAGAGAGGGAGGAGCCCTGAAATATCGCTGTCTGCCTGAATGTGGTCGTGGTGGAAGCTGACTGTTTCACATGAGCACGGTGGGTTGCTCAGTGCTGAGCGGCACGTAAACTTTCCTGGGTTTAAAGGGCTGCATCAAGCTAGGCTGTGTACGGTAAACAGTTAATCACTCCTCCATCCTGTTAAAATTAAATTTGCAAATGCTGACCAAGTAAGAAACAAATCTAATGCAGCTGCATGCTGGTCTTTAAAACTTCATGGCAAATGGCCAACTGGCTGCCCCTGAGCTCTTCACACTACAATAGGAAAAATGCCTTGAGTGGGAAACTCCCTTTCCTTTAAGCTCCAAGCCAGAAAAAAGTTAACTGTACGGACCCCACGCTCCTGCAAACGTTAATCCAGGCTGGACAGACCTGTGGCGAGATCACTGTTCACTCCTCTTCTAAGGCAGAGGCCAGTGGCCAGCGGACTAGGAGACTTAGCTTTGCAGGCTGTTTCTTTACACTTGCTTCCCACCTCGTAAGGCATCTATAGCCAAATACCTTCCCTTTACTGCAAAATCAATAGTCCAGTAAAGCTGGTGGCTGTTGGTCTTAGAGATGGAGCTCGACAGTCATCTGACTGCTTTTTTTCATGGATTAGGATTTTATGTGAGCTGTAAAGGGCAGAGGCAGAATTGAGGTTTGGCTGCCAGTAGGTTTAGAGCCTTTTCCCCTAACCTGTCCAGCTCGTTAACATCTCGCCCAAGCGCGGTGCGTGCCAGCCCCGGACCGCGCGAGGTGCCGTCCTCCATCGCGCCGTGACAGCCGTGCCCTGGGGCTGGGGGGAGCTGGGGGCCCCGCGCGCGACGGGCCGGGCCCTAGCACGGGGAGCCTGGAACCGCCTGCGCTTGGGTTTGTTCTGCACGTGCTTTTTGAGGTTTGTGGGGTTCTGGCCTTTTCAGCAGTGTCGTTCCGTAATTATCTGGAAAACGGGCGTCCTGATGTCAGCGAGGGCGGGTGTGCTGAGATTTGGTTGCAAGCTAGCGAAGCGAGCGGGAACCAGGTGGAGCTCTCAAAGCCTCAAGTTCCTGAAGTGTTGCTTCGCGCAGCTGGGAGGGGAGGTGCGTGTCTGCACCCGCCCGCGGCTGTCTGAAGTAAAAGGTGGGGCCCCTTGTTCTTCCTGCACCGAGTCCTGAGCCGTTCCTGGTCACCGAACCTGCAGACCGCTCTGTGCGAGGCTCTGACAAGTGCTCGCGTTGCTCCTGGCTGCTGGGCTGTGACCGAGCCGAGCGCGTTCCCCCCGCTCGCCCCACGCTGCCGAGGGGCACAGCGCTCGCGCCGCGCACCGAATAGCCACGGTGCTGATGTTGTGCTTGGCAGAAGCGCTTCTGCGTGGAGGAATTACTGCTTGGAAGAGACCTCTCTGCAGCCAGTGACCTTAATTAGAGGATCTTGTTTATCCGGACAAGAACCCTTGCAGCTGGGAAGAGGTTTCTGTTTGAAATGTGTAAGGATAAGAGAACCCAGGCTTATCTAGCGTGGGGGGGATGCATCTGCGTGGGACGGGGCCAGTGCTCCCAGTGCCGGCCGTGGGAAACCCGGTCCCTGGGCGCCAGGGGCGGTGGGAGACGTCCCCTGCTCCCCCTCCCCGGGGAGCTGCGCCGGCGGCACTCGGTAAAACCGCTGTGCTCCGCAGCGCGGAAAGCTGCGGGTGCTCGCTGGCAGCCTGGCTGGGAACGGCAGAAGTTCAGCCCCGCGTTTCTGAGGTGTGAGGTGGAGCGGGCTGGGAAGGGCACGGGTTTGCTGCAGCGCAGCTGTTTGCACAAGCCCCGCTGCAAAAAAAAGCCCGTGTTTCCCTGCAAAAGAGGACTGTGAGGGTAAGCGTGTGCCCTTGTCTCTGCCGCAGGCCATTCAGTACATGGAGCTGATCCCCAAGGAGATGCAGCCGGTGGCGGGCACGGAAGGTGCCTACTACCGCCGGCGGCAGCTGATGCGGCAGCTCCCCGTCTACGACCAGGACCCTTCCCACTGCCGCGGCCTCGCCGAGGGGGAGGCGAAGCTCATGGAAGACTTTGTAAGGAAATACAAGGCCGATGCCCTGGGCGTCGGCGAGGTCGCGCTGCCCGGGCAGGGCGGCGGCGCGAAGGACGACGGGCAGCGGCAAGACAAGGCTGCAGGCAAACCCTGCGCCTCGGCCAACGGAGCCGTGGACAGCGTGCCCGCGGGAGGGCAGGCGGTGAGTAGGAACGCTTTTCCGAAGAGCTGCGGTGCTTTTCCAGGCTGGCCTCGTTGTGTCGCGGCATCCGTTGGAGGGTGACCCAGGCGGTGCCCCTCGAGCCCCTGCTGTCCCTGCTGCCTCCATCTCGTAGCCCTCGGGAGCGTTTGCCCCCTCTCCTCCTCTTCCTCCCTGCGCAGCAAAAGCTGCCCTGAACCACCAAGGTAAATAAATGCCCTTTTTCTGGTAGTGGCAGGAGCCGCTGGGTTCCAGGTAACTCCGGATTCTTTGCAACTCTGAAAAATTGGGCTTGATGTGTCCTAGGGCGACTGTGAGCAAATAAGGGACTCAGGATAAGACGCTGCATCTCGTTGTAAACTAGTGTTTTCAGCTCAGCTTTCTAGACCGGTTCAAGTAGAAAACACAAGTAACAGTGCACAGTGTCTCAGTTTAACCCAAAGCTGTGAACATGGAGAAAATACTCCAAAAACTTCAGTAGCTCTGGAGAGCTTAGGCCATACCTTTCCCTGGACATAACACATTTCCGTAGGGGATGATGAGATTCTCTAACATCCTTTAGACTCCGCTTGGAGAATGCGAGTCTGAAGAGGGGTCTGGAGTGGCCACTGTGATCGTTGAGCAGATGCTTATCATAAAAACGTTGAGTGGATGTATTTCACACGGGCTCTTGTGAGAATATCTTACAGCGGAGGATTTAAAGCTGGGGAAGAAAAAGGCATGTGAATGTTTTTAAGCAACATTTTTCTGGCCATTACTACATTGAGATTGTAACATGTTAAGTGCAGTCGGTTTTCATTCCATATTGGGTAATGTCTCACATCTACTGTGTCCTTTTCTATTAACATGTATCTGACTTTCAAAGGCCAGTGATACAGTAAAAATTTTTCGCTATTGCAGCAAAACATTGAACTGGTCAAAGCATAAGCTAAAAAATATCAGCCAAAAAAGGAAGGTTTCCATTAAGCTCATTAATAAAAGTCATCTTAGCAATAAGAGTTTATTTAGACTGCAAGTTTGTGCTTCCAAATAAATACATAACTGTGGTGTTGTTCTCCATAGTTTAGAGCATTATTTTTCTAGAGGCGCTAGCTGAAACGTGGAATTGCTTCAAAACCAGGAGGAGCTGCAGGAGCCCACTTGGACTAACACACCGTGCAGCTGAGGGCTGGCAGACTGCAAATCGCTCCAGTTTCTGGCCCTACCAAAGACAGACCTCCTATTTCCCACTCTAACGAAACACCAGCCAGTTGTAACATGATCCATCACGCGGAAAGTGATGCTGTGGAAGTGATAGCAGTGGGCTGTGACCCGGGAAATGGAACGTGCTAAGCTTCCACAGGCCTATTGGTTTTCTTACAACTGCATTGGAAGAAAAATGCTGTCATGGAAAACGAACAGACAGCAAAACTCCATCTTTCCATAGTTGCTTATGACTGTGAAATACTTCTGAGCTGGAGCAGTAGAAAGCTACCTCCCTGCAGAGGTCTGGGCTGGCCTGGCCGATGTTGATGCTCCCTGTTTCTTTGTGTGTCCCAAACCTTGCTTCTGCGGGGCTGTTGTTCCGCGTGGTACAATACCATGTGTGAAGCAGGTTGTTTCCTAGCTGTATAGCGATGTTAACTTTTGAGCCCTGCTGTCCTTGCTAAAGCATCATAAATTCCCTTTCTTCCCTGTTATCATATCCATGCACGTTTCCCTCATTTTGTACTTAATATTTTCTATTCCTAACGTCTTTCTGAAAAATACTATTTTGAATGCAGAATACCTTATTTCTTTGCACCAACGTAATGAGAGATGCAAGCAGTCTCGTTTAGGCATTTACCTTGGCTGTGGTTGAGGTAACCTAGAGTTAGGAGCCAAACTTCTCTGCCTTGTTAATGGAAGGGTGGAGGTGCCCAGAGCGCTATAGATGTCCAAAATTACATGTCACGAGTAGTCTCCATAGCCCAGAATCAGTCCTTGAAACAGTGTTGTAGTAAATATGCAAGAAGAGCCTCTGACTTTGCAGATGTGCTGGAGCTTGCCTGGACTGGTCAAGGGCAGATCCCTTGTTTTGGTGCCGGGCTCTTCAGTCCCATCGAGTCATACCCAATTCCGTGACCTCTCTTAAATTCTTAAAAGAGATGGGGGCTTTGTTAGTGTCATTCAAATGCATCTCTTAACAAGACAAACAGGACAGCATATAGGTATTTTAGTCCTTGAGGAGACAGAGCTGCAAATGGTGTTATGATATAGCACTTTATCGTGCAGTGCGTGTGAGGCCGAAAGCAGAGATGTGAGCAAAATAAAAAACCTCTGTCTAGGGAAAGAGACAGAATGAACGTAAAGGGGACTGAGAAATGAAGTACACAAAAGCAGAGGCCCTGGACGTTTTAATGCTGTAAGGGTGCTCGGGACTGAAATGTAGGTCTGTAGAGATCTGGGTGCCTCTGTCCTTGTTTGACCATCTCCTGTGCATCCCCTAAAACCGGGATGTTAAACGTAAGCACCGCACCCAGGTGTGGGGGATCTCCCTCGGGCCCCCCCCGCTCTCCAGGAGCCGGGTCGAAGCCGCGCGGGTCCAAACTGTCCTGCTGCCTGGAGCTGCCCTGCGAGGCGTCTTCTGCCGCGCACGCGTTTGCCCCCGAGACCTCTCGAAGAGAAGAGTGCCTTTGAAGGGGGCTTCATGTGGCGCTGAGCGGCTGCTTTGAGATCCTGATTCTGGAGCAGTTTGAGTGGCGTTTCTTGACTGAGTCCGTTAAAAGTAGGATGCAGATTTGAATCTATTTAAGCTTTCAGATGAGCTCCAGTGGCTTGATTTCACCCTATTTCAGAGTAGGACGGCAGCCTGAACTACAGGTTTACCCAGGTTAGGTGTAAAGCTACCCTTGCTTTAAAGAGAACCAGCAAGGCACCGAGTGCTGCACCAAGGAACAAGCTGGAACCACTTTCTCGGGCGTTTGTGTGGTCCCTGGGCCGAGGTGGTTAAACCTCTCATTGCACGCTCAGGCCGGCTAATTGGGTAAAGCACAACGCTGGGCCGGTGTAAGTCACCGTGAGGAAGGCGTCTGAGCTCAAACAGCCTTTTGAACTCTGCTGCTGCGGGGAGGACCCGTAACTAGCAGCTCTGTCCTTCCACCAAGCAGAAAATAGTCTTTAACCCTCCCAGAGCTGTAAAGTCCAGCGTTACAAGGCTGTGTGTTGGAATCCAATGGCAAAGCAGTTGATCAAAATGAGCTGTTGTCCTCAAAAGACTGAGGCCAGCAATCTAGTAACTACTGAGTGGAAGCCAAGCTGTGTCCAAGGAGTTTCTACTGTGGAAGCCGTGGCTGTAAAATAGCAGCAAGGGCGAGACGAGCTTAGAAACAGCTTCGCTGGGAGACGAGGAGGGATGCTCCCTTGGCCAGTGCCGCTGGTAGCACTGCTAATAAAGTCCTCACTCATCTCCCTGCACAGGGGAGCAAAATGAGTACCAAGCCGTAATCCAGTGCTAAATTTGAAGACCTGCTTTTTATTTTGTGTGATAGATGGCAGGGGAATAGAAATTATAGAACGCTTTTGATGCTTAGTGAAAGCCCTGTGAATAATTGCCATAGACAGAAAGAAATAAGTTGTTTTTTAGCTGTCCTTGTTGGCAGGAAGCTTGAGCGGGGGCTTGGAAAGCTGCTGGTGTTTATGCTCAGTCCTGAGTGTTGCATCTCGCAAGATAAGCAGGAGCGGGACGGACGTGCCCTGGAGGTTTCTCTCAGGGTGGAAGTGCCGGGTTAGCTTAGGCTAGCCCGGGTAGGGCTCTCCGCGCTGTGCTGAACTGCTGCTTAAATCCCGTGGGAGAGCCTCAGGGAGGCACTGGTGACACAGGGAGAAATAAGGCCTTGGTCCCATAGGGCAAGTGTGCAATTCAGCGCTGCAGGAGGGAGGCCGGGGTGCTGTGACTGACGCTCTGGCAGCAGGCCTGCACCGAGCACTAATTGCATGTTTTTATTTCGTGTAAGAACAGAAACAGCGTGGCTCCGCAGCTAGAAGTTTCTTCGTTCACTTGCACAGCTCTTGGGCGTGCCTTATAAATGCTTTTGAAACCCTCTGAAATGGAAGGGACGGTATAAGTCGACAGATCCCCTTTCATTCTCACGTGGAAAACTAAGCCAGGGAACGCTTTGTGTCCTGCTGTGCCTTTACTCGTAGTAGTGGATTTGTTGCTGGGATGGGTTATGGCCCTCGTCTCAGCAGACGCTCCGAGGGCGGTGGGCAGCTGGTCTGCCTCCTCTGCCCACGTCCCGTCTCCATCTGGGATCCTTCTGCAGCTCCGCAGCTCTTGTTTACGTTCTTCTGAGAAACACGTTTTTGTATCAGGCTCCTACCCACCTATTAGAAACTCGTTAGCTGAAATCCAAAGCATTTATAGGTGAAATCACTGAGCTGGAAGGGGATAAATTCCCAGCTTGGGACCATCCAGACCGCTTGCTGCAGCAGCCGTGTTGGAAGGGACAGTGGGAAAGCTGCACTGTAAGCTGCCTAATTGGGCAGAGCCACTTAAGCTGCAACACGTGTGACACACAAGTCGCTTGAACACTACATCTTGTTTTTATAAAAGCTTTAGCCAGATTGCCTCGAAGATTGCTAGTAGAAGTGTAGCCTTGCAGCCAAAGGCTTTGCTGGAAGAAACTGCCGCTGCTACTTACGGGCACTTCTTTTAAAGACTGGCAAAGCGCAGGCTCAGCAGCTATTAGCCCCTCTTGGACTGTCGAGGCTGAAACGGGAACTTAGGTGAGAGCCAGGCAACCCCCAGCGGCCTGTCGGCCCCAGAGAGGAGCTTCAAAGCTTGCTTTACCATCATCACACTGTGGGCTGCAGAGGAGAATGAAGCCAGTTAGTCCTATGTGCAATATGCATAGATGCTAATTAATCTTCAGATGAGCCACTGTAATTCTGCCTCTTTACAGTGCTGTAAATTGAGAGCCCTGTGCTGAAAAGCTGTGGAGGGACATCTGTCTTGTATTGAAGCGTGTAAAGAGAAGGGAGCAGGTTCCTCATCTCCGCCCAGCGTACCTGCCTCTCTGACACGCTGCTTTTTTCTGCACGAGGGCGTAGCTGTCGTCCCCTTTCTGCACAAGGGCGCCTTGCAGCCTTCTCGGAGAACCTTCGGAGTTTAGGGAAGGCTGGGTTTAGTTTTCAGGGCATTTTCCCCCAAGGCCAGACACAGCTGATGGTGGGCAGCGTCCTTCTTACCTGCTGAGGATCTGGCTGGAAGATGGGAAACAGTTTTCCAAGTGAGGGCTGGCAAACTTAAACTTACTTATGATGACTTTTAAATCTTAATCTGCCGCTCTGTCCGTGCTTAGCACCGCTCCAGGCGTTCACGCAGGACCTAGGCGCTCGGTCTGGAGGCACTGCTTGTGTTAACCGTGAGCACTGTGGTGCTGCCAGTGTGTCCTGAGTTCGACTGCACAGTGGGGACACTTTTCCCAGCTTTTTCTCAAGCTGCAGACATTGCCCTGCACCTTGCCGAGCTGCTCGCTAGCCCCCTTGCAGACCCTCCTTTATTCACTGTGCCTTTCAAGCTGGTATAGCTTGAGAAGCTATAAAGCTTTCAGAGCGTTTCAAGCTGTAAAATTTGCCTTTTGCATTCTTAAACTTATCTTTGCAGAGCAAGAGCTAAAGTAAAAACAGCCTAAGCTATGTGGTTTAACAGTCCTGGCATTAAACACTATTTCTGCTCTCCTCCTTGGTGCAATGCATGTCGGGCAGGAACAGGGTAGGTCCCTTCGGAATATTTAGCGAGATTACACGTGTTACTGAGCTTTGCTAACCGCTGTTCTTAGCAACTGCATCATTAAGAGTGATGCATTGCAAAGGAGCTGTGCATTGAGATGCCTGAAGAGTGAAAATCGGGCACGTGCAGGGAGCACCGCTGCTTTCGACTGTGCCGCGTGCGGGCTAGTCCCCGCTCGCGTCGGGGCGACGAAGACGCCAGTAAAGCGTTCTCGTTGCAGCGCTGCGAGATCTGCAAGCAGGCGGTGCCGGCGGATTGCCCCGTCGTCTACGCGGACAGAGCCGGCTACTCCCGGCAGTGGCACCCGGCCTGCTTCGTCTGCTGCAAGTGCTCCGAGCCCCTCGTCGACCTCATCTACTTCTGGAGGAACGGAGCGGTCTGGTGCGGCCGCCACTACTGCGAGAGCCTGCGGCCGCGCTGCGCCGGCTGCGACGAGGTAGGGCCGGCCCCGGCGTGCTCCTGGGCTCCGCTCCGCGGGTTAATCCGGGGCCTAACGTGCGGCTTAGATGCCTCTTGGATGCCGTGCCTGCCCAGGAGGCCCCCTGCTAGCTGGGTCCTCCCGGGGCGGGTCGCTAGGGGACACGGCTTGGCTGGGGAGCTGGGGGCTTTTCCCCCCGGGCTGGGGAAGGTAGGATGGGAAAGTACAACGTATAAATGCATAATGCACAGACCTCGTCTCTGCTGGCCGTATCTCAGAGCAGGGGTCTAACTCTGGTCACGTTTAAAGCTTGGCACTTTCACGGTCCAACTGCAGCCCTTAGTCGCTCCCGAGTAGCCCCGTGCTCTTCATTTACACGTTCTCCCAAGACTGCCCTCAGCGGCCCGTTAACGGGTTTAATGATGCGCCTGGCCAGGTGCCGGCGTTCCCGGCGGGCTGCGGCTCGGCAGGGCGCTGCTCTGCTCATCCGCGTGGCCGAGGGCCGCAGCGCCCGGCCGGGCTGCCCGGGCAGGAGCGAGGGGAATGACCCGCGTCTGCTTGCTCCCTAGATGATCTTCTCGGAGGACTACCAGCAGGCCGAGGGCATGGCCTGGCACAAGAAGCACTTCGCCTGCCTGGGCTGCGAGACGCTGCTGGCCGGCAAGCCCTTCAGCCTCGACAGCGCCAGCCTCCTCTGCCTCACCTGCAGCCGGAGCAGGCGTCTCTAAACCCGGGCAGCGTGGAAGGCGCAGCTGGCCCCCAGGTCCAAGGCAGTTGGTGCAGTTTGACAAGCGCGTGAGAAGTGCAAGGTTTAAAAAAAAAAAAAGAAAAAGAAAAAAAAATTTGCTCTTTGGGCTCGGATCAGAGCCCGGCTATTCACTCGCAAGCAGCTAACTACCCCCTGCGTCCTGTTCGTGTCTGAGGCGTGAGGTGTGCCTGGTGCATCTTACTAGGATGGGGTTTAAGCACAGTTTTTTTGTTGTTTAAAAAAAATGAACAAACCTCTCAGCTTCTCATGTTTAAGGCCTTGCAATATCCTCTTAGAAATAACACATCTCAAAATTAATTTTTGATGTACTAAACCTATGGCGATGGCCAATAACAAGGTGTTTCTTTAAATCTGTACTGGAAGTTTACATTAATACAATGCTGACAATTGTACTAAATCAGTGGTTTTAAAAAATTTGATTAACTAAAGTGATTACTTTCTGAAAGCAAATGATATGAAATACCAGCATTATGTAGCTTTCTCCTCATAAGTTTACAATAACGTAAAGATAAGTTAAGACTGGCATACAGAATGATTGATTTAACCTTAGCAAGATAAAAACCTTGTAGATCTACCCAAATGGCAGAGTAGTTATGGACAGCTGACTAATTCAGCTAATTTGAGTTTTAGACGTGAAACTGGAATGCAGACATTCCTGGCAATTCCCCCCAGCACCTTGTTGCCCGGTTTTATCTTGCTTGCCTCCTGCTACCTTGTCGTTTCAAGTGAGTGTGTTTTAAGAGAGGCATTGTGTTCCCACAGCAATACTGTAGTTAAGCAGTAAAAGTATGGACCTTTATTTCAGCTTGTTTTGACCAGGAATTTTATAGAAAACTTTTTAGCCTGAGCTGTCTTAGGTTTTTTTGGGTCTGACATACCGCAATGCCAGTTTTTTTTTCCTGTAACATATTGATGCTGTCCAAGAAAGATGTATCTCCACTTCAGAGCCTGCAGAGCCGCTGTTCTGCCGGTGGCGGTCTCCGGCTCAGCTCCGCTTGCTCGGGAAGACCACTGCCGCCTTCCAGACGGGATAGGGATGGCAGCGTCCTAGAACCCAGCACTGATCCGTTCGTGTGTTGTTCCCTGTGTCGTGCAATGCTTCCGTTAGTCACAAACTACCTAGGAGTCCCGACTAGTAGATGTCTGTGTGCTTGGTCTTTTTTCTTATATTAAATGTCTACGTTATTTGCCAGAAAACTGGAATATTCTTTGTAGAGGTGTAAGGAGCTCACAACTGCTAAGCTTTCTTTCCACTACAGAAGATGCTGGCTGCCCACTTCCAGAGCATACTCCCTGCTGTGGAGGCTTGCTTAATTACTGTTAAATAACTCGCAAACGAGAGCATGCAAGTTGGGCAGCGGGGTGCACGAAGCAGGCTCCCACCTGTGTCCTTCTGCTCGCGTGGCCCGGCCCGAGCAGCTTGTCGACGCCTCGCACCCGGCGGTGACGATACCTGCCCCTAGAGAGGCGTCCGTCCGAGCCCATCACGGTTTTGGAGTAGGTGAGAGAGAGCCTTGGTGCAAAAGACGTGTCCAGACAGTGCCGGGGGTGAGCGTGGGCTGCTCTGGTGGATGCCTCCAACCTTCCCCCGCCATCCCTTGGAATAGCTGATATTCCTGGACACGCTGGGAGATCCAAAATGAGTAGATGAAACCCCCCTCCGGGACCAGAGCCGCACGTGGCGGGAAGGACGGGCGTGTGTCGCAGGGCTGCCCGTGGCCCGTGCGTCCGTCTGACCCATCCCTGGTTCTACAGCAGCCGCGTCCAGCGTCGGGGGTGTCGCTTCCGGGAGCTCAGCGGGACGCGGGAAGTCGGCAGAAGACGCGTAGCCTCCACGTCTTGCTAGCAATAATTAAGCTGCCTTTGACTAGCTTTAGATACAGGCACTTTGGTTGTTAGCAAAGGGGGGATGAAGAATTAAACCCAGTGCTTAACTTTATTGCCTCTTTTTATTTTGTTAAAATGGAAACTTCCCAAAACCTTTGTAACTTTTCTTGAAGACACAGTGTAGTTCTAAACCCTGCTATGTTAAGGCAGCCAAACGTGCATATGCTCAAAGTAAGCAGTGATGGAAATAGCCCGAATCACTTAGGAAACGCTGCTTCGGCAAAGACACTCACATCCAAACAGCATTCCTTGCTGGAAAGTCATTGTCCGTTTGTGCACGCAGCTGGTCGCCTCTTGCGGAGCGATCGCCCACCAGCTAGGTGTACAGAGAGAAGACGCTGTTCCAGAGACGTGTAAATCAGATGCAACAATCAATAGAACACTGAGTTCTTAACAGCGAAAAACCATTAAGTAAATAACTGCCACCATCACAAACCTCAGATTGCTGCAGTCTTTTCCCTGGCTGTTTTTCTCTTTTGTTTTGCCTTGCCTTGGGCGGCTGTGTAGTCCTTGCGGTATATCTGTGTTAGAATGAATGCAGAGGAGGGGTGAGCCAGGGCCATGACCAAAAGGGGATGTTTCTGAAATGCCGTGTCTGAACCGGGATGCTGGGAGTCCCCGTGCCGGAGGCAGCCGGAGCTCCGCGTGGCCCCAGCGGTGCCTGGGCCGGGCAGCTCCCTGTGCCAGAAAGGAGCCTCCGGGGGCCCAGGAGCCCGGCTCAGTGCTCACAGGGTAGCGTGTGTCAAATACTTAAAAAAAAAAAAGAAAAAAAAAAAAAGAAAAGAAAAGAAAAAAAAAAGAAAAAAAAAGGAAAAAAAAGAAAAATCACTTTTTGCAGCAAAGTTCCCGGCGAGGTGGGTAGTCGGCGAGGCTGCAGGGGTGGTTGGGGCATGGGTGCGTTCCTGGGCTAGGGCGATGTTCGCGTGGGTCCCGTCCGGCAGAGGAAGGAGAAGGACCTCGTCCATCTGCGGGTTTCTCCCCGTGTCTCCCAAATAACCGTTAATGACTTCGAGCTGGTAGCGAAACCAGAGCAGGTTGTATAAACCCTTAATGAAAGCTTTTGGTTTCAGTATTCGTGTTCTCTGTAGCTCTTCTGCCTCCTCTCGACATGCACGTCATCTTTACCTAAATAGTCTGACTGAAGCCATTTCTGCAAGTAAGGATTGCAGGATCAGGTCTTTGATTTCCATCCTGAAATATTTTATCAGCCTTTTTTTTCTGTTCCATAGCTGTAAATTTAGTATAGCTGAATTAATTACAATTAAGATGTTTTTATTTGTACAGATGAGAGCAGAATTAAGCCCAATGTTTAAACTACAGGAATGAGAACACGACTATTACAGTCCTAAAACTTTTTGCAACTAAAAATACTTGTCTAAAATTCTGAGTATCAGCAATCAACACATTTTTCTGGGTATTCTACATAATGCTGCAGATGCACTTTTTCTTAAAGAACTCGCTCTCCTACTCTAATGTAGTGCTCTCAAGCTCGTTAAATCTGGTCTTGCTTTCTCATCCTCTCCGGACAACGGTAACCAAGCTGCTCTGCACTGTGTTCTGGCAGAAAGTCCACTTTGCAGATAAGGATCATCTTCAGCGGTAGTGCCTCTGTCACGGGTTCCTCTTACGGGGTTGTCAGCTCTGTCTGCCGGCCTCCCACTACAGTCAGCAGCAGCTCCTTTCTTCAGTCCGTCCCCGTAAATGCAGTGCTCCATTGCTAATGGCGTTATTCAGCTATTTTCAGATAAAATACCACTGCAGCATGTTCTGGTTTGGATTCTGATTTTGTGAAATATAAATTGTAATTCTCCTCCAACGTCCCTGTTTCAGCATGCACGTGCTCGCTTTGGGTCTTCTGGACTGCTGGCATCCACTGCAGCTTTCGGGTATTTCTGTAGCCTGTAACATACTTTCTGCTTAAAAAAAAAAAAACCAAAAAAACCAAAAAACCTCACTGTAATTGAACAGCTTTGCAAAATACTGTGCATTAAATTAATGGATTTAACAGCTCAAACCATATGCGAGTCTTTGGTGTCTTTATTAAAACTGAAATTCAGTGTGCGTGAGGAGATGTTCACCCCGAGTGAAGACATTGCCTTTTGTTTTGCTGTGCTTTATCACCTGGAGCGAAGGGCACTGCTGCAGCTGCCTCCTCAGCGTGTCGTGCCCGGTGGTTTTCAGGGAAGTTAATCCACGCCGGTGTGCCGGCCTCTCTCACGGAGGGCCAGCAGCAGCGCCCAGAAGCTATTTTCTGTAAATTAATAAAAACGGAGGCGTCTCGCAAGGTTGCTCTGTATGACAGGAGTAGCTATCTTGTACCGCAGCCCTTTCCAGCCCGTTGTTTCAAATAAAAGCTGCTGCTTAGGGAATGTGGCATCTTGGGTGGGTGCAGGATGCCTTGGGGCCCCGGGGCAGTGTCAGACTGCAGCGCTCGCGGCGCCGGGCCCTCCACGTTGCTTCCTTCCCCGCCTCCAGCGCAGGTCCCTAAAGGCGACGGGGGGAGGAACTGCAAGGCAGTGCAGAGGAGCAGGAACGGTGCCGTCAGGGTGACGGCAGCCCGGCCCGGCCCGAGGGACCGCGCGCGTCCCGGCTTTGCCCCCGGGGCTGGACGCTGCCAGGCATCGAGCGGGGCCTCGTCCCGCCGGTGGGGACCACGCTGCCCGGATGAACCGCCCGCCCCATTTTATCCTTAAATGTAGCGCTCATAAAAGCAGAGGGAAAACTCGTCTAAGGGCCAGTCCAGCGCTGCTTATTCCCGTGGCCGGCGGCCGTGTCCCGGCGGCGACTCTGCAGCAGCTGAACCTCCCGGGGTGGCCAGGGGGGCAGAGCAAAAGGACCTGGTTCCTCCGGGTCTCGGTGCCCAGCGCCCGTGGGGTGCCCAACAGTTTTCTGGCAGTACGTGGCAATGTTTCTCGAACGTTAAATAAACTATTTCCCGGAGTTTGGGTCTGGATTCCTCCCTGTCCCTGGCAGTGCAGCCGCAGGGCGGCCGGCGCCTGGAGGCCCCTGTGCCTTGGGCTAAAACGAGAAGCGACGGGGCCGAGAGGGGTGAAAACAGCAGAGCACAGGTGGAGAGCCTGCGGAGAGACGGGATTCACCTAAAAACGGGACTCACCTAAAAACAACTTCGGTGGCACGGGAGGCAGCCTCGATGGAAAAGAGCCTTTTGCTTAAACGAATGCTGATTCTCTGAGCCTGGTAATTGCTTTTTAAAATGCTGTTATTGCCTAGAGAGTGAAATTAGTGACTGTTTTGTTGAAAATTACTCGGATTTTAGGCAACGTCAGAATGGGCTGCAGCACCTCCCTGTCCATCAGCTAGGCCGTGCACCGAGAGCTGGGGCAGCGCCAGCACGGCTCAAAGTCTATTAACACGTGCAAATAACCTGCTGTCGTCTCGTTTTTCTGGGCTCTTCAGTCCGCGGTAGCTTTGTGGTAGGTGCAGAGGAAAAGGGGGACGGCTGTGCTGCCCGTCGGGAAGCGGCTCGCTCGACCTGGCGGCAATGCGATCCCTGGGAAAGGAGCTGGGTCGCGGAGCGCTGCTCCGTCTCGGAAGGGCTCTGGAGAGCCGGGCTGGGGCGGCCCCGAGCCCGGGAGGGTGGGATCCTGCAACCAGGAGCAACGAGCGGCTCCTGAATCTGCAAAGCCGCCGATGCTTCGCTCGCTGCAGAGCAGAGGGACGGTGACGGGGCCACGTTTCACATCAACGCGGCCAAGAAAAACTAGACCGAACTCTCCTGCGTAATGCATTTTGGGAAAAAACACCCTTTGCTCAGGAATTTCTCCAATTCATTGACTTGGTCCTGCCTTGTTGGACTCGGTGCGATGCTGGGTGTTCACCTTGGGGTAACAGAGAGCCACAGAAAACCCGTTATCGCTAGCGTAACTCAATAATTATCAGCTACCGGGCTGGAAAACGCTTGTCTTGAACAGAAATTTTGAAGAGCTTTAGTATTGCACTCAGTCCTTCACATAATGTAATTTCTGGTTCCTTTGACTAAGCGTCAAAACTCGGTGGTGTCAGGTGAGAAAAACATAAACCAAAGGCAGGCCGGGGTGGCTATATAAACGCGACAATAAAACTTTCCTGAAAGCCCCAGAGAGAGAAATCCGGAGGTGCAAAAGCAAGCATTCATGAAGCGCTGGTGTGTTTGGCTGAAAGCGCCCGTCCAGGGGCCGGAACAGCTGCTGCTCTAGGGCTCTGCAAAATCATAGCGTCCACAGGGCCACGTGTTATTCTGTAAAAAGCAGGGTTCATTGTGCCTCTATAAATCTAATTTGAGCTTTTATTTACTTTTTAATTCCACCTCTCCAGTCAAATCACCCCAAAAATAAATCTCTCCACAATTAGATTTTTATGGCTTGTACCTTATTTTAGGAGTCCGTGCATGCAAACATCTTCAGAAGCGCTTTGGCACCACGCACGGCGTACAGTGCTTTCCTTATTCTGCCTTGCACACGCTGCAAAAATACCTGGTTTATGTCTTTAAATGTCCGCAGGCTGCACCGTGCTGCTAATGAACCTGGAAAACGGAGGGCCTGCTCGGGGCCCCGGCGCTCCCCTCTCGTTTGCAAAGGGGGTTCGAGCTGATGGGCAAGCGCCTGCGCTGCTGACCGGGGCACGGAGGCTGCTGCGGCAAAGCCCCCGCCACCCCTAACGCAAGGACGCATTTGCTGCAGCCGTTGAGGGCGGCCGAGGTGGGGGCTGCCCGGTGAAACGGGGTTAAACGAGGGCAGTTTGGGGCCGGGGACGCTGCGGTGCTTTGGACCGGCCAGGGGCACGGGATGCAAACGCTGCTCAGCCTGGGTTTCCGCAGAAAAGAAAGGCCTTTTTTTTCAGATCCGAGGAAGACTCGTTGCAGCAGTTTTTCCTTTCTGGGGGTGTTACAGGGGCAGGACAACGGCGTGCCGGGAGCCTCCGGGTTAACAGCAGCCTTTAATCAACCGCCCTGATGAACTGAGCGAGCCCAGCGCTGAGGGGTTTCATAAATAATTCCCTTTTATCCATAAATACTTCCCTTTTTCTATAAATAGTTCCTTTTCCCCCCATAAATAATTCCCTTTTTTCCATAAATAGTTCCCTCATGTCTGGGATGGGCCTTGGGGTGGTTAGGAGCGACAAAAAGACCATCAGCATCACTGTTTTTCCTGTAAGGGATAAAAGTGGGAAATGGAAGATCAAGGTCAACAGTTTGCAGCCTCATTTGTCCTCAACGCGTGCGCGCGATGCCCCAGGACCAGCCGTGGCCCTGCGGATAGTCAGAGCCCAGCTCAAACAAGCCTCGGAAACGGTTTTATTTCCAAGATGGGGAAAAATGAATTTGCGGACCTGCTTTCCCAGGTATTTCTGGCCGTGGGGTTAGTTGCTTTCCCGCCCACCCATGCCGGCACTGCTGCAGGGATCGGCGCTTCCCAAGCCTTTTCCAGGCTCGCGGCGGTCACCGAGGAGCCTCGTTTGTCCGGGGCAAGGATTTTCCTAAAAATGCTGCTGTCTGGAGAAGGAAGGCATTCGTTTTTCCCCAGGACAATTTCTGAAACGCCAGCGGCTCCTGCGGCCCTGCACAGCCCGGTTTCCGCCGACACCACGTCAGAAGAAACGTGTTTCACCTGAAGCAGCTCTTCTTCGTGGTTTCCCATGTGCCAAAAACGCGACGTGCAAAGGCTGCGGGCAGGGCCTGCCCTCGGCGCACCAAAGCCGTCCCAGCGCTTCCTTCCTCCCGGTCGCCTTCACGCAAAAAAATAGTTTTTCCCGCAAGTGGCTTGTAATAAAACACAATACTGTATTTTTATTCCACGCAGCTCGTAGATCTTTCCCCGCATCGTCAGGGAAATTCTGCAAGAAATTTCAAAACAAATTTCAAACCATTAAGAAAAAAAGTGTGGTTGGAAACGCAGGTCATTGCATGTGTCGTTAATGCAGGGGCTGCAGCGGCGCCCGCGCGGGACGGGGCTCGGGATCTTCAGCACGGCCGCAGCGACAGCCTCGCTCATCCTGCCGTTCTTTGCAAGGGCTTTTTCCTTCCCTCCTTCGCATGCCTCGGAGCTGGGTGTTTCCCTGCTCTCCATGAACGGGGATGAGCGCGGTCGGTGGTGCTACTCACTGTGCAAAACGGGTGCAGGAAGCCGGGTGACCCCCCCCGCCCCCCCCAAACCCCGACAGGGTGACCAACAGGATGACCATAATTTTTGCTGCACTTCGTAAATGTTGCCTTAAATACAGATTTTTTTTTTTACCTTTTTTCCCACTCTCTTGCTTCTCATTAAAAAAAACAGTCCAAAGAAAGATCCTCCCCTGGAAAAACGTGTTTTAGCTTTGCTGCTGCTTTGCTCGGCTGGGCCGTGCTCGCGGTGCCCGTGCAGGAGAAGACCGGACCCCGCAGAGCAGCGTGCAAACGGCACCGGACCCCGGCTGCCCTTGGCGGGGGGGACATCGCCCCGGGGGCCGTGACACAGCAGCCGGCCGCAGCGACCGCTGCTGCTGCTGGCCAGGGCTGGGCATGAGGCGTAACGAGTTTTGCAGTCGTTAGCAGCTGAAGGAGGTGCTGATGCCCGGTACCGGCAGCACGTGGCCTTCCAGCAGCCAGGCACCATTCTTAAACGCAGTGAAATCGAGCAGTTTATGTTTTGGGAGTGATTAACATGCAGGTTTAGTTCGGTTTGGCTTTATGTCCTCGGGCAGCATCCCCAAGCCAGACAGACCCCACTTCATCTGGCTTTTCGGGATTATCCCTCTTTTTTTTTTTTTTTAATGAGCTCTTGGCACAGGATTTATTTTTGCAGTGGGGTTTTTGGCCAAAGGGAGATTCAGGGAGCCGGGCTGTGGGTTTCTGACGAGGGGAGCAGGAGGGGCCGGAGCAGGGCGGTCAGCCGGGCTGTCCCGTGGCTGCGCAGCCCCCACGCCGGGCCGCGGCTGGCCCCCCCATGCTGGACCACAGCTGGCCCCCCCCCCATGCTGGACCACAGCTGGCCCCCCCCGCCCCCAATGCTGGACCACAGCTGCCCCCCCCCCTCCCCCCCCAAATGCTGGACCACAGCTGGCCCATGCAGTGGTCGTGTGAATCGGCTGCTTTGGGCCTGATGTCACCGGAATCGCGAGGAGGAAGCGGCCAAATATGGCAGCATTTTAGTGAAAATATGTACTAAAATGGGAGTCTGACGGATGATCAGCACGAGCAAAACACAGATATGATATTACCATGTTGAGACAGCAAGAGCCTGGGCTCCCGGTCAGGCTGCCGGAAAACCCTCCGGGACCTGGAAGATGGGAGGAAACCGGCCTGATTCCCTGCAGTAGCGAGCCGTGTCGGGAGGGCGGCATGCGAGGAATTTCGGTGCTGAGAGATACAGCAATGCACTGGGGAGGGTTTTGGGTTTTTTTTTGTTTTTTGGGGTTTTTTTCCCCCCCCCCCCCGTGAAGATCCTGTTTGTCGAAGAATTTCTTCAGCATGCTTTTGGCTTTTCAGCTCGCAGCAACGAACGTGCTCCAGCAGACGGAAGCCGTTATTTCAGACGTACTGGATGCAGAAGCACGTGGAGGAACCTCGAGCGGGTCGACGAAGGCGGCAGGCTGGAAGGGCGACACAGGACTCCTCTTCCTCAGAGGCAGCAGCGGCTCCTGCCTTGTCCCGGGGCCACGCGCACCCCGGGCCCGGGAGCTTTGGGTAAAACGCGTGGAAAGCATCGCCGGGCAGGTGCCCAGCGCCAGTCCCTTCTTCCGCGGCCAGCTTGTCAACCCCAGCCCGGGCGCTGCTGCCTCGCACAGCTCGCCGTCCTCTGCTGCAAAACTCGGAGCTCCTCCTGCCTTTCCAGCAAGGCCATTTAAGCAGCTCCACAGCTTGTGGGGTTTCCCAGCAGAGGCAGCCTGGCAGAGCGGCCCGGGCGCGTTCACGCCCAGCAAGTCCACGAAGCGCTGAGAAGGGCCGAGCCCAGGCCTGCTGCTGGAGATGGGCCCTCTCGGCCAGCAGCCCGTCACCCTATGTTCTTACAAATGGGCACTTTTTCCCTTTTTTTCTTTTTTTTTCTTTTTTTTTCCTTTTTTTCTTTTTTTTCTTTTTCTTTTTTTTTTTTTTTTTCTTTTTTCCTGCAGCGCAGGGGAAGGGTTGCAGCAGCACCTCGCAGCTGAAGCCCCGTCTCCTGGCCCCGCGGGGCACGCTTGCCAGCGGTCCTTCCACCCGCTCAGCTTGGCTGCACAGCAGCTCTCAGCCAGGGCTGTGACACCAGCCCAATTCCTGCAAGGAGACGCTCGGCTGCGGCTCTGCGGGGCAGCGGGGGCTGCAGCGGGAGGGGGCTGCGAAGGCCGCGGGGGCCCCGTGGTGCTTGGGCGGGGGCAATGACTGAAAAGCACCTCTGCACCTGAACCAAGCGATGCATTCACTTATCCGCTGCAATTATTCATTCGCTCTGGTTTTCCCACGGGTGGCACAGACCGGCTGGCTGCCCGCAGCGATGGGGACGTTGCCGCTGCAGCTGAGAGCCAGCCACCCGCGAGCAGAAGGTGCATCTTCGACGTCCCTTTTGGGGACAGTGAGCCCGCGCCCGACGGCTGCTTGGTGCTTTCGGGGGTGCTCGGCCGAGCGGGTGCGGGAAAAGCCCTGCTCCTGCCCCCGCGTCGCTCCCGCAGCCCTGGGACTGGCATCGCCCAGCAGCACCCGCGGTGCTTGCTTTCTGCTCGCGTCTTTCCTCAGGCTCATGCCATGTTAATGCTAAACACAGCGGCGTCATTATTAATGCCGCTAACGAGCCGCTCGCTCGCTTGCACGGCCGGGAGCGCGGAGGCGGCGGGCGGTGCGGAGCGCCCAGCTCCGCTGCCTCAGCCGGGAAGGAGGCACGCTATCGCCCCGGGAATTTTATAGCTTCCTGTGAAAGAAGGGCTGCTAATTCATCAGGCATGAAAAAGCGCATCCGAGCCAAGAATTTATTTATTTTTGAGCTAAATATAGTTGAAATTCTACTAAAAAAACGCCGCCGGGAACGGCCCGGTTTCCGTCACCAGCGCAGGGGCGGCTGCCGGCCCCGAGGGCCGGGAATGGGTGCTGCTCCATCCGCCGCGGCCGGAGGAGAGCCGGCACCGCGCTGGGGGCACGCGCCCATGTCTTTAAGAAAAATTAGATATGGGTTTTAATAAAGAAATATTAAATATGGGTTTTAATAAATACGGGTTTTACTAAGCCAGGTGCCTGGTCCCCTTTCCGTGCCAGCTGCCGCCCGAGGTCACCCCGCAGCCCGTGGCTGTTCCCACCCACGCCAAAACCCTCTGCTAGGCCCCAAATGCATGAGGACTGCATTAAAATATATATATATATATATATATACATACATATATATATATGTCATCTCCTGGGGAGGAGAAGAGCTTTTGTCTGTGTTTCAGTATGAGTGCTGATGTCTGTGTGCTTGCACCTTTCTGAACTTTTTAGGGCCTGTTTGCTTCAGCCCCTCAGGCTTCACACAGCAAACCCAAGTGCTGGAATTAGCCTTAAACCCAGCGTGACGTGAGGTTTATGCAAGCTTTTGTTTCCAGCATTTTCTAAGAGACATGTTGCAAGATGGGTGAGAAGAAAGAAAAGGAGGAAGAAAAAAAAAAAAAAAAAAAAAAAAAAGCCCTGGCAGAAAAGCCTTCGCCAGGCTTTTATGCCAGTCCCCATTTTCTGCATCAGGCCCCCAGCCAGCAGCGCTGGGGATAGAGGAGGGAGACCAGCCCAGCCCTTCGATGCTCCCGCCTTCATCCCAGACCGGCTTCGGGCCGAGCAGCCCAGGCAGCCCAGACCCGCGCCGCAGCCGCCCCGTCCGCTCTGCCAGGGCTCGCGCGGGCATCGGCACCGGCCAGGGCTATGCTGAAATCCAGTGCTTAAGTCAGGCTCGATAATTTAATAGATTTTTATAATACATCGCTACAGATTGTGTAGTAACTGGGAAAAAAAAAAAAAGGATAAATAAAACAGGGAAAGAAAGGCCCCTGCCATAAACCGCACAGCTGGAGCGAGGACGTCCTTGTCGATAGCGCTGCAGCGAGGGGGACCCGTGCCGGGAGGACGCGGCCGTGCAAGGGGCTCTCCCGTGCCCCGGCGGCTCACAGGAGGGACGTCGGGGTTTTGCCCCCTCCTCGGTGCGGTTTGCAGCCTCCCGGTGCAGCCGGGCGCACGGCGCTGGGGCTGGGCGCAGCCGGGGTCCCTGGGGCGTCCCGGGAGCAGCCGGGGCTCAGAGCAGGGCGCAGGGGCAGCAGCAGCAGCAGCGGGCCGGGTAGTCCCGCGCGTACACCTCCTCCTCCAGCCCGTACACGTAGTAGACGTAGGGCTTCCCCGCGTGCCGGCAGCGAACCTCGGTGACCGGGATGAGCTCGATGGTCTGGCGCTGCGCAAAGGAAACGTCACGACGAGGTCAACGTGAGCGAGCAGAGCCTGCTCCACATCGCGGTGACCGTGGCAGGGCCCCGTTTTGCTCACGTCTTTTCTGTGCAAAACGAGTTTAGCAATTCTCGCCTTTTCCTAATAGGAACCCAACGCAAGTTTTGGTGAATTTTTCGCTCCTGATCAGACAAGCACTGCCAGGTGCTCGGCTTGGGGACTTGCTTCGCAAAACACAATAGGCAAGCGGGCAGCAACGGCAGCAAGTGAGGGTGCTGATCCGCATCGGCAGAAACGCCAGGGTATCCGAAACTCCAGCCCAAGAGCTGGCTCCGAGAGACCACGTGGAAATGCAAATCACCCCCCTTTAGGCTTACTTTGGTCTTTGAATTTACCTGTACTTTCAATGTGAAACCTCATCTTTCCTGGGGGTGAGGAGACAGCATGTTCTAGCTGAACTTTTACGTTTACAATTACTTTTCTGATAGAAGCAACGGAGATTGCCATATTCTAGCAAGAATTAGATTGAAGGGAATCTGTTTATATCCTCAGATATAAATAGTGATCATAAATAATGTTTGCCAGAGCTTTGAGACGGTCAAAGGCACAGTAATAACCACCATCTCCTTCATCGTTCAATCCATTCCTGAAACATGATTTCCCTGGTATTTCACTAAAGACTTTCTTTTCTCTCTGCCAAAAAACACCTCTAAATAAACAACAAGCTGGTGATTAACCTCAGCATGGTACTGTGCCTAATCGAGCTCACTAAGCAGCCACAATTAGCTCAAGCAGGAATTTTTCGGGGCGGTTTCCCGCGGGTTTCGCCCGGCTCCGCTCACCTGCTGCAGGATGCGGGAGGAGGCGGCGAGCGCGGCGCGGTGCTCGGCCACGGCGCGCTGCGAGGCCAGCGAGATCTCCGGCTCGGGGAAGTCGACGATGGGGAACACCTGGAGCGGGGAGAAGCAGGAGAACCAGCCGCGTGAAAGGAAGACCACGTTCGTCTGGCACAAACATGTTCACTTCACCCCTCGTCGAGTGCACAAGGAAGGGCCTGGGCACATGATGGAAAATGCAGGCGACGTGCTAAGACCAAGGCTCCAAAGACACGTCCATCCCACCACGGTACCAGTCAGGACAGCGCGGGAGTGTCCAAAACAGGGACCGGGCTAGCGCTCCCCCGTGCAGAAGGACGGCTCGGACTGGAGCGTGCCGCTGGGCGGCTGGGGACACCAGGTCTCGCCCTGTTCCCAGAGTTTCAAGTCAAACTTGAAAGGGTTTGTGCAAAGCCTCTCCGTTTTCCCCAGCATGTGGGCAATTCACAGAAGAAATACTGGGCTTGGGGGCAAAACCTGTCAGGATTAGTCGTGAGCCACCGCCATGCACGTGAAGGTCCCACCGGTTTCAGTGCCCACAGGCCTGCAGCCCTGGAACGTGTGCTGCAGAGCGACTCAGACTCGAAAGCCTCACACAAATCCCAGCGGGATGCTGCAGCTCCAGTTGCAAAATCCTTGCTGGAGAGGCACGGCACCGAGTAACAGCTCTCCGGGGAGCGGGGCCGTTCGGGCCGCGCTCGCGTGGCGCCTAGCTCAGAGCCGCGGGGCATGACTAAAGTCTCTGCAGGCTACTGCAAAACAACTAATAAATAACAAAAAGGCACAGTTAAATCCTCCCTCGTTTACACTGCTGTAAACAAAAACTGGACCGAGAACTGCACAAATATGCAAGTGGCTGTAAGTGGAGGAAACGCTGCATTTCAGCCATTTCCAGACCGTTTCCCCGCGCTCTTGGTGGCCTCGGGAGGGAGATGCCCTCTGGAAGCCCCACGTTTAGCGGGGCGAAAGCGCAAATGCCCTGCACGTGGTTAGCGTTTTGCCTGAAGGGCTCCGTGGATTTTCATCCCTGCAGCAGCCCAGACAGCAGCTCCCAGGAGCTGAATCCCAGGCCCAAAACTGGCTGGACAAGTCCTGGTCGGCGGGACGAGCTCGCCGGGCGGCTGGAGGGAGGAGGGCTGCGTCTGCGGGACGGCACACACGCTCACCTGGACGTTTTCGTCCCTGAACACGTTCTCCCCGTTGACTCTGCTGAGCAGCTCTCCCGGGAAGTCCAGCTGATGCTCGGAAACAAATTCAAAGACGTTGTTCCTCCTGCAAGGGAGGGGGAAAAATGCTCAGCGCTCGTTTATACCAAACCGCTCCCAAATGCTCGAGTAACGCTCGGTGCTCCCGGATTTCCGAGGACCGTAACAACGTCGTCCTAACCTTTGCGCTCTCCTGCATTAGTTTCTTAATAACCTTGTGTATTCAACGACCACGGCTGATTCTTGCATAAATAATCCAGAAATTAGATTTTCGTGGTGATTGGCTTTCAGGACAACTTCTAGACTTATTAGCTCTTAACTGCAGGAGAGGGCGTACTTTCTCATTTTAAAGCCACAGATCCGATTGTAATTAGCGATTTTCTCTATTAATTGCGAGATAAAGGCAGGGCTAGCAGTTGGTGAGGGGCTCAAGAGGCAGCCGAACGTCTCCGCTGCAGAGCCGCGCGTGCCTGGAGAGCAACGGGGCCGCGGTGGCACGCGGGGCTGCCGGTGCCGAGGTCCTTCCCGGGGCGATGCAGCGGACGGGGCGTCCGGGTGCTCCCCGCTTGCCGGCGGCATCGCGTTTGGTGCCACCTGGGTCCGTGACACCTTCCCGCGCGGTGGCCTCCGAAGCCCGGCAGTGCCGCGAGCTGTTCCCCAGCGCGAGGCCGGGCGGACTCCGGACTTGGAAAAGTGAGGGCTTTCGGAAAGGCTGGCGGGAGGCATTTTGCCCAAAGGTGGGAAAGCTCTTGGGACTTGTCCGTTGGGGCAGGTGAGGAATAGAAACGCCAGCTATGACCCACTCACCAGGTTATCACCAGCTGCTCGAAGTGCTGCAGCTTTTTCTCTCCCTGGCACGTGGTGCAAGTCTTGCTGCCGCGGCCGGAGCAGGTATTGCACCTTCGGAGGCAACAGCAAAGATCGTAAGCAGTATCCGAGGTGCTGCCTTCAGAGGCCTGAGCAGCTGGAGGCGATTTTGAGGCTACTCCTCCCGCCCCGCTGTGCCAGCTGCTGCAGGGGTTAATAGTGCCGCGTGCACGGCGCATCACGTCTTCCCCGGGCTGCGACTCCAGGGATACAGCATATTGGCCGGGAAAAACAAATGACTAACGCCAGCCTCAAATCTATTTGCAAATGCGGGATTAGTCAAAGAATGCATTAGCACATCTAATTAAGGGTAATCGCAATTTCCCCGCACCGCGGCGGGAGGCCGAGCATCGCTTTGCAGACAGCGCGCGCTGCCGAGCAGAGGCGGGAGGCACGTGTTGTGCATGGGGCACCTCGCTGCATCAGTGCAGCGCAGATCAGCCGCAGTTAACGACTGGTTCATTAAGGCTCTTCAAGCCGTCATTACCCCCAGCGGATTCGTGCTTTAAAGTGACTGCAGCGATTATGCACCATAGCATCCCTGTTGTTTTAAACTTAATGGAGCCGCATAAACAAAACAGTTTTAAAACAGCACCCTTTTTTTTTTTTTTTTTTTTTGGTCACTTAAGGATAATTTTAAGCCCATTAGCCTTCACGCTTGGAAAAACAATAGGGGGGTGATTCTCCAGGCTGCACCCGCTCCGAAACCCCCCCGAGCCCCGGGCAGTGATGCTCTGCGGAGAGGAGCAGCCGGCGAAGATCAGCGCGAGGGCTCCTGCTGCGTCGAGGGGCCGGGGAGGGCTGACGAGGGGCCGCTCCTTCCCTCCGCCTCTTGCCGGGCCACCCCACGCTGCGCCTAGCAAAACCCGAGCAGCACGGCCGGCTTAGTGCGAGCCTTGAGCGTCGGAGCCTTTTTCCTGCCTCGGCTCCCGCAGCGCTGAGCAGCTCTGCTCTCATTAAAAAACCCAAAGCTTCTCCAGTTTGCAAGAAAAACAGGAAATGTGACAGTGTTGTAGCAGAAAGGTAAAAAAAGAAAAAAAGAAAAAAAAAAGGAAAAAAGGGAGCCAAAAAAATTATTTTCCAAAGGTTCAATACATCTCACGAGTTTGGGACACCAGCTTGGTTCCTGACTGCTGGAAGTGGGACATGCAACATGAATAATAAGATCGTTTCAAAATCAGAGTGAAAAGCAAGGCTCTTTCTAACCAACTTTCCTGCAGAATAAAGCTATTGCTTTCTTTTAGGTGATCCTCATGGTAGCAAAATAAAAAAAGCCATAGGGCCACGTAATGCCTGCCCCTGGCCTGGCCCGTCTGCCTGCCAGCAGCGCACAGGGGAGGCATTTTGGTTTGAACCGACCGGATTAAGGCCTTTTTCTCCCCATTACCAGCTTTCTCGTGTTACCCTCCACTGAAGCCAGCTTGCATGCCTGATTTCCAATAACCATACCTTTGTGCGAACCAACGTAGAATAAGGGAAGAAATGTCATCTAAACAGAGCCCGAATAAATAAAAAGCGGAGGAGCCCATCGTACCTCCTGCGGCCTGTACCCGAACAGAGCTGGCACCTCTTCTGCTGCTTGAGTCGCCGCCGAGACCCCTTGCACGTTACGCACCGCGTCTGCAAGTACACCCACGCATTAGAACAGGTTGCGGCTGCTGGAATAAAGAGGTGTCAGGTTTTAAACCAAAAGCTTTTATGCACGTAATCAGCATATTTGCTAATTCAGCCTTGCAGAGAACAACATCACGCCAAGTAGGTTCATTGCAAATGGGTATATGAAATAGCTCAGGAATTGCAACTCTGGATTAATTAGGTGTTTCGGTCAAATTCACTAGTGATATCAACAGGACATGCTCTAAGATGAAATGCCTTTTTTCTTGGATATATACTTTTCTACCTTTATTTATGCATGTAATTAGTGTATTTTTATTTAAGTATTTGTGTTTACTCAGATTAATTAAGCAGCACTCTTAATCTTGTCTGCAATAACACGGCGTGGTTTGGCAGTTTCTGGGGATACCTGTGCAGAACAACCCCAAGGCCGGACCCAGAGCTGCGCTTGCACCTGGGCTGGGGCTGCTCCTCCGCTCAGGGCTCCCGAATACGGAACTGAGCGTTGGACAGACAGCAAACAATTTACTCTACTTTACGCCTAAGATTCGTTTCAATAGCACAGAAGCAAATTCTTCTTTTCCTCTCCTCGTTATAACGCGTAGGTTATCGGTCAAAAAAGGGGCGAGTTGCTGCGGGTCTCTGCTAACGGGGCAGGATGTCACCATCTCCGCCTGGAGACCCCGGAGACCCCGGCTGGGGCCGGGCCGGGCCGAGCAAGCCCTATGCTCGGGTTTGGCGTGGGGAATTCGGGATCCAGCAGAGTTTCCCCTCGGGCTTCCGACCCGCGCCACAAGCACAGTAAAACGGCGGCACACGCTGCAATTCTGCAGACGACACCCGGACGTGGAAGGAACGGGAAAAGCGGGAAGCGCCTGGCAGAAAGTCGTCCCGGCTCCGTACCCAGCCGGCACCGTGGCACACGCTGCACTTGGACCGGCCGTGCCCGCGGCATCCGTGGCACTCCTGCAACCAGAGAAGCAGTGAATTATAACTAGCAATTGTTGAACAAAAGCAAACGTCTATCTCGTGCTGTCAATAGAAAGGCTTTTTCTTTATGCAGAATTTTGCTTAAAAAGTAAAACAAGTTGGCCTGCTGTACAGCCGTCAAAAGCTAAACGGGGATTGTCGTGCAGGCAGGTGTGCTGCTGATGTTGGGGAAAAATAAAGAAAACAGCTCTGTGCAGCAGGTCGCCAGCTGCAGTGGACAGCCCCCAGTGTGCCCAGTGCGCCCAGTGCACCCAGCATGCCCAGTGCACCCATCACGCCCATCATTACCTTGACGAGGGCGGCGCGGGGCAGCCGGAGCCTCCTGGTGCGCTCCCGGAACGGCGGGGGCTCCGGGAGCCGGGGGGTCCCGGGCGGTGCTGCCGCTGCTCCCCGGGGCCGCCCCGCTGCAAGGGGAGGAGAGCGGCGTGGGCACGGCCGCGCGGCAGCCCGCGAGCTCGCCCCGGCGCCAGCCGCCCCGTCCCCGTCCCCGTCCCCGTCCCCGCGGCGGCCACTCACCGGGGACGGGCTCGAACGCCCACTCGCTCAGCCGGGATTCGTTGAAGGTCTCCAGCCGGTACTAGGAGAGAAAAACCACGCGGTCACTCATTGCGAAGAGAAACCGTGCAAAGCAGGCGCTTAAATTTGAACCGTGGCTTGCTAGCAGCAGATTTTTTATTATATTATTATATATATAATATAATATATATAATATAATATATATTATAATATATATATAATATTAATATAATACAATATAATATAAATATAATATATATATAATATAATATATATAAGATTTTATTACATTATTATTTATAATATTGCCGAGACCTTCCTCCAAGCAGTACTCGCTTAGGAAAAACTGGTGGGCGTTTTCACAGCCAAAGCACATTTTCCCGTTATTTAGAGCATCCCCTGGCTTATTTTTTGGGAAGGGCCTTCGGGAAGCTGCCTGATCTCGGCAGCTGGCGGGGAGGCTGTGCTTGCCCCCTCCGCCGCGCCCCCTCCTCCGCCGACGTAGGACGTTCTGGGAGCGCCGGCGGGGAGCAGGTCGGGGGGCAGAGCTGTGCCAAAACCGAGGCTGCTCCAAGGGCGGCCGGTGACCCCGGGGAGCGCCAAGCCTGCGGCGGGAGGGAGGAGGCGGAAGGACGGAGCTCCGCGGGTCTCCGGGGGGGTTAAACGCTGCAAGACGACGTTTGCTGCCAGGGGGGACGCGGGGGGGTCACGGCTCCCCTCTGCTCACACGCGACCGAACTCTCCGGCTGCGCAGCAGGTACCTCCGGTTCCCCTAAGGAAACGGCCACTTTGGGCAGAGCTAGGCTGCCAGAGGAGCGTCCCGGGGTTGCATCAGGCGATGCTTCCCTACGTAGGAAGAGGGACTTCTCTCTTACAAAAGCCCGTAGTTAACTCCTAGGCAGATTTTTCTTGGAAAGCAGCTGCCCGACCACGTCTAGAACAGCCCCAAAGCCGTTTCCTCGCGGCCCAGCGTCGCTGTGCGGTGGGGACCACGCCGGGCGCGCGGCGGACGGGGACGGACTCACGCGGTAGACGGCCAGCGGCTTCAGCTCCTGGATGACCAGCTCGCCCGCGGCCTTCGTCCCGTAGCAGCACTTGGCGCTGGCGAAGCGGAGCAGGGCCGTCCTGGCCGCCGCCTCCGTCATCGGGGGCACGCTGAGCGTTAGCAGAAACACGGCACGTTTTCAGCTCCTACCCCTTTTTTTTTTTTTTTAAAGAATTAGCTAGAAACATTCAATACGTTTAACCTGCTGCAAAAACAACAAAAAGCAGTGGAGCTCATTTGGGAGCACCCACTTCTTTTACACTAATCACTACCAGCATCATTTTTTATAACAGAAGAAAGAGATTGGCATCCTTAAAACTATCCCATCCCCATGCAACATCAACCAGGTCATTATTAAAGAAGGGCCTGAAACAAACCCGCGTGTGTGCGAACGCTCACTTTGGCAGGTGGGGTAAAGGAGAGCCACCCCGAAAGATGAGTGCGAAAAGCCGCAGGACTGGGCAAGCTGCAAATCAGCAGCTTCCTGCTCGTGCGAGACGACAGCAATCTTGCAAACGGGAAAAAGCGAGCCTGAAAGCCGCTGCTCCAAACCCTCCCAGCTTTCTCTGCAAGCGGGACCAAAGCCGGGCCGGTTCCCCAGGGTGGACCCGGGTCCCGCTGCCCTCGCTGCAGCACCTCGGCCCTCGGCGGGTTTTTTCCCTCTCCCCGATTTAGAGCAGCTTTGGGCAGCGTGTTAAGGCAGGTTAAGGTAAAACACACTCACTTTCAACAAATATTCCTGAGCCTTTTTCTCGGATCGGATGGATCAGTTAATTTATCAGGCATCTATCGAATTCAGAGCTCCTGTGTTTATTTGCTTTTCTGTCATTTCGAGACTGTTTCTGAGCTTTTGGGGCAGGTCACCATGTCCTGCGATCATTTTTTCCCCCTCTCATTAAGGTTGAGAAACTTAATGCCCCTGGATATCCCATCCAGAGCTTTGTGCAGGTGCGGAAAACGGGTGGGAAGAGCCTCCCGCCCCGCCGCCGGGTCTGGTAAAGCATTGCTTTTTCTCCCGTGTGCACTAAAGGGATTTTTGTTGTTGTTTCCCCCCCCGAATTCCCGGTTGAACCGGGAGAGGCCCGAGGAGGGCAGGCAGGGCTGCGCGGAGCGCTGCTGCTCACCTCGGCTGGGCGGCCAGGCTCCCGCGGCCGCGCTCGGCCGGCCGTCGCCGTGCGTCCGAGGGGGACGGCGGTGGCCCCTCCGCCCCTGGGAGGAAGGACAGCAGAGGGAGGTGACCAGACCCGGCCCGGCCCGAGGAGGTCCCCCCCGGGCTGGGCGGGTGCTCTGTGCTCGGACAGCTCAGGGACGGGCTTCACGCAAGGACAAGAAGCCGGTGCCGTGCAGATACCTCTGCCCGGGCCGGGCCGGGCCCAGGCATCCCCGGGGGCCGGAGGGGCTGGGGGACGTCCGGGCTCCGCGTGCAGCTCCGGGGCACCTGCAGCACCAACGACAGCGCGGGGAGGGGGTTACGGAGGGGAGGGGCCCGCCGAGGCCGGGGAGCTGCAGCAGCCCGTGCGCAGGAGGACACGCTGCCCTTTCCCTCTACTTCGCCTTCCACCGTCCAGACGGGCTGTTTGGTAGCAATAAGAAGATACAGCTGCAGAGCTCAAAACTGCCAAAACTTGTGTGTCCAGGTCCCGTTAAACACCTAAGAGTCGAATGCCAGAACCTCTCAGCTGTCTTTGACACATCAGTCTTTATCTTGCGCAGCAACGACTCTGCGGTCATTAAGCAACCGCCTTTTCTAGAAGTTCCCCACTTATTTTAGTTCTGTTTGCGGGACATCAGTTGTTCCCTATGGCACCGCACCAAAAATAGCCGGTGGTAACAACGGGTGCTCCTGATTCCTAATAAAGAAACGAGCCCTTTTACTGAGGAGCCTCTTGTCCAGCGACCTTTCCTGTCCCGGCAGCCGATTACACAAATTCGGTCCAAGGAGCAGGGACCCCGGGCAGGAGGCAGGAGTTGCCGGGCTGGCACCAAGGCGCAGTCCCGCGCCCCCAGCCCCCGTGCGCCGGACCGTCTCCCGAGCCCCTGCCCCGCTCTTCCAGGAGGCTACGGCAATCGCGCCGTTATTTCTGCTTATGAACATCGGGAGCCCCGCGCTCCGCTGGAAACGCCGCGTTCCTCGGCGGGAGACGAGGCCATCCTTGCGCCGGCGGAGCAGGGAGCCCGGCTCAGGGCTGAGGGAGGAGCGCTGCAGTGGGCTTTCCCGGGGGAAAATAGGTCAGTAAGAAACCTTTGGGGTGATTATTTTGTTTGCATCTTGAGCAAATACAGGAACAACTTCCTGAAGGGATGGGTGAAGCCCTCAAAGAGCGGTGGAGTCACCGGGCAACGCGCTTGCAGACCACGTGTCTGCTGTGGCTTCGGAGCAGTGAGGAGGCTCCCAGGGGGGAAACGCGCTGGATAACCCCCTCGGGCTGCAGTTTCTAGTCCCTTGCGTTGGGTTGGATCCCCGCTGCGGGAGTCTGCAGAGCCGGGGCCAGCCGGGGAGCCCGGGAACCGGACCGCCTCCGGCTCCGTCCCTGCGCTAGCTGGGTGGGGGCCGGGGCTCGCTCCCGCTTCTCCGAGAAACCGACCCAGACAAGACGGGGGGACGTGGGCTCGGCATGGCGTTCGGTGTGTCCACACGCGTTCGTCTACCAAGGAAGGGAAGGAAATGCGGGTATCATGGAAATGCTGCGATTCCTCATTCGGAAAACACAGCTTTTGCAAAGTGTTGGTTGTTGGAAGGACCTTGCACACCTCATGGAGGGCTCCTTTCCGCTAGTTCGTCGAGACCTGCGCTGCCCGGGGAAGGATAGCGAGCGCCGTCCTCAATACGCACGTGGGAAAAGGACCAAGAGGCAGGAGGGGTGGTTTTCTGAGCTTTTTTTGCAGACAAATATTCTAGAAGCTTGAACTCCCAGGTTCCTATTTTGACTATTATACCACACAAAAAGATTAAATTCTTTTGTTTCTACATTGAACTAGATTTCTATGCGCATGACCAAGAGAACCCAAACACCTATTTTTAATGTGCAAATGTTAAGCAATAACCTTTTCTCAACAAAAACTGGAGATAAGAGCATGAGTCCCAAATTCCAGTCCGGTGGAAATGGTTTAAATGACCAGGTTATAAATATCCCAAATTTGGAGCAATCAGATCAACACCAGGCTAGTTGCTATGGCGATGCTGTTGGAAATCACAATAGTGCACAAACACGAACGCATAGCTCCATTTTAAAATAACAATGAGTCCGAGATGCACTTTGACCAAAGCCAGGAAATTCGGAGCTGGGGCTGTTACTCATCAGATATTTCAGGTCTGGCTCTGGGCACCAGGGATCCCATCCCGGGCCTCCAGAAGAAACTGGCCAAGTTCCCGCGGGGCAGGAGCGGCTCAGCCCAGGCCCCGAAGCTCCCTGCGTCGGACCTGCACCCACCCAGCGACAAGGTGCCATGCGGCTTTTGGTTGAAAGTCGGGTTGCAAGAGGTCTGGCCTTTTTTTTTAGGCAAACGGGGCAATTGTAGGCGGTTGTGGAAACATGACCGACCTTTTGGAGGCCGTACCGCAGGCTGCTGTGGTCCTGCACCGCCTGTGCACCAACAGCTCTGAGCTTCGTCCCTGGACGGAGTCCCCTTTCTCCAGTAACCGACAGAAATTCTTCTTCTTCTGCCGTCGTGGCCAAACAGCCGCAGCGCTGCCATGGGGGCCGTGAGCCAGAGACTTACCTGGGATAAACCTCCGTTCACTTTCCGAGCTGTCCCGGATCCGTCTGGCACAGCTGCTCCTAGCATTCAAGTTCCTCGGGTGTCTAAAGCTGGGCTTTTGCAGCAGGTCAGACCGGGCAGTCGCGTGCAAGCCGGACCTGCTGGTCAGCACGCTCGGCTCAACGACGCCCCATCCCTTCCCTCGCCGGTGGCTGACGTGCATGGCTGTTCCCAGCGGTGCCCAAGGCAGACCCCGCGTCACACCCTCCCGGCAGCGCCTGTTCCCGGCTGTGCGCGAGGGGGACAAGCAACAGGCAGCCGCGAAGCACCACGCCAAGCTCTGCCCCGCGCACCTCCGGGCAGGCCGTAGGGGTAGCAACGCCGCAGCTGGCCAGCCACAACTGAGCAAGAGCCTACCCATGCCAGTGGAAACGCTCCCGCCTTCGGTGGGTTGAGGATCAGGCCCTCAGCCCAAAGCTCTGGAAAGCCTCCATCCTTGGCAAAACCGAGCAGACAACGTGCAACGTTTTGTCACCTCGTACGACTTTGCCTGGTCCGTAACGACTTGGCTGGCGGAGCTGGCATTCAGCCTTCCGCAGCAACCAGCGGCTCCTTCCCTGCATTTGACTGAACAGCAGCTTCCTGTGGCATCATTACTTCTTCTAAACCTAATCAAGGCTTCTATCATTCATAAATTAAGGAACCTCAGAACTCAATTACTTTTCAGTAGTATCAGTGACAGCAATATTTCATATAATTAGAGTTTCTTCATGCAGCATATTAATGTCTAATAGAAAAGATATAGCCAAAGGCATAAGATCAAAGATGCGCTATGACAGGTATTTCGATTAAGCAGCACTTTGTTGAAAGATAAACCCCAGGTTAATCTCTAACCCACATCATGCAGCTTGTATTGGACTCCAAGGATCCTACCTTAAAGACAAAACAGGGAAGCATCCCAGGAGCAGCGGCTCAGGGTTAAGTTAAACACTTTTAAGGATTAAGGATTAAGTACCTGTTCCACTGCAATCAGTGGACTTTCCACGGGACCCGACCATGTGTCGGTATCTTTAGCCCCATCGATGTGGCATAAAGCACCCGCCGACCCTTTCAACTCCTCCTGCAAAGACTGATGGAGCATGCACATACTGACATTTGATAGAAGAAGAGTTCATTCAGTTCTGGAAACAGTTAGTTTTTAACATATAACTTGAAAACTCAGTTTTTGAATGCATTAATCAAGAAGTGCAATTGAGTAAAATCACAGAAACTTGTCGGTGTGGCATGCAATACATTTCTTCCAGTGTTACTTACTGTCTGCTTTCGTTGCTTGTTCCATGTTTCCAAGGGAAGGAGCAAAGATGATCTCGTCCCAGCAGCCCCATGGACTACAGTGTTTTCTGCAAATTCTGCGTTCACAGAAACGAAACCCAGCCCCCTGGAGCCACTCCCCCTGGCAAACAATGCAGATGTGGGGAATTAATGAATTAACGTCAAAGCTGGAAGAAGCAGAAGCGTGTCGGGAAAGACAGCGCCAGCCACCCCCGCGCACCGCCCTGGCTGCGCATGGGACCGGATTACGGCTGGAGCGGTGAAGAAACACCACAAGATCCCTCTGCCCAGTGTGGTTTAAAGCCAGTACACGAGGCACGAGACCTCTGCAGCCTGGGCTCAGCCCGCGAGCGCGGGCTCCAGGCGCCGTTGGAGCTGCCGAGAGGGACCGTCCCGGGCCCCGACCCACAGCCGAGTGCCCCGCGCTGGGGGACATCTCAGGAGCCTTCCACCTGGTTAAAGCTCTTGAGGTGCGCCGTTCTCCAGCAGCTGTTGTAGCTATTAAATAGGTGCTACCTTGAGAGCAGGGACACAGAAGACCTAAGCAATGCTTCGTGCACTGCCTTTTCTTTTGCCACCGTGCGTGTGTGCGTGCACGTGTGTGCGTGCACGTAGGTGTGTGCGTGCACGTAGGTGTGTGCGTGCACGTGTGTGTGTGCGTGCACGTAGGTGTGTGCGTGCACGTAGGTGTGTGCGTGCACGTAGGTGTGTGCACACGTGAGCCCTCAGTGCAGCCCCAGGGAACAGCTACACAAGTGAGCTAACGACTACATGTCGGCCCAGCTGTTCCCAGCTTTCCCAACGTCCTCTCGGGCATCTTACCTTTGCTTTCAGCCGCACGCATCCTCAATACCCTTCTGTAACCTCCCGCGAGCCACAGCGCGCTGCCTCGTGCTCGGGGGCAATTCTTCGGTGCGCGGCACTTGCCCTAAAGCACCCGCCGTCCTGCGAGGAGGCCGAGCGGGAGCAGCGCGACTCGTCTAAGGCTCGCCATGCGGTTAAGGCTCGCCATGCGGTTAAGGCTCGCCATGCGGTTAAGGCTCGCCATGCGGTTAAGGCTCGCCATGCGGTTAAGGCTCGCGAGCTGGTGACTGCTGCCCGAGAAAGAGCTAACGAGATGCTTTGGCAGTTAGCTGATGAATTATGCAGAAAAGCTTCTTTTTTAAGAGCTGCTCTTACTCACCAGGCCTCAGGAGACATCCATAGCTGTTCTTGTAGTCAAAAGGCTCCTATCCACCTGAATAAGCAGGGGGGGGAAAAAAATTACCCCCCCCCAACATGCAGGAGTGCCACGCAAGTGTCTAGGAGAATGCAGCTGTTTTCTTTAGATCCTCCTGCTTTTTTCCATCAAAAGGTTCAACTCAAACCCAACATCTCAAGGAAGAATCTCTGGGCAACAAATATTCCCGTGATTTTTAATGTTGGGGGGTTTGTTTCCAAGTGACTATATTTGAATGAAAGAGTTTGATCCCTCTCAAACCACCTGGACAAAAAAAGAAAGGAAGGAACAGGTTGAATTTGGACAAAATTGATCTAATGAAAAATATTCCCTTGTATAGCTTTTCAAGCAGCTGCATATACAACTTTCTGTCTAATAAAGATCGTAGCGCAGCAAAATTGCTGCTGCCACATGTATACTTAACCATTAAACTTTCTGGAGCTGCATGTGGGGTTTTTCCTGGTACTTTGCAATTTAAAGAGAACGGAAAACGCTAAGCCCTGTGGGGCACTAGTGGAAAACACTGAGCAAATCACAGAGCGCTGCTTTGGCAGGGGCAAAGCCAGCAGTGCCGGCAGCACTAAGCCCCTCTCCCGCGGTGCCGGGTGCCGTCGCCTTGCAAAGTGCATCGCTGCTCCGTCACCGCTGCAGCCCGGCCGGCACCATCCTTCCAGGCCCTGCTAAATCAAGTCGTACAGCTGTTGAGAGTAATTCTTCCTATTTTTTTTTTAAACATAAATCAATGGCTGTATCATCCTGAATGCATTCATGGGCTCCAAATGCTACTTGTAAGTGTAGATCCTTGTTGCAGTTACCGGAGCTTCAGCGTCTGCCGGGGGAGAGCAGGATGAAGAAATGAAGTCTAGCAACGTGCCCACTTGCTCCTCCTGCCCTGGCACAGGGGAAACAAGCAGGTCAGGGCCTGTCCAGAGTCATTAACACCAGACTGCTCTTTCCCATCCAAGCCCAAGCCCATCTTAATAAACGCCTAATTGGAGTGTGTGTTAATGCAGCCTGCTAGCCACACGCGTCCCGGGGGGTTCTGCTCTGCGCCCGCGCCCGCGCCGTATCGCGGCCGGAGTTAATCAGATCAACAGCGTCCTGCCGAGGGCTGCTGCAGCCCGCCCAGCACGGGGCCGGAGGTAGGAGACATCCTTCGGCGTGCATCGGCTCTCAAAAACAGGGACAAGGCAGCTGGAAAGGCGGGGGAAGAGCTGTCCTGCAGAGGCTCCCCGCGTAGCCCCGGGTCCTCGGTGGCACCCGGCCTCCGGCAGCATCAACCACCCGAGCGCTTCTGAGCGCGGGAGCTGCAGTCGTCCCTCTGGGCAGCTCTCGTACGGCACGAGCTGCACGTCCCAAACACCAGAGCCTTTTGCAGAGACAGCCAGCCCGGGTTTGCTTTCTCGTGGGCTGTGGCGTGCTGCAAACTTGGACAGCGAAGAGGAGCAGCTTGCTTTGGAGATATAATTAACACAGCTAAGCCTACCAGCACTGCAAACACAAGCTGGTTTTAATTATAGCCAGAAAGTCTGTGCAGCTCCAGCCTCCACCACAGTCACGTTTAATAGCGGGAACGACACCAGAGAGCGGAAATTCATCATTCCGCTTAATAAGGCTTTGATGCCGAGGTAGAGGAGCAAAGACATAAATATTCACATTAACCATCTCAGAACTGGGCCCATTAGCAGAAAACGTCGGCTGACGGCTGTCTGTTGGCAGAACCCCTCCACGCACCGAGGCCTCGTGGGGGAAACAGGAGCACCCGAGCAAAGGGAAAGATGGAATTCCCTCTGGAAAGGGAGCGTACGGAAGTAACGCGGAGTAAACGAGCCACCGGGGAGCTGCGCTGCTGTCAGCTTCCCTGAGGTTTGCTGCGTTAATGAGCTCCGCTTCCTCCAACTTCCAGACATCGTTGTCTGAACTTCTGACAACTACATAGCACAGGACGTACTATATATCTGCAAGTACAGCTGCGTATCCTAGGCAGGGGCTGCACTTTGCAAGTAAGAGCTGAACGTTAGTAGAACATTTGAGAAATATCCTTATAATCACTGCATTGAATTTGCAGCTATAAAGCAGTATTTATACATATTTTAGATGTTTACTGTTTGCTTGCATGCTTTTCTGAAGAGACACTTTTAGAAACTGCCTTTTTCATTTCTGTGTATTATATTGGAGACTGAAATCTATCAGGAGTCAAATTCTTTTGTGCTGTTTTAAAAACACGGCTCAAAACCACAGCTGCTCGGCAGCGTTCACACGCTGAAACGCATGCGAATAGCGCGACACAAACAAAGCTGCAGCAAAGGGCCTGCTGCACCGTGATAACATTGTTCCCGAACTGTCCCCTTTCACCGAAAAAAGACAAATTGCTAAAAAAAAAAATTGGCAAACAAAAACCTAGATTCCATGGAACAGGATAATGGTTTATGCTTAAAAGCATTAAACAACAGGCTTTCTGGACGATCATATACAGTTAGAAAGGTGAAGCAGTCGCAGCTGCGCGCGAGCAAGCCGACCTCTCCCAGCGCTCACCGCAGAGGACGAGGGCGGAGGGTACGTGCCGGCATTGCTTTCTAAAGGCGGGTCAGCCTCGCTTACGGGAGGATACGGGAAGTTTCGAGCGCGTTGTCAAGGCGCAGGGAGGATCAGGGCCTGGGAGCAAGCGGAGCGCAGGGCTTCAGGCTACGAGGCTGGCGCGTTACGGCTGCCGGCAGCGTGCAGCACTTCGGTCAACAAAAACCATCGGCAGAGACGGCCAACGTCCTCCTGCACGCCCTTCCAAAGCAGCTCCCCAGCTGCTGATGCCTGGTGTTCCCGAAAAGGCTGACGCCGAGCGGAGCAGCCGCGGTCGCTGCCTCCCAGCCGACAGCCCGAGCATCTCCCGTCCGCCGCGCCCAGGGCGGATGGTGCCAAAGGGAGGGAGAGGCGCGACGGACCCCCGCGCAGCAGCGCCTGGTCTCGCGTTTCATTGCAGACCTGCTGTCTCCACCGGGTTTTCCTCCCAGGAAGCTGCGGTTCCATCTCGAGCCCTGCAACCGAATGCGTTTTGTGTTCTCGGGGCTGCAACGCCGCCCCGGAACGCGACCCAGACGCCTTCTCCGGGTTCAGGAACCGGAGGGCAAACGGAGGAATTTCAGACCCCTGGAATAAACCCCAAACTCACTGATCCTGTGACGCTGAGCCCGGCTCGTTAGTCTGGGGGAGGTGGGGTCGGCGGGGACTTAACGAGCTCGTTCCTCTCCATCGCGTGTCACATCCCGGAGCAGAGGAGCGGTGCTCCAGCTCACACCCGGCCTTAGGAAGGCAGAGATTTCTTTCAGGAAAAGCATTACCAGATGCTGTTAGCGGACATTTTGTGCCTCGGACGTGCAGATTTGCTCCCTAGGTCTCTTACCGTCTAGCTGCGTCCTCACCTGTGCTTTGGCAGCGACAACTCGCACCGCGCACTTGAAGCCACAGCGATTTGCTGGTTCGTTTCTCCCCTCCGTCTTCAGCCACGGGAGGTGAACGAGGCCCAGGGGAGCAAGACCAAATGCTCAAAGCCCTAAAGTTCCTGTGATCTGAAAAGCTACGGTTTGATAGATGAATTTTGATTTTAAAAAAGCAGCTCTTGAAAGTTAATGTTTTTGCAAAAAACAAGGAAATATTTAGCAAAAATCTTAATTTACAGCCTCAAGAAAACGTCAATGGAGCCACTTACTGAACCTCCGCTGTCAGGAGCTCACAGGTAGCTTTGGCATCCACTGAAAGGAACCTAAAGCTGCCCTGTACCTCACTTCCACCTGTTTTGAGCGGCCTTGCTACGCTCATGTTTTAATTTCACCTTTCTGAAGTCGTAATCCTAAAGCCCTTGGTTCAAGGAAAGACAGTTCCCTCCAGGGAGGGACGGATGAGGATGCAACGGCCTCTCCGCAGGAAGCGTTCCCTCGCCGAGGATCCAGCCTGGGGCTTCGCCTTTGCCGCAGTTTCAGTCCCGGTAAGAAAGGTCAAGCAGGATGATGTTGCCGGATCCGCAGATTAATTCCGAGTCCTTGTGCCGCTGTAAGCGGACCATCAGCGAAAGCTGCACGGAAGAGCGGGAAGGTGCCTGCGCCGGGTCCTGCCGCTGGCCCGGCACGGTCCCAGGAAGCCTTGGCGGTCGACAGCCGCCGTCTGGGTTCAGGTGCTGCAGAGCTAAAAACCAGTGCTCTTATCCGAGAAAATCTGGGGGTTTCATCCGGATCCGCCACACAGGGACGCAGACCCTGCTCTTCGCGGGAGATGCGTGTTGTCGCGTCCTGTCCTCAGGACGCCCAGATCCCCCAGACCTGCCTCGTTCCCCTGCTCACACCACGCACATCCCGGGACACAGCTGTAAAACAAGTGCATTTAGAAACCACGCGGCACGATCCTCCGCTCTCTCATATCCCGTGAAGCTGCCTGACGACGCTGACGGTCCCATCGGTTTAGCGTGGGCATTTCACACTTGGGATTAAAAAAAATAAATTAGCAAGCTGAAAAACTGAATACAATATTTTAATGCAAAGCCTTAAAGGAAAAATAGAAGGTTTTAAATTTTTATCTATCTTCCACTGCCAATTCCAAGCTGCTTTGTACTAAGCCATTTTTCCTTCTCCACAGAATTAATACAAGTGGAGAATAACAGCCTAAGGAAACGCTCCTCGGTTTGCTATTGCACTCGTCAAAGCAGAGTCTTTACGCTTTACTAGTAGGTGACATTTTCTGTATGTATAGCAGGAAAAATTAGGAAAAGAATGTGGTTAATCTAAGCAGAGTAAATAATTACTGATCTGCTGTGCTGCCTAACAAGAAAGTTGGAGTTCTGCATAGAGATAGATAATGGATTTCTCCTAATTCTCTTCCCTCCTCCATCAAACAAATAAGAGGAAAAAAAAACAGTATAAATTTCACCAAAAATTAATTTTTAAAGGAAAGACCTTTGTTCAAGGTCACCTCTCCAATTTTTTTTTCTTAATCTGAGGCAAATGCTGTTCCTTTTCAGACAGTTTTCTCCCTTTGTAAAGCATTTCCTTTTCAGCTTTAACTCTAGGTGCATTTTTGATGGAGAAATGAGGCTCGGGATGAGAGCCCCGAGTCCTCCTCTTCTATCAGCTTTCAACTCGACGCCGTTCGCCGGGTGGGAGCCGGTTCCCTCCCCCGGCGCGGGCGGCGATGATGGGGCAGGACGGTTTCCCACCGCGGGACCTGCCGGGGTCACAGGAGGGAGCAGCAGCACCTGCCCGGGTACTCCTCCGCGTGCACTTTCCTCTCCTTCCCGAAGGCGTAGAAGGAATATGCCTTCCCTTTCCATTCGTACTCGATCTTAGTGAGGGGAATTAGCTCAACAGCATGCTTCTGCAAAATAAATAAATAGAATAGAATAAATAAAAAGGGCTATTTTAACGACCTCTGATAGGAGGTGCAAGCCCAGGCGCCAGCTCCACCGCGCAGGGCTCCAGCCCTGATACGATGGGGCAGCAACCGCTTTCTGTTCCATGCACACATTTAGGGGAGAAGAGGTCTTCTCCTCTTATTTTGATGCCCCAGGGGGTCCATCCGCGTGAAGCTGCATCTCTGGGGCGTTTTTACCCACCTGCCTCAATATCCGCGTCTCTGCCGACACTTGCATCCGACGCAGCGCGATGCAGGACTCCGCGCCCCGCACGACCGACGCCGGGAAGCGCGGAGGACTCACCTGGAAAATCGCAACGTTGCAGAGAACGTATTAAATGGCTTCCTAACCAAGTTAAAGGGAAATGCTCATGGACCTGCAATGCATGCACTTTAATTTCAGTCCACAGCAAGGTGCAAATACTCACTGTCCACGTCCTCTTTGGCATATACTTTGCAGCTATTTTTAATAAGCTCTGCTCTAGAGACAACCGCTTCACTCATGTCCGAGTTGCTGGGGTTCCTGGTGTTGTGATTCATAACTCCGGCTCGCGGCTTTGGTTTGTCCCCATTACGTTCATCCCAGTGTACTTGTAGATATCTCTAAAATTTAATCCACCTCCGGGCTGCCACCCACGAGGATACAGCGAGGCCCGTTAGCAGCTCCATGTCACGCAGCCCCTGGGAACGGCCGTGACTTTTCCTGGCCAACAAGCAGCAGGATTCTCCTGGAGACATTCCACTGTCTGTGTCTGTCTGGTTTCGGTCTCTCCGAAAGTGGCTTTATGGTTAGACAGAAGTTCGTAACTACATCCGCGCGTTCTGCAGTTTCTAGACAAATATCAGCGCTGCTGTGATAACTTACAGTTTACCAAGTGACCTTCATCGCTGAAGAGCTCCCTCCCGGTGACCTCCGGGAAGCGGGAGGCGGGAAACCCGTGGTTCTCCTCGGCCACGTACTCGGTGGTGCTGGTCTTCCTGCGGGGAAAAGAGGGAAGGCGGCTGAAACAGCGTGCTCTTCACTTCTCCCATTTAGAAATATTAGCTTTATACTAAACAGTGCATTGAATATTGCGTTGGATATTAGCTACACCCCTAGTCTTGAAGCATTCGGTGCCTTTGGACCAGGATCAGGCCTTGGCTTACTGGCAACAGTCCCAGGCGGACGGGGAAAGCCAAGTGCGATGCACCGGGTTGGTCGGGGAATGGCTTGTCTGCACGTGCGGCCCATCTGTTAGGTGGTCGGGCACAGGGACGGTCTCGGCACCCGCCCCGGGAAGCGAGCAACCGCAGGAGGCCGGAGGAGGCTCTCGGCTGCCCCGGGCGCTTCACGTGCTCCATCGCACGGCCGATCCGCGGCCAGGACACCGCACGCACCAGCGTTCAGGCTTCACACGTTCCCCTTCACCCCCCGCTATGGAGGAGCCGGCTGCACTTCAAAGTTTCCTTTGAGCGCTTAACCTCTGCTTTTCCGCGATGCCGACCGCAAACCCCCCGGAGAAGGACGTCTTCCCCCGGGCATCAAGCTGTGGGCATCGGCCGCTGCGCGAGCTCCTTCCCGAGAGCAGTGACTTACACTGCCCGTGATTTCTGACCATTTAATTAATTGGATAAGCTCAACAATTCTCTTCTATTTATGTTATTAATAATTTCACAAAAAGCCACTGTTCAAAGCAGAGATTTGTGTATGCACCCACAAACGCCCTAACTGCACCAAACGGAGGAGGAGCAGCAGCACGACCAGGGCAGCCGAGCACAGCGTGCAGCACCCGAACACCCCCAGGACACACGGACCTGCCCCCGAGGACAGAGACGGCTTAGCATCCTTGGTTATTTTTAGTAAATGCAAGTGCTCAGGTCTGAGCGCTATTTTTTTCCTAATTCTAGTAGCTCTGGTTGCACGTTCCCATCCTCTGAATGTTTTGAAAGCCTGTGCTGTAAATACTGTCATTTCGTGTTACCTGTGCATAGACATACGTAGGCGTAGACATCCCCAGTGCCCGACAGGGCAGCCTGGCTCACGGTGCCTTTCTTCTTTTTTCTCCTCTAAATTTTGAGAGCTTCGCTGTTTCCTTGAACACGGCCCCCCGGCAGCAGCACGGACACCCCGCCGGTGCCGCACAGCCCAGCGGGGATGAACCCGGGGCCGCCGGCTCGCTCCGGCTGAGGGGTGCGGACCACAGCCCCGGCTCGGCGATGCCACCAGGCTCGCGGCCGCCGTGCAGCATCGCCGGGGCAGCCCATCGCGCCGTGCCGCGGCTGCGACTCGCCAGGCCCCGGCCAGCTGCACGCGGCAGAGCAGCAGCCCCGGCCCCGGCCTGAGAAGCACCCGCGGGGGGAAGCGGCACCAGCTCAGCCGCCTGTTGCGACGGGCCTTCGAGCAACCAAGACAGCCGTCAGCCAAGCCTTCCGCCAGCAGCTCGGCAGGGCAAAAACCCACCTCTCATTTATTAACACAGAGGGAAGCACAGCAGGTCTACAAGTGCTCTTGAATGGGGAAAACCAGGCATTAAAATGGTGCAGTTCATTAACAAGAATCTGCATGAAGTGGGTGTAGACACCATCTCGTGCGCTCATCGCTGCCTACCACCACGTCACAGCACCTTGTGGCTTTATCCTCCTATGTAAAGCACTTTGCAAGCTTTGCATACGTGCACTTTCTTTTAGAAACCTGCCTTTTGGCCCCTCAGGGTTACTGGGGTGTCTCCTCCACTTAGCTGGGTTTGCAGATAGCGTCTATTTACCTCCCCTACCAGAGAGGAAAAGAGATCCTAGCAAACCGAAACTACAGAAAAGCAAACTGCCTTTCGGTCTGGTATTTTGGTTTTTCTTACCTCATCCATCCTGAACCGCTACAGTGTGGACAGTCACTATAAAGTTCATTACCAGCAGTATACTTGCCACTTCCCCCACAGAAAAAACAGGTTCTCTACATGTAGAAAGAAAACAAAGAATTCAAAATATTAATTTTCTCATTTGCAATTGCTGAGATCCATTTTCTTAATAATACTCATTTGTAGAACCACAAAAAAAAGGCAGATGTGCTGAACAGGGCATTCTTTCATTTAAAACTATTTATGATGATACATACATATGCAGAACACTATGGACAATTATTTACTGCTGTGCAGAGACCATGCATCGTATTTTCGGATTGCATTTAGGTCTTTCGTAAGCTTCCCCTGCTGGTCCTCTGCTCCGCAAAGGTTTTGTGCCTGAATTTCCCCTTCAAAGGAAGGTTCCTGCATCCAGCAGAGGATTTAACCACTGCAGAGGGAAAGCCGCGCGCTCCCTGCGCTCAGCAGCACAGTCCCAAACGCCGTGGAATTTGCTCCAGAGGAGATCCACCAGCTCCCTCTGTCAGCAGGAAGAGGCAGTTTGCGCTGAATTTCCCCGGAGCGGGGTTCCCCCGCGGTGGGGTACGGCCAGAGCCGTCTGCCACCAGGTCCCTGCCCAGCAGTGGGCTGTGGTCCCCGCACTCGCCCCTGCCGCCACGCAGAGCTGCTGCTCCACGGCCCCTCGGGAACCGCTTCTCGCCCAAACCTGGCGCTGAGGAGTCCGCTGTGACCCCTTGGGAGCCTCCTTTATACCAGAACACTAAGATCGGTGCTGACCACGGCTGGACAGCTAGCTAAGGCAGTACGTGCAGATAAAGGAGCGCTTTTGGCGGGGCTCTGCTCCGCGTCAGCCCTCACCACCGCCCCGGCGGCACGTTCCCGTTGGGAATTAGAGCTAAGTCCTGATAATGTCTGCTCCAGGCAGCAGCAGCAACGTGGTGTTGGCATTGCTGCTTCATCTTCTGCTCCATCTGCCCGGACAGACAGCGAAACCTGCATTAAAGGCCACCTCCAGCACCATCCACCTCCGTCCCGAAGCCTCCCGGGAATTCCGGCTCCGTTTCTAACTTTATCCAGGTGCCTGGTTTTTTTTTTTGATGGTTGCTAATTTGCTCTGTTTCCTGGAGCGGTCAGGTGAAACGGGTTTACTGCATGACCGGGTTTTCAATCTAGGACTTTAATAGTGTTGACCCAATTCAGTGTAAATTGGATCTTGTTTTCCTCAAATAAGACAGGGCCTGATTTAACGCTTGCTGACAGAAAGATTTCCAGAGATTTACGGGTTTTGAGTCAGCCCCATAATCTTTGGTTCTTAAACCGCCGTACAGTGATTTATGTCCCTTTCCTCGCATCTTCCTCCTCTGTCCGAGAAGCCTGCCAGCGGTTTCCAGCAGCTTTCCCCTTGCAGGCAGCAGGGGAAACGCGTTTCCCCGCCATGCAACAAACTCCCGGTTCTGCCCGTTCCCGCGGCCTGGAGCAGCAGCTGCCAGCACAGCGTCCAGGAGACCTGGGAGCGAGACCGCGGAGCGAGACCTCGGAGCGAGACCTCGGAGCGAGACCATGCCTCGGGTACCGCCTGTTTCCAGATCAACTTCTTGCTGGTCTCAGAGCTCAAGGAGCGAAAGCTGAGGAAAAGGGCGGTTAGCTGGTTTTGTGCCCTTTTCCAGTATTTAAAACACACGTTTTGTGCTTTTGCGCAGAGGAAGCGATGCCCAAGAGCGATCCCCGGTGGCTCTGGAGACCACGTACCGTTCCGGACCCTCTGCAAGAGCTGCACGGAGCGAGGCCGGAGCTGGAGCAATCAGGACAACCCTGAAAGACGCAAGCCACGCGGCCATTCACCGCTCGGACACCACGGGTTCACGGAGAAACGCGCAGGACGTCTGCTAACGCTGCTCACCCGGTGATCCCACCTCGTCTGGGCCTTCGGCCACAGCTCCCGCTCGGACAACGGGGAGCGGGAGGCCGAGCAGCGGCGACGAGGGCCGGCCCTTGGGTCACCGCCTAGCCGTGCTCGCCCGAAACACGGCCGGACAGGCGTTCCTGCCCCATCTTGGGGGTTTTTTTATCCTGGCAGTAAAAATAGTTGGGCTTTGTTCTTTTGGGTGGTAGCAGTCATTTTTCGTGGCAACTTGCCCATTCAAAGTGCAACCCTCCTGACTATTTCAGGCAGTAAAAGCAATTCTTTGCCAAAAAAGCAAGTGCTAATCCTTTATCTAAAGCTATTAACACACGATCGTTAGTTCCAGCAGAAAAACAATGCTTCCTGCCACAACCGGTGGTCTTTTCTCACCCTGAGCCGTGAAAGGAAGGGGCGATAACTGCAAGTGCATCGCCCAAGGGCGGCTGCAGGGAGCGAAGCCGCCTCGCCGGGTGCGGCGGGATGGGGCTCACCTGCACCGTGCAGGAGCGCGGCACGGGCAGCCGTGTCTCGCAGGCGACCAACGGCAGCGGCAACGGGTCCACGGCCACTTCCCAGGGCCCCGGCGGGGCGGCCGCGGCGCCCACCGGCCCCCCTAGGGCAGAGGGTCCCAAGGGCAGGAGGTGCCGGGCTCCGCCAGCGACCCCGCTGCGCTGGCAAAGCACGTCCGTAACACCGCGGTTTTGTATTTATACCCCTAATTTTCACTGTTTGACCTGGGCCGGTATTAAACCGGCTGTTTTGCATGTGAAGGGCCGGCTTAGACATCATCCACCGGCGGCCAGAGACTCAGCATCCGTCATGCCAAAGGCCACAGATGGCACGTGACCGTGCCATATACGCGTATGCGAGAGGCCAGGTGCTAAACGCACGTGATTAGGTCCACGCTATTCCCATAGCACCAAGCTAGCCAGCAGACTCTGCTTTGGCCGCCTTGTTCGTGTCGGTCTTTACGAAGCTGAGCTCGAGCTCCCCGTTCCCACCAACGCGAGGTGCCTCCAGGGCCTCGCTTGCTGCGGGAACCGGAATTCAGCGGACCCAGACTGGAAGAAGTGCCCCGGGTCCCTCCCGGCCCCTGGGGAAGGGGCAGCCCAGCTCGTGCATGCTTCTCGCGCAGCTTTGGGGAGGAAGGCTTCCCCAGGGCCCCGGCGGCGGCGGACGGCAGCCTCCGCTCCACCCCGTCGCGGCGCTGGCTCGGGCCGCCGCCTGCTTACCGCGGTAGGGCTCGCGGGCCGGCAGCGTGCTCCTGCTCTCCGTGAACGCGTGCAGCCGGTACTGGTGGGACCAGAGAGGGGCCAGCGGTGCCCTGCCGGGAGGGGACGGCCCTGGGCTTCACCCCGCTCCGCGCGGCGGGGGACCAGAGCGGGTCTGGGGGTGCAGCAGCCCCCAGCACCCCTGCAAGAGCGAGGGCTGCGCGGCAAGACGGGCTGCTGGGCGGCACCGCTGCAGAGAGCCCTCACACGCAATTAGGGAAGCTGCATTTAATTACTCTCCACGGGACCCCGCGGCTTCACCCACTGGCCACACATGGGCAAAGCTCCTCCCTGGGTGCGCGGCAATGACCTCCCACACAACCGGGAAAAACTGCCCCGTTTTGGGCACAAAACAATTATATGTGAAAAATAGCGATGTGCAACTGTTTTTACAGAGGCAACATAACACAAACTGGAAGTTCGAGAATTTTTGACCATGCTATATCGCGCACCTTGAAAATATACTGTATATCTGAAACAATTCCTCATTACCGTGGGGTTAGGTATAAACCTATCATACAGTTGCGCCTATTAACATCCTCTTACCCTGTATGTGTTTAACGCTGTCAAGTGCTGGATTCCCACGTGCTTTGCTGGGGCAGTCCTATAGCAGCATTTGCTGGCTGCGTACTGTACAAAGGCGGCTTTGGCTTCTTCCTCAGAAATATATAAGATGCTGGAAAAAGAACAAAAACAGGTAGTTCAAGAATGTATAGCTGACATGCTCTCCTGAAGTTTTGTAATCACACACAAAAAAAAAGAAATTAAAGCACCAGTCAAGATTCATTAGCAATTCGCATGCTTCATTTAAGTTTGCCCAGGCGGAGATCTCCTTTAGAGGCTAAATCACTCTGATTTTCCCCGGGAGCTGAGCCCCGTCTTGGGAAAGGTCTGGTTGCTCAGAGGTTTGTCACTAAGCAACGCGGATTCGGCCTGCTTGAACTCACGTTTGCTTGTCATCACGCTTCACAACCTTTTATGTAATTGCGACTAATCTCACAGTTTGTTTTTAACAAGAAAGTCCTAAAAAAAGGCACAAGGTCCTGAACAGGCTGCAGGTGCTCCACCAAGGTGCTGCAGCTGCTCCTCCCTGGATCCCTCCGGAGCTGGAGCCTATAAAGGAAATCCCAGCTGGATTAAACGAAGCATGGAGATTGCTAATGAATCCTGATTTGGCCCCGGGTCGCAGATGTGGAGATAACGCCTTGGGAGGCCGAGTCCTCCCGGGCCCCTCCTGCACCAGCCCCGCGAGCAGCCCCAGGGGCCCTGCATCGCACGCGGGGCCGGGTCCCACCAGCGCCCGGACGCCCGAATCCCTCCCTCCACCCGAAACTCCAGCTGCTCGGCTCGTGGTGCTCCAGCGACGGGGTCGATAGCCGGGCGAGCCGCCCGGACGGCTGCCTTGGATCAAGGTTCACGCTTCGGTTCAAACCCATCCGTTCCCTACGGCCGCAACTGTGCTGTCCACAGGGGGAAGAAAACACCTTGTCTTATCTTTGAACATACTTACCTTTATATACACATATATATATATATATACACACACACACCTTTACATTGCCAAAAGCAACAGATCAAAAAGACACATTACCTCCCCTCTGCTTGAAACGTTTCGGGGTTTGGAGGCAGCAACGGAGCAGGAAAGTTCCTGTTTCCTGGGAAGAGAGAGCAGCAGGACTGGATTACCCGCTCGCGTCCCCTGACTTGCAGTGCCGCGGGTCGACGTCGCTACGGGCAGCTCCGTCAGCCACCTTGTCCCTTGCCCCCTCCCTCTCCGCTCGCCTTCCCGCCCCGTCCAGTCCCGCTCGGCGCTGCAGCTGGTGCCCGGCGCAGTGTCACGCCGGCCGCGGATACCCGCCCCGCTGCCTCCCGCTCGGGCCCCGGCGTCGCCCAGCTCCAGGGGGTGCGGGGGGCTCCGCACCAGGACCTGCAGCCGCGCCTGCACCAGAGAGGGGCCGGCAACTCTGGAAACACCCGCACAAGTGCGCAGAAAGGCGCCACTGATTTGCAAGAGGAAAGTCGCGAGGAGCCTTGCAGATGGCACGTGCCGCATCTAACGGAGCAGTTCATCTCCCACGTGACGGAGGGAGAACTTTTCCAACATTTGCGTAACAACGGAGGGCCTGTGAGGGAGGTGCTGGCCGGAGGACGCTTTGCCTCGGCTGCGCATGGGCCAGGGGCAGAGTCTGAGCACAGTATTTAAACCACGGAGCACGAGGTCTGCCCGAGAAAGAGCAGAGACGCAGCAGCGATACAGCGCAGAGGATGGGGGGAAACAGCAGCGCCAAAACGCCTGAACTCCTGGTGAACAGCGTTCAGCTGCATTGCAAAAAACGCAGCAGGTCGCGTAGATGAAGGCTGCTGCTTTCTGGGCCACAAAAGCCTGCTAAGCAGCGGCACGTGCGAGCAGCAGCAGCCGCCCACGGCGGGACCGCGGGGAGGGTCTGCAGCCGCTGGAGCCCCCGGGCAGGGTGGAACCGGCGAGAGGGCGGCGCGGAAGCGATGCAGGGCCAGGGAAGAGAGCAAGGGCACGTCCCCAGCCGCCTCCCCCCGCGGCCGCGTAACCGCATCCCCCGCTTTGAAATGTCGGCTAGGGGAAGAAAAGCAGGGGATCTAAGCCGTGCGCTTCCAGGGGATCTCATTTTGGAGGATTTGCCCATCTTGGTGCCCTTTTATCAAAACCAAAGTGATTTTGGTGGTGAACAGCTTCCTCAGCGATTTCAAACTCCCTCAGAAACCAGCAGAGCCCGTTGTGAATAATGCCGCTCTTTTCTGATCGATTGGAATAGAAACGCTAGATAAACACGCAGCTTCCAACCGGTGGTATTTCACTCCTCTGCGGATCGTGCTTTGGACACTGGAGAGCTTTTCAGTTCCCAAATCTGCAGCCGTCCAGCCCCCTGCCTTGACCCCAACCTGTCCCTCGTCCCCCTCGACACAGCGCCAAACCACTGCCCGCCATAAAGTGGGATCAACCCCATTTCACCCCAAAAGGCTCTAAGCGGACGCGGGCCGGTCGCCAAGGGCTGCCGTGCAGCACATCTGGCACAGCTGCACGGAGGAAGCCGCCGGCTGAGCGTGGCCCTGAAGCTGCAGCTCCCGGCAGGCGCCCGGCGTAAGGGACGAGACCTCCGACGCTGGCTCCTGCCGGGAACCCCCCGTCTCACCGCGTTACCTCCAGCCGCACGGAGTCAGGCGGGAGCCCCGGTGCACCCGCACTTCACCCCGCTTCGTACTGCAAACCAGGCGGCAGGCGCCCAGCGGGGCTGCGACCCGGGCGGTCTCGCTGCACGGCGGGGCTTGGCTTGCAGACGCCCTCCGCACCTTGCCCGCTGCACGGAGGAGGGGGACCCTGGCTCCCATAGCTCACGGCGGCTTTGCTCCTGCTTTGAGAAGTGCAGACGCGAAACGTCACAAATCGAATCTCCTCCGGAGGGAGCGGAGGCGCGCGGCCGGGCTGGGGAGCTTCAGATCAGTCTCCGTCAGGGCGACGGCGGCAGCCGGGGAGCAGTGAATCTCTGCGAAGGAAATTAGGGGAGTTATCTGTTCTGCGACGTCGGGAGAACGAAGGCGAGCAGACGCATTTCGGGGAACGGCGGGACTAATGAGGTTTGGTTTCCCTCAGATCTGTCTCGTGGCGATGAAGCCTGACAAAACTGTGCCCGGATTCTCTGCTCTCTGTGCATAGATGTATAATTCATCTCTTTCCTGCTCACAAACCCGCTCATCGCAGAGCGTATTGAGACAGCTGATACGCAGCGTGGCATGTTTAACTGCAGGAAAGTTTCAGAAGTTGTTAGGCACAAACTCAGAGATGTTCGGTCCCGTCCTCATCTGCCTCTTCTGATCCGGCTTGGGAAAGTGTCATTACTGTTTAGGTCTCTATGGATCTGTTTAGTCTGTTTGAATTAGAGTGACAGGGCCAAAAATTAGTGGCCAGGACATGCAGAATAAACAGCTACATAAAATATCCTCCACTAATGCAGCGAGCTAAAAACACTCCGTGAAGGGTCCGTAAAGGACCCGTAAAGCGGCAAAAGCAGCCCATGCCGGCACCAGGACGTGCTGCAGCAGCTGCGAAATGAGGAACCTTAAAATGAATTTTGTCTAAAAAAAAAAAAAAAGGCTATATCAAAACAAAAGTATCATAACCCAAACTTGGCAAATCTAGAGGCTGCAGCTGAAGTTTTGACGTATGTCGGGTCCGAGACTTAAGCCCGGTTTGGGCTGGTGCCGGATGCGGGGTTGGCGGCCCGGCGGGCGAGGGAAGCCCGGGAGAGCAGGCAGAGCGCGACGCGCGACGCGGCCGTGGTGCTGCCGGGCCGAGCGGGACCAACTCCCGGCTCCTCCCTGCCAAAGTCGGCGGAGGAGAGAGGGAACCTCCTCTTGCTGGAGCAATGATGTGAGTGAACGGGAACGTGTTTACCCGAATCGCTAAAAATGCTGTGAAATAATTCTCTAGCACGTCTAGGTCTTCACGCTCCCGGCAGGGCAATACTGCAAAAACATTCCTTAGGCACATCCCAGCAGAGGCAGGAAAAACAGAAGTGTGCAAAGACCAAGAGATAATTGGGGAAAGAAGTTGCATTTAATTTTGATTAACCAGGGGGAAAAAAAAAAAGACTTGGATCACCAACCTGGTCAAAGAGATCCAAGATAAACTGCTTTTAAGGGACAGAAGAAGCATTAACCTGGATTAGGATCAAGTCAATGCAGACTTCAACAGCGATCCACCAATTTACATCATTTCATAAAATATCCACCTGCGGCTGAGAAAAAAACATGACATTCTTTTGGAGCTATTATACTGGGATGCTAAATAAATAATAAATCAGCTCTACGGGTATAAATGCACTGATTCTACCTGTCAAAGAAATTCAAAACTATTTTATTAAGCAAAGGGACTTAAAGCTTTATTGCGATTACGTTATCCAGCATGCAAAGGCAGCTGTGTTCACACGGAGTTTCAGCATCCCCAAAGAGCAACCTCTTTCCATAACAAGGGCACGAGATGCAGCTTTTATATGAACTACATTTTGCAATTCCTTTTTGATGCACTTGGATGTCATACAACACAGTTAATCCCTTCTTCCAGCAGTCACTGTTTTGTGGGTTCAGTATGGAAAATTGGGGGGATGCTTTCACTCAAGTGCAAAAAGTCAGCCTTCCCCAAAAGTATTTTACAGCCGTCCTCTGTAACTACCATACATGAAGCTATTGGCCGCCGCTTTACAGAGGTACTTTGTTCTCAAAAAGTTAGAGAAAATAAATCCGTCATATTCCACCCAAAATGCATTTTATTTTCCCAAGCAACAAAAATCTATGAAAATAGGAGGTTTTGGTGACAACAAATTCTAAGCGACTCATAAGGGCACAGTGCAGAATGAAAGCATCTTTAAGCATCACAAATGAGCAATTTTATCAACATTCCTCGTTAACATCCAGCCCAGCAGGCTTTTCAGAAATGATCAGAAAACAGTTTCCTCCATTTTTTGCTATCACCACACTGAATCTCCCACTGTGAAGTATGAACAAACTAAGTGCTTTATTGAAATGAAGCTCTCGATTGCCGATTAGACAAAAAGGAGCCCATGCTCCTGGATTAGCGCTGCCCAGGTATCTCCGCGGTATTTCCAGCCCCGAGGTCTCAAGGGAGACCGTCCCCGGCCCGAGCCCACCCGACCAGCTCCTCCTCCTCCATGGCAGCTCCAGGCCCGTCGGGGGGCCCATCATTTTTCTCTGAAAACGCAGTTTCTCCAGGATATCGACTTTGAGGACGGTCCTTCTGGGGGACCCAAATGCAAATCCCCCCCCGTGTCAGAGGGGACCACGCACCAGCACGCAGGACCACGGCCCGGGCATCCGAGCAGCGTGCAGAAAGCATGAGGGGAGAAAGACACAGCACAAGTTGGGCTTTTACTGCTTCAGGAAAAACTCCCCAGATCCGCTCTTTCCACCCAGATTCTGGTCTCACCGAAAGGTATTTTGCATTTTGCTCACGGGCCGCACCGGGGGCCCTTGTCGGGGTCCCGCCAGCCAAAAACTGGGGCGACCGAGTGGAAGAAATCATGGAAGATGGTGAGAAAACCGGACGGCGGTGCCCGACGGGGCCGCGCGCTAGATGGTGCTGCTGGACCGCGAAACGCCCGCAGCCGCCCCGCGACGCCGAGTTATCGCTGGAAGCCAGCGCAGCTCTGAGTTCTGTTCACGAATGTGTTTATTATAGTAAACTAAATATAATCCTCTTCGCTTTTTGCAGATATGCCCTGAACATCGCTCTTAGCTCCTCCGAGCTGTTTGTCTCCGTACAGCGCAATCTCAATGCCATGAAATAATCATGGAAAAAGTAACGAGGGGCATAAATCTGTCCTGAGCTTCAAAGAGCGATACAGAAACGCTTCTTGCTTTAAAAGTTTTTGCAGTGCTTGCCCATCAGCACGTCGAAGCCGTCTTGCTGAAGGGAGTTTAGGTAGCATTTTAAGTGTTGCCTCGCAATTTGGGAAGAGCTGCCTGACACACGGAGAGAGGATGCTGAGTGCTGCCGACCTCCGGGGCAAGCTGGGACCCCGAGCCACTACGTCTGTTTTGAAAAGTGTGTTGAAGGATTTGAAAATTCGGCTTCTTTCTGAACCAAAACAAGCCCTCTCGATTCCAGAAGGAATATTGAGGCTTTTAGTTTTGTGTTATTCGGTACATAAAGCGCAAAAAGCTGTACTTTGATGTAGAAAATCATTTCCAAAAAAAAGACTGAAATATTTTGATAGTACTAAAATCCACTACATCTGGCCCCTGCTCTCTCCCCCACACTTTATTAATCCAAAGCAAAATTCCAGTTGAGTCAGCCCAGTTTAATAAAATATTTAAGGCTGGCACATCTGGGTTATCCAACATCTTATTTTTCATTCAAAGCTCCTACGAACACATCTGTTCTCATCATGTAGGTGCTTTATAAAAGGCTCCCTTTTACTTTCTTCAAAGAGCCTGTTTAAAGCTTTTTAAAAATAAAGACCATTTTATAAGAATATTACAAGGATAAATGCTTAGCTCCATCTTTAAAGATTACTCAGCCTGTCACATTTCTTCCGCAAAATTGAAGCTTTGGATAAAGCATGACTTTTTTCCGAGGTCCCAGGATCAATTTTAATTCCAACTAAATATCAGTGAATTCAGAGGAACCCTTGCAAAATCTGGGTGGCCAACAACTTCCTTACACCCCACCGAAAACCCTGGTTGCTTGCACCCAAAAAAAGCATCTCTGTCCCAAGCTGTCTGAGCAGCAAAAACCAGTGCCCAGTTGCCTCTTCCAACTTCAGTTCTCTGATGGGCCAAGGAAAGCTCCCGTCCCTTGCACGGCGCTTAGCACGGTGCCTTGAGCATCCTGGAGCACACGGCTTTTCCATGATTTTCCCATCAGCCTCGGGAAAGGCCAGCACCACTGCTCCCGTCACAGAGGTGACACTGCAACATTAAGCCAAGCTGCAAGTTGTTTTTGCTCGGGGAACTATGCAGTAAGTCCCTGCTGTGTAACGTAGGGTAAAACTTTCAGGAACAGGCAAGGGTACGTCTGCCGAGCAAAAGGGAGCGAGGTGCAAAGAACGGTCTTCCCCGAGGCCACCAGTTCTGCTGGACTCCAGCTGGCCCTTGCTCCCCACCAAGGGGTTTCTCATCTCAGACAAGCTTTCAGGGTCTTTTGTGCCCAAGTGAGCAAAACCAGGCAGCACGGCCTGGCACAACACACCGTCATGCAGCACCGACGCAGCATCCCGCGCAAGGCCCACGGTGCTCCGCAGGTCCTGAGCAGAGCCCACGGGAAGGAGCACCAGCCACCCGAGCTGACGGCACTACCCGGCCCCCCGCCCGGCCCCGACACCAGACCTGCCCACGCCAGCCCAGCCACGGGTGAAAGTTTAAGCTCAGTCCCTGCTCTGCATATGTTCATAAAGAGATTTTTCTAGAGCTCTTGCCCAACTGCCATGGCATTTAAACCAACTAAAGCAAAGGCATGGCGTTGTTGCCTCTGATGAACCAACTCTTAATGCAAATAGGAGATCTCCGTATCATTAGTTTTAGGAGGACTATTACACTGGAGTCCACCTCAGCTGGTCTGCAACACGACTTGGTCGTGCTTGGTCAGTGAGTCAGCAAGCGGAGCACCGGGACCACCACAAACCATCGCAGAGCAATGTCTCTAATCTGCTCTGAAAGATCAAGGCAAGAGCTAACGCTCGGTGGTGTTTTGTCATCCAGCCTCGCAGGGTACAAAGCCACGAAAGAGTCCACGAACAAGAGGAAATCTGCAGTCCTCCCCACTGGCGAGCGGCCACCGCCTGAGTGGGACTGCTTTTGATCCCCTGCGAATACCTAGGTCCAAAGCGCGGTTTCGTTTGCGCTGATCCAGCCCTGCTGGAGCCGGCTGGGTCCTGGTACAAGGCCAGGCCGATTCTGGCTCGTAGGATCACATATTTTTTGCACTACTATTGCCATGGGAAGACAGCTTAAGGACCTGCATCCCCATGTTCCTTCACTCCCAAATACCCAAGATATTAAGCTAAGATTTACTCCCCCTAATAACAGCATTTTGTAATGGCAAAAGCTATTGGGGAAAAAAATTAAGTGACACTGTTCTTCAGGGCTAAATCTACTTTTTCCACCAGTGACGGGGCTGGGACAGAGACTCGTAGAGCAAATCCCCCGGGGACGGATAAAGGTTCGTGACCGTCGTTCAAACCCCAGTCCTGAGGTCTGGCGATCGGCTTGACAAACCTGCCCGGTTTGCTGTTCCTTCCAGGCTTCGCAGCTGGATTTGCGTGGGGCAGTGGCCTTTGCTGGCAGACAGCTCGGATAGCACCAGAATGCCCTACTTCTTGCCTTGGCGGTGGAAGCGCTCCTGTGGCACCGGGGACACGCGTCAGCCCCGGGCGGAGCAACAGCACTTCTGGGGGTGGCTGTCACACACCTCGCTCTCCTGCCCGTACCTGAGGTGGACTTACCGTGTCCTGCTCCACTTTTCCACGAGGAATCTGCTCAGTGGTTTGCCTCCGCTGAGGGAGAGAGCAGGCAATAACGAACCCGGCTCTACGTACGGACACGCAGACCGTGTTACACAAGGTCTGGCCCGTATCCGCAGGGAAGGAGCGGGCGATGCCGGTGCCCAGCACGCGACGAGGCTTCCCCGCAGCCCGGCAGCGACGCGGCCAGCCCGGAAAGGTGCGACCGTCCTCGCTGCCCCTGACCTCGGCGGAGCTCCGACAGCTCAGCAGCTCTGGAAATCGTGCCAGCGATGTGGATTGACAAAAAAAAGCAGCATTTGGCCCCGAGTCCTTTCAATATTTGTTTTTACTATAAAAGGAGAACCGTGCCGCAGATGACACATGGGTGAGCTGATTTAGTTACACAAGTAACTGGGAAAACAGAGTGCTATGTTTTCGAACGTCCTTTTCTGCTTTTGACAGTTCAAATTCCTTTTAGACTTCACCTCAGGCTACACGAGTTGCTCGGTTTCCAAACCTGCAGCTGTGCTATTTTAAGAGCTAGTAAGAAGAGTTTCCTTACCAGGCATGGCCCATCACGCAGCATCTGCAATCCACCGACTGCATCGAAGAGCTGGTCGGGAAACCAGTCTCTTTAGCCTTCCACGTGTTCAAAAACGTTATTCGTCCTGAAAGAACAAATACACACTGCTCGTTGACACATCAGCTTGGGAGAGGAAATCCAGCAGGGACCGAAGAAGGATGTTCTTCACCGTCCCGGTGCTCCAAGGGCATCGCAGATCCCAGGAGGCCGAGCTAAGGACTCCCTCCACGGCTCCTGCGTTGCCTGTGGTGGACATCTTCCCCATCTCCAGTGGCAAGGCGAGTAACCAAGTGTCCTTGTTTCTAAAAACAGGCATTTCTAAAAAATGAGCATTTTCAGAAGCAAGTTTGCCCTCAGCAGCCATGTACAGCCCTGTCTGCTGCTACAAGTTATAGCAAAACGTGGAAACGTGAGTTTGCCGCTGTGCAGTGACGGCACTTTAGAAAGCTTACCCAGTCCCTAGGGCACACCAGCAGCTCCCGGTCCTGCTCTGCCCAGAGTACTTGGCAGCATATTTAGCACGAGAAGGGTTTTCCTGCCTGCGGAAGACCCACCTGAGATTTAACACTTTTTATTAGACCTGCCAGTTTGCTTGCAGCTCCATGTGACTCAGCAGCGGTCCTTGTCCTTCGCAGGTGGAGCAGACGCTGCTCCCTTGGCCAGCCCAGAAGTTGCCTCTGTTGTCAAAGACAAACAGTTTCGGCGCATGGTGAGAAACCGAGCGGAGCGAGACGGAGGTGCACGGCAGCGGGATCACCCCAAGGGACCCCGTCCGCATCGCCCCCTCCAAAGAGCCCAGCGAAAGGCTCGATGCACTTTTGGCTCCGGGGCAATTCCAAAAAAGCCTTTGGATCCACACAACTATTTCTGTCCTAACTGCAGTATTTCGTTACGACGCTGCACGTTCGCTATTTTTAAGCCCCAATAAGAGACACTTCTAAAGCGACAGCCAAAAGCGAGCTGTCCTCGCGCGGGAGATGGAGCCCATGAGGGCCAGCGCGTCCCCCCTCCCTGCAGAAGCGGCTGCGTGTAACCGGGTATCAGTCCTGCGAGGCGGCTTGGGCTGACGACCCACCACGGGATCATGGGTGGAACGACCCTGGGAGGTCGTCCACGCCGTCGCCCTGCCCTGAAGCAGAGGTGGCTGCGTCTCCGTCCCTGCGAGTCTGCCCTGGGCCAGCGTGGCCCTTCGCCACCTTCCCTGTCACCTCCAGACAGGTTCTGCCGAACAGCCAGGTCTTCCCGGTGCACTTGAGCCCGTCGCCTTTTGTTGTGCTCGCGCGGGACAGAGCGAACAAAGCGCTGCCCTCCCCTGTGCAGCAGTCCGGGAAGCGTTTGCAGAACACCATTGGGAAAAATATACGTATATATCGAGCTGAAAATGTCAAAATGGCATCTCTGATTGCTCAGCCTAGGTGGGGGAAGGGCATCTGCAACCAACAGCATGGCAAAGCAGACATGAGCACACGAAATACTCACATTTGTATTTATATTTGCCTGGGAAAGAATTGTTGGAAAATATTACCCTTCTGCATAGACCCACTGTGTCCTGAGGATGCATAATTTTGGCTTTTTCCAAGAAAGGGCTCCAAATCAACAATAATAGCAGGGCTCCAGGCTACTTCTCATGACCAGCGGACACGTCCAGGCCACTTATTCTCCAGAAAGGGCAGGTCGCCCGTGCACACGTCTGCAGCTGGGACCAAGCAGCTAAATCCTGGCAGCAGCTGGAGCCACGAGACGGGTCGCTGCCAAAGCGGGGCCTCACCTGCGGGTGCCCGATAACCCATGTAAACAAGAAGCATGGGACAGAAGGGCAGGGGCCTAACTCCAAGCCTCCGTCTGTGGAAGCAAGTCTCGGCGCCGGTGGGGAGGTGCACGGAGATGCACGGCTCCCGGGGTGCTGCTCCCGGCCCCGCGGTGCCGAGCGGCTTTGGGTGCTCCCGGGGAGGGCAGCGAGGCACCGGGACATCGTCCCACGTCCACGGCGGGCACGGGCAGCGCGGTGGGGCTGCAGGCACGGAGCACGCACCGGGGCTCGCGGCAGCTTGGTCCCCGGAGCTACGCGCTGGCCTCGGCCGGCAGGCTCCGGTTCTCCTTCCCGAGGGAGCACGTGCAAATCCGTCGGATGAGGATACCCTGCGCTGCGGCCGTGTCACACCCGCTTCTTCCCCTAACGGAGACACCCGGACCCCCGTCGTTCCTCGGCACAAGGAGAGGCGTCACCACTGCGGGGTAACACGGGTAAACTGAGGCACCGGGGAACTTGCCCAGCAAGCTCTCACGCCCGCGGGAAGACCATTTCCAGGAAAATTCCCAACTTGCCAACTGCGAAACGTGCTGCAGGTACCCACTTACCCTGCGGCACCCCGGCATTTCCGAATGCATCCCAGCTGGGGGAAGGCACCAGCCGCTGCACCGCGTCCCCGCAGAACCGCGTGGGAGCACGGCTCTTCCAAAAACCAGCATCGTCCTCCGGCTGCTCCACCGGGTAACTCATGCTTCCCACTCCAGCCTTTACTTTACTTTTAGCGCCTGTTTCTTGGAGAGAGACGGGAGGGCGGATTCCCGGCTGCTCCCCGGCCCGCTCGGCAGCGTTGCCTCCGCGCTGCAGCGTTCCTGCGACGTCGATGCACCCAGCCGCTCGTTTTGGCACGGGCGCGAAGGCTTTTCCCCCTCCCCTCCCCATGTTTTAGCAGCAAGGTTTAGACGAGGGAAGATGCCAGACTCTAAAAGTGACAAAGCTTTCTCACAAAATTCTTTTCTTACTGTAAAAACAAGGGAAAGAATAACATTTATTCAATCGCGTGGCTATTAAAATATCTATTTTTCTGGACTCTGGCACTGCTTTCCCCGCAGACCGAGTGTTTTCTTCATGAAATACCAGCGAGCCTTGGGCATGGTTCACGAGAGCACCCAAAATAGCGATGCTGCTTGTCTCCTTCCACATGCTTCCTCCCACATACAGATACCGGTGTCGGAGAGGGATTTGCACACACCGAGTGTAATCCCGTCCTATTCTAGCACACCTGGGACCCCGCTAGACCCTCTTCTGTCTTTTCTTCCATCTATACGGTTGTTGATTTTCTTTCACTCTTAATTATTTTGGCTGTTTGTCCTCACGAGGCCCCGTGTTATCCTTCACCCAGGGGCTCAACCGCAGCACGGCTAAAGCAAAGCTTTCAGCCTTCGGCCCCACGCAAGGAGCTGCGTCTCGCTTTCCTGCGAGGAGATTAAAGGACAGAAATGGGCACTGAAGTGAAAGAAAAAGTAGCAAAACCCACAGTCCTTTGCTTTCACGGCTTCCAGCATTTTCACTGAATCCTTTTTCTTTATTTCCTCAAAAACACAGCCCTGTCATCGCCTCCAAGACTCTGCCTCACCTCTTCCCACCGGCCTCTTACCGCTCAGGTGCTGGCTGCCGTATTGGGCTCTCCGTGGCATCACGTGCCAGCACACGCCGATGCACGTTCCTGCCATTCCCAGGATGTCCCTCGTGCCCGGGAAGCGACCTGCAAAGCCGCCCCGACATCTGGAAGCTTGCTTAGATCCAGGTCTGGATCCCACAGCCCAGAGGTCTCCTGCCCGTGAGTGCGTCCCCCAGCCCCAGCTGCCCCGACAGCTCAGGCGATGAAGGTTCAATGTAATTATCGAGGGGTTCGAGCCTGTGCTGCACCAGACGCGGTCCCGCAGGACATCTCACGTCTGTGCCCACGGACCGTCCGGCTAAGCCTGAGCAACGGCCACGCAGTGGTTTGAGTAAGGCCATGCCGAGAACCGCTCGCAATTTATATTGCACAGGCAGGAAGAGCTCCATGAATATTTATTCATTTGGCTCTGCCGTCGTAAATAGGCCTAGACAGCCAACACCCATATAAATGCAAATAGCCTGGTGTTAACTCTTGGAAAACGCCAGCGCAGAACCGAAACGCGTGCTCCCAGCTCAGGCCAAGCCCCGACCGGAGCTGCTGCCTGCAGGAGCTTTGACCGTGACGAATGCATCAGCAGCTCGCAGGGCTGGTGCTCCGACACTTAACGGCAAGGAAAAGCTGTTAGTTTCTGCAGCCGTCACCATCCCGTCTAGCAGCCTGAGTGCTTCTTGCGGCGGAGCACGGCTTGGCTCGCAGAGCGGCTCTCCATCTCGGAGCCAGGAGAGCATCGCGGGCTCCCAAGCGAAAACTAAAACCTCGACATGGAAAAACAAGTCATAGAAGCAGCAGCCGCTCCAGGAGCTACGGCCGCACTGGAAGCCCAGGCACATCCAGCCGGCGCGTGTCGGGCCGTGAAGGTGCCCGGCGGCGGCAGGACGCACGGAAACCCCTGGCACAGCCTGAGCCGCGGGGCCTGAGCTGCGGGGAGCCCCGGTGCCTGCACAGGGCCCTCCCTGGAGCAGATCAGGATTTGCAAAAATAAGAGATTTCTCTTATTTTCCAGTTGCACGTTTGTGATAACCCCTAAGGCTGCAGACACCTCCGTGCATGTCTCGTTTTACACCGCAGATAGTCCGAGCTGAAATCAAGGAGAGCAACAGGAGCATCCGTAGGATTGAACATATTGCACTAAACGACCCATAGCAACCCAAACCAGCACCCAGCACGTCCGAGCAGCCTTCCGCTAGCGCAGCCCAGAACGTCAGTCGTTCACGTGGGAAAACCGAGCAAAACAGGACGAAAACAAACTACAAACCAGGGAGATGGTCCTGCCCCCAGGATGCTTCCCGTCTGTCCACAGGAGGAAAACAACGGAAGAATAAAGAGGAGTGTTTCTTCTGTTTCTCCCTTTTATCATGAAAGTAGTAATCAATAAAATAATTTTAGGCACCGAAGAAATGTTTGTCTTAAAACTGGAATTTCCCTCTCCCGTTTAAAGAAATTCAGCACCAGACACGATCTCCGATAGTTCTTCCACTTCCAGCTTTTACAGAACAGACCCCGGCACAGCCACCTGCTTTCCACGACGCGTTGCGACGGGCCCCGCGTGCCCCGTTTGCCCTGAAACGGCCCAAACCGGGCGCTGGGCGCTGGCTGCGCTCCAGCGGACACGGGAGCATCCGCGTTCTCACGCAGCGACAGCGCTGCTCCCGAGACCGGGCGGGTCCCCGCATCCAAGCTAAATAAACCAGGCACCACGGTCCCCGAAACAGCTCCCTTATCAGGCCTGGTGTGAATGACGGAACGTCATAATATTTGTCCAAGGCACGTGGTTTATTTTATTTTTATTAGCCGGGGCTTGGCCGCAGATAAATAAAGAAGTGAAGGCGGTAACGTTTCCTCTCCGTGTCGCTAGCTGCTGGCGGACGCGGGCGCCTGGCCCCCGGGGCGCTGGCGGGGGGAAGGAAGCCCACGCGATGCCCAGCGGAGCGCGGCACCGGCTCCCTCCTCCGCGCAGCCGCCCGGGACGCAGCGAGGATGCCGAGGACGCACGCTTGGATGCTGGGGAAACCCAGGGTATGCGTTACTCGCCAAAACCCGGAAAAACCAGCAAAGCGACCCGAGCCGGAGCTCCACCGAAAGGCAACCCACTCCCGACAGTCTGGTTTTCCACGGAGCAGAAGAAAAAACTCGGCCGAGTTTCACAAAGACTGGAAGGGTCGAGACGCCGGGTTCACTGAATTGGGCCGTGGTTTTTGTATACATTTCATCCGAGGTGACAGTGTTTTTCTGGTTGGCCACGGACTTGCCTGGAGCTACAGACCAAGCGTTTGCCTGGAGGAGAGGGCGGCGGAAACGCTCTTCCCCGGGTACCACGCTGGCCCCTCTCTCCAGCCCTGCTCTCTTTTTGGTGGTTGTCAACACATGGGTCTGGGGTACTTGCTCCTCCAAAGGAGGCTCTGAATCGCCGTTTTGGGGGGAAACTCCGCAGTGGGATCGGAGCCCGGATCCGCCCCGGCACTTGGCGGCCAGGCGGCCCTTTGCAGCCGGCAGGAGCAGCTGCAGCCGGGGGGGACACGGCCGCCGGCACTGCCCGGGCAGCTGCACCGCGCCGGGAGCACGGCCCCGCGTCCGCCCCCGGAGAGGACGGTCCTGTGCAGGCCGCAGGAGCCCGGGGACGTGCCGCAGCCCGGCACTGTCAATTAACGCTGCAAAAACCGCTCCGCGCGTCTTGGCGGTGACATCACCCAAGCAGCAATATCCCTCCGTATTTGTGAGCGGCGACCGGCCTCGCCGCCTGCGTTGCAGCTCTGTTCCCCCTGCGAAGGCTTCGTGCAACGCTGCGCTTGCGCAAGGCCCGACCCGCTCCTGTAAAACGTGCTCCTGCCGCGGCCCCGCGCGCAGCTGCCGAGCAGGGAGACACCAACCCCCTCCGCACCCGGGGGTGGATCCTCCTCCCGCGTCGCTGCTGGGGCTGCAAAGCGGGACGTGGCAATTAAAAAAAACCTAATAAGGCCCTGGACCCCTGGATAAGTAATTAGCGAAGGCAGCTTTGGAGCCTAGTTGCACTCAGCAGCACGCAGACTAGTTAAACCTGGCTGCAGGACTACCAGCCGCCTGTGTCACACTGACAAATCGAGAAAAGGCTCTCGCTTGGTAAGGAAAAGCCGAGTGAGGCTGGTGCAAGGTGAAAATCCAAAGGGATTTAGCGCGTGCTGGTGCAAGAGAGAAAAGAGCTGAGATGAAAACGACATATGAATACAAGCTGAAAGGGGGCTGCTCCAAAACCTGTCTCCAGTGGGTAAAGAACGGCATCAAAGGAAAGAAGAAAAGAAAAAAAGAGGAGAATTGCATGCTTTTTCTGCCGGCAGCGTGGCCACCCAGCAGCAGCCGCTCTGCCGCGGGAAGGCAGCACCGGTGCATCGTGGCCCCGTGCAGGAGCCGATGCTGCTGCCACGCCGGGAGGGATGCAGCCACAGCCGCGTGTCCCACGGTGCCGGTGCCAGACGCGGGTATGGGGCGGCTGCCGGGGTCTGATCCCAGCTGTGCCTGAAACGCCAGCTGAAAACACAGCCAGGACCCAATGCAGCCCCTGCTCGATGAGCAGACACAGCCGTGGCAGAATTAAGGATGAAATATGGTTTTTCAGTTGTGCTCAGGCACAGCTGAGCTTCCCCTCCCTTTTCTACATTGAGGGGCTCCCTTACCAATAAAAAAAGTAATAATAATAAAAAACCCAGTCCTGCAAAGGGCTCCGGGTGCTGCTGCCACGCTGCCCCGGCCCTGCTTTTTCCAGGGACACGCGCGACGGAGGACAGCAGCGGGCTGTGCCCCGCTCCGGATGAAATCGTTCACAAAGAGCTGACTTTTAACTGAAACTTGGATTTTTTAAAGCAGCCATTAACTTCAAATCTCAGTCACCCAGCAGAGCGCTGGAGAGGGATGGGGAGGAACGCCAAAATGCATCTCAGCTTAAATAATTTTGCATTAATACATTTGACGCCTCCGTGCCTGGTTGTTTACAGACAGACACCCTCGCCCGCGGTCGGGCTGCGGCGTTGGCGGCTTTGCTGCACGGGGGTTTTTGCACGGGGGGTTTGGCCTCCCCAGGCGTCCCCACGCCGGGGCGGTTTGCAGCCGGGCTCTTACCCGGCTCGTGCTCTCAGCGCCGCGGTAATTTTAGCCTGGCGCGGCGCCACGGGCGGGGGCGCAGCTATGCGCGGCAGCTGCGGCGGGGGCCCCGGCGTCCGGGCGCGGCCGCCCCGAGCCCGGCGGCGCAGCCATGGCCGAGCAGCGCGGCGACCTGGAGGAGCGGATCCTGGCCAAGGACCAGCACACCAAGGAGATCGACCTGGTGAACCGCGACCCGCGGCGCATCAACGAGGACGTGGTGAAGGTGGGGGCCGGCGCGCGGACGCCCGGCGCGTGCCAGCGGGCCGCGGCCAAAAATAAAAGCGGCTCAGCCCGCGTCCCTGACTTAAAGGGGACCTCGGGGAAACAAGGTCCCGGTTGCCCGGGCTCGGCAGCCGGGGCGCATCGCCCGCCCGCCCGCTCCCGTCCCGGCGCGGAGCAAACAGCTGCCCGCCGATTGCACCAAACGGGCGTTTTGGGCAGCTCGGTGTCACTGCACCCGAAACGCCCCGCTTCCCCGCAAGACGGCCAGTTTGGCTCACGCGTGCCCCAAAACCGGGCTGCACCACGAGCAGCTTCCCGCTCTGCGGCTCTCGAGAGCGTTTGCAATGCAGAGACGGTGCCGGCGCAGCGATGCCCCGCGAGGACGCGGCCGAGCCGCCGCCTCCCCCCTCTCCAGGCAGCACGCCGAACGCAGAGCCTGCCTCCGAATGTATAAATAACATATAAATATATAAATCAGGAGGACGGCTGCGTTCGCGCGAGCACCGGCCGCTGCACGGGGTGGGAAGGGCCGCGGCTGCCGCGGGTGAGCGCGGGCAGAGCACGCTGCCGCTCGGCACACGTGTGGCTGCCCCCGACCCCCGCGCTCCCCCCAGGTGGACTTCGAGGACGTCATCGCCGAGCCGGCGGGGACGTTCAGCTTCGACGGCGTCTGGAAAGCCAGCTACACCACCTTCACCGTGAGCAAGTACTGGTGCTACCGGCTGCTCTCGGCCGCCCTGGGCGTCCCCCTGGCCGTGCTCTGGGGCTTCCTCTTCGCCCTCATCTCCTTCTGCCACATCTGGGCCGTGGTGCCCTGCATCAAGAGCTACCTGATCGAGATCCAGTGCGTGGGCAGGATCTACTCCCTCTGCATCCACACCTTCTGCGACCCGCTCTTCGAGGCCCTCGCCCGCGTCTGCGGCGGAATAAAGGTGTCCCTGCGCAAGGAGCCCTAGTGCCGGGCCGGGGGGCCACCGCCGCCCCCCGCCACCCCGGGCCCCTCCGCTCCCCGTCCCCGTCTGCCCCGAGGAGCTGCTGTCGCGGCAGCCCCCGCGCGAGGCCGCAGCGCGTGTGCGGGGCGATTGCAAAGAATAAAGGTGTGCACCGCGTGTGCCTGCATGCGAGCAACGCTCTTCACCCGGGTCTCACCTGCGCGTAAACGCTGCGTCTGCTCCTCGGCGAGGGCTCTGGGCTGGGGCCGGCGGCAGCAGCACCCACGTTTCCCGCGCACCCGCTGCCTGCGAGGGTTTCGTCCCACTGCGGGAGCGGGACCACGCACGTGCCCGTGCCCGCAGCACCGCGCAGACTCGCAGGGGTTGGCACCCAAACGCTTGGCTCGGGGGCCTGACCCTGCCGCGGGGCTCACCCCGTCCCCGCGCTGCTCTGCGGCGCTGGCCCTTGCTCGCACTCGCAGGAGCTGCCTGTTCCCGGCGGCTCTGGCTCCCGCAGAAACACAGGTGGGAGGAAAAAAGCCAAATTCAGAGCTGTTTCCTCCCCTGAGTTATCAATTAACTCATTTAGCCCATCTTTAATTAAGCCTTACTTTAATTTCAAGGCTCTTAAATGCTTTATTGGCTCCAGCCTTCAGCCTTTGCTGCATCAGGGCCCAGGTGGGCTCCTGGCTCGGCGGCCGGTCTCCTCCGCGGCACTCGTGGGCTTTTCCGCCTGGCAGCCCGGAGCCAAAGCCCCTCGCGGTGCCGTGCCCAGGATGAGGAGGAACCGGCGGCTCCCATGAGCCGCGATCGACTGGGGGCTTTAATTGCTCCGTAGTGACACGGTGCGAAAGCCCGAGCAGCACCGGCCTTCGAAGGGGGCGATGCAAGAGGGGAAAAATATTCATAGGAAATACTCATCATGAGTGTTTTTAAAGGTTTTTGTGGGAATAAAAGCAATACGGGGATTATATTATTATTATTATTATTATTATTAGCTCTAGAACTTTGCAGCCTGAACCAAGAGAGCTGCAAAGCGCAGCCCCCCCGCGGCGGTGGTCTGGGGATGGGGACACGGGAGCGGGTTGGCACGCTCCGGCAGGGCTTGCCCCCTCCTTGGCTCGCGCACGCGGCACCTCGCTGCTCTCAGCTGGTGCCGTGCGGTGCCGGAGCATCGCTGCAGCGAACACATGCAGGGCCAGTGCTAAAAGTGTCGTCTCCCATCCAGGTTTCCTGCATTTTTTTTTGCACAGTGCTCCCTCCACACCCTCCCGTCCCGCTTTCCTTCAAACCAGAGTCAGAAAACTTTATTGCAGATGTGTCTTGACAGTAAAAACCCACGCCGCTGGCACGGCTTTGTGTGTTGCAGAGCGAGCGCGTTGCGTCGGCGTGAGAGGCTAAATGCGGTCTGCGGGCAGCCCGAAGCGAAAGCTCGGCCGCGGCGGGGAGGTGCCCGGGCTTCCCCTCCCCATCCCGCGGGATCCGGGGCCTTCCCGCCCGCCGGCCCGCGGCTCCGCTCCGGAGCACGTGCCCCGGAGGAGGCATCGCCCAGCAGCCCGGGTGCAGCCGGCGGTTGCAGCATCCGCGGACGGTTGCAGCATCCGCGGACGGTTGCAGCATCCGCGGACGGTTGCAGCATCCGCGGGTGGCAGCAGCATCCGCGAATGGTTGCAGCATCCGCGGACTGTTGCAGCATCCGTGGGTGGCAGCAGCATCCGCGGGTGGCAGCAGCATCCGCGGGTGGCAGCAGCATCCGCAAATGGTTGCAGCATCCACGGACGGTTGCAGCATCCGCGGACGGTTGCAGCATCTGCAGGTGGTTGCAGCATCCGCGGACAGTCGCAGCCTCCACGGACAGTCGCAGCCTCCGCGGGCGGTCGCAGCCTCCGCGGGCGGCGGTGCTCAGCGGGCAGCGGGCTGGGCACCGCTGCGCTGGCTGCTGCTCCTGCAGCCGAGCACGAAGGAGGAGGAGTTGCTGCGGCGGCTGCCGGGCAGCTCGCAGGCGGGCCGGGCCTTCAGGTAGCGCGCGGAGCAGCAGAGGCAGCGGCGCGCCAGGTCGTGGAAGAGGTGGCCCGTGTACAGCATGTAGATCCAGGGGTTGCAGCAGCTGTTGAGGCTGGCCAGCAGCATGGCGATGATGAAGGGCGACGCTGCAAGGCAGAGAGCACGCCGCGTTAGCCCCCGCGCCCGGCCCTGCCGCGCTGCAGAAACCCACCTAAACTTTCTAAACTAGAGAAGACGTGTGAATGGTGACCACTAGTTCCCAAATTCACCTTTTACCAGCTCATGCGTAATCCCTGCTCGAGTGACCTCTAGCCCAACTGCTCTTAACTTCAGGCATGCATCAGGAGAAAGCCAAGATGATTTGCTTACAAATTGCCAGCACAAGGCCCGAAATGCACCACGGCTTTTCAACCCACTTTAAAAAAAAAAAAAAAATCAAGCATTGCTGACTCAGCTCTTCGCTCTCCGAGTTGGTCAAATTGAATTTCACGGCACTTACCGCGGGGCTGACCTTAAACACGGTGCTTGCCCTGGCGGCAGGCTCGCGGAGAGCCGCGGGAGCACCCGGGGAGCTCCCCCCGCTCGGCTCGGCCGCGGCCCCGGGCAGGAGGCTTTGGGGCCTGGCTGCAAAAGCTGCTGCTGAAAAGAAGTGAGCAATGCTCGTTCACCGATTTCTGTATACAGATCAGTACTGCTGGACACGGCCCGTGCGGCTGCCGGTACTAAGTGACCTATATACTTGTGTGCGTTGAGCTATGCTGCTCCATATGCTCGGTCTGATCTTTGCAGCTGCTCCAAGCCAGCTTGCATTTAAAGCCCCACACGGCACGTGTGATGCAAATCACCCGCAGGGCACCCGTGGCCGAAATCCCGCTGAAAGCTGCCTTCTGCGAACGCTCCTCGTTGCTTAGGGCAATGCCTGAGCCTGAAGCTGCAGCTCCGGCTCTACTTGCGACTGCAGGTTTCCAAGAGCAGCGTGGGGGGGGATCACCCCCGCCTGGCCCAGCTGGCTACAGCCCACCGCCAGGACGCGGGCACTGGGTTTCGGAAAAACGCCGTTCCATTAACGGGGCTGTGCAACACCAAGGAGCTGCCTTTTGTCTGAGACGGGCGATGCGCAAAACCTCCTCTCTGGGGTGTGGATTGTGGGTGCCCCCTCTGCTCCCCCCGGGCCGTGACGCAGGGCTCGGCGTGCAGGGCGCTCGTCAGGGTTAACGAGCCCCCAGCGAAGCCCGAACAGACGTCCCCGGCAGGGATGCTCTTTCTCACGTCCCGCACGGAGAAAACCAGGCGGGCGGCCGCGCGCGCGGTGCCGTGCTCCCCCCCGGGCTCGGCCGGCGTCGCTGGCCCCGCTGGCACCTCGGTGCGCCCTGGCTGAGGTCTCCGGCACCTGCTGTCCGTAGCAACGCGCCCGAGGGCTTTTCCTCCCCTGCCAGGAGATCCCCAGCGAGCGCTCCGGCACCATTCCCACCGCCGCAGCCGCCGGCTCCCAGCGGCAGGAGCCCGGCACGGCCGGACCCCCCCCCCAGCTGCACATCTAGATCACAGCGAGGGGGGGAGGCCCTGCTTCATCTCGGGATGCAGCCGAAAACTAGGAGTTTTGACCAGCCTAAAGCAGGTGGAAAACCACGGGATAAATGCTTAGCGCATGTGGGCAGGTGTAAAAGGCTGTGGTTTAATCCTGCCCTGCAATAAAAGGAGCGGAGAGAGACAGCAGAGGAGGAGTGAGGAGGGGTCACGGCAGGCAGCGCAGCTGCTTTCTTTCATCCGAGGGCAGATGCGCGCTGGAAAGCGTCAGGCTTTCCCCGGAGCAATTTATAACCGAGCCAGGGCCGGTTAAAGAAGAGACGAGAATATCTGGAGCGAAGGGGCTGTGCCGGTGCTGGCGGAGCCCCTGCTGCGGCAGAGGGTCCCGGGGAGTCGCGGCTGTTCTGCGGCCACGTTTCTTCCACATCCCAAATGCAGCATCGCTGTCGCGCTCTGGTCCGTCTGTGCAAGGAGCCGTTGCCCCCCACATGCACTTTCTTCTCCCTTTCTCCCACCCCCCAAAGCCGCGCGGTTTTCCCGTCGGCCCTGCCCGGTCGGTTCCCGGGCGGCGCGGGGGGACCGCGGGGCACCTCCGCCCCAGCGCAGACCGGTCCAGCCGCGAGCACGTGTAACCGAGCAGGGTGAGATGTTATACCCTGTTTGCAGCCTTAATGGCAGGAGCAGCCAGAGCCAAGCACAAAAACCGGCAAACCGGTGACACCAGGTCCTTCGGGAAAAGCCTTTCCCATAAATCAGCAGGTCTCCGAAGGAGCGGCGCGACCGGCAGCGATGAAACAAGCGCAGCGGGGCCGTGGAGCAAGCGACAGCAGCAGGAGACCGGAGCGAGGGAAAGGAAGGTGAAGGAGGAGCAAGCGGGGGGGCAAAGTGCGGAAGCAGCGATGTCAGGCACCGCAGGAAGGTCTGGTCTGCGCCCCCAGCTCCGAGCGCTGCCGCGCCGATGCCGAGCGGGACGGGAGCTGGGCGGTCTCCGCCTCGGACGCCCCAGGCGGTCCCGGGAAGAGCTCTGCCCGGGCGCCCACGCGGACGCGGAGCGGCAGGGGCCTCGCCAGCCCAGCTGCCGACGCGGCAGCCCGCCCGGGGCCCCGGGGACGCGCGCTACTGCATCCCAGACCTTTTCCAGGTTCAGGACTTGTTCCTTTCTCCCTCCCAGCCCCGACGGGACCTGACTCCAAGCGGAGTTTCTCGGTGCCCGGGGGCCGGGTGGGCTATGGGTGTCACTTTGGTGGTCCAGACCAAGCAACGCAGGCAGAGCTGCGGGTACAGCAAGAGAGGACGTACCTTCCTGGGGCGCGTTCGTGTCCCACACGGACCACATTTGCACAAAGAAAAAGGGAGTCCAGCACACTATGAAAGCCAGCACTATGATGAAGGTCATTTTGACCGTCCGGATCTTGGCTTTGGAGATGAGCCTGGTGCTGCTGACCCTGGCAAAGGCTGTCCCACCGCGGGAGGTGGAGCTCAGGCCCAGGTTTGGCCCATGAGCTGTCTTGAGCTTCACGTTTTGCCAGATTTTGAAACTGATCAAGCCGTAGCAGATGCTGAGCATCAGCACGGGGATGATGTAGACCATGAGGGTGATCCAGGTGACGTAAGCTTTAGGTCCCCAGGGCTGGATGAAATCTGCCCAGCAGTCATAGACCCCGTTGCCCACATCCTTCAGGGAAAATATGTGGATCTGAGGGATGCTGACCAGCAGGCACAGCAGCCAGGTGAGGAGGACAGAGACCCGATCGGCCCTCCTGTGCAGAGACCTCAGCGGCTGGCAGATGGCCAAGCACCGGTCCAGGGACATCAGCAGGAGCATGTAGGTGGAAGCAAACATCCCCACCACCTGCAAGTACTTGATCAACCGGCAGAGGAAATCTGGCCCGTAAAACCTGAAGGTGATGTCCCAGATAAGCTGGGGCAGCACCTGGAAGATGGCCACCACCAGGTCAGCGATGCTCAGGTGCTTCATGAAGAAGTACATGCGGGAGTGCTTCTGCCGGGTGGTGCGGATGGCCAGCAGCACGCACAGATTGCCGGTCAGGGCCAGGAAGAGGATGAGGCAGAGGACCGTCACCTCCACTTTGGCCATGTCCTCGTTCCGCTTCAAGGGGTCGGTGGTGCTGTTCCTCCCGGACGTCTGGTTCTCCGGGACGAGACTGCTGTTCCCCAGCGAGCTGTTGATCGTCCATAAGTTGCTCCCTGCAAGGTACGGCTTATCCATGGCCGGCTCCTTCCCATATAGAGCGTTGTAGCAGAGAGGGGTCGGGCGAAGCTCCTCCGTGGACGTGTCCCCACGCGAAGCGGCTGTGGCTCCTTTACGGCGTCCCCCTCCCGGCTGTCACCTCTCCGGCGGCGCGTCCTCGTTGCCCGGCGGGAGCCCGTCCTTCCTCCCTCCGGATGAGCCTCCGGGATCCGTCCTCTGGGGCAGAAATGCTCTCGGCCAGCAACTCCACCCTGTCCCCTCCCAGGGCACTTGACGTCTCCGCAGGCTCCTGCCCCCAAACACAAAACGCAGAAGGGGCGTTAGGGAAAGGAGAAGCACTAGGGAAAAAAGGAGCGTTAGGGAAAGAAGCAGCAATAGGGAAAAAAGCGGTGCCGGCGGGACGGGGATGCACCGGGCGCATCCCCAGCCGCGCACGGCAAACCGCAGCGGTCCCTTCCCTACCTGCCCAGACGCTGCCCTGGAAGCTGCCGGCCTCCCTCTGCTGCCGCCCGGCAGATCCCGCCGGGAAGGAGCCGGAGCGGAGGCGGCGCGGACGGATGCGCTGCACGGCTGCACTCGGAGCCGCAGCCACGAGAGGGTGCGAAAGGCCGGGCCGTGCTCTGCGCGGGTCTGCAGGGCCGGGCGCGGGGGGAGATCCCGGCTGCCCTGGGCACTCGCTTTTAACCCAAGCTGCTCTGGCAGTGCAGTTTCCCCAAAGCCCTGCGCTACGAGGGCATCACGTTATCTCCATTTTATAGACACAGGTGCAAGCGTGTGAAATGACAAACGATGTTAGCACTTAAAGGCGATGCTGCCACTGCCACGCGGCTCAAATTGATTGATTTAAGTCATTTCTTTCCAAAAAAAGCCCTGACGATTTTAGCGACTCCAGTCAGACTCACCCAGCCCAGGTAGTGGGGAAAAGCAAAACCATTCGGGGAAACACGGAGGGAACAGATGAGAGGTTATTTTCTCAGCACGGCAGCGAGGAGCCGGGGGAAGAGCCCCATCTGCTCAGGCCGTCTGGAGCCGCGGATTAATTACTCATCTTGTCTGACGATCAGGCAATATAAAAGAATGTCAGACGATATTGAGCAATGCCTCTGTGCGAGCAGACTCACTCACTGAGAGGTAAATAGCTGCTCCGGCCCCGGGGGTTTCGAGCAGGCTCGACCTCGGCTGCCGCAGCTGCTGCTCGCGGGCCGCTTCCAAGTCCCTGCCGAACCCAGGCTCCGACCGAGGCTCACGCTCGGGTTGTCTGGCCATTAAAACCGCGACAAACAGATTCTTTTTTTCTTTTGGGAAGATTTGCTTTAGAGCGTTATTAAATATTTTGTATAAAAGAAAAAGAATGCGGTTGCTTTATGTAGTTTGCCATTGTGCTGCTAACTCAGCACGCACGTTTCGGAGAGAGGAGGACGGTTTTCCCCAAGACTCGGGCCCGGGACAAGGGGTTCAGGCACCTAAGAGGGGTTTGCAGGGCAGCTTTTGGGCAGCTTGACATTTGAGCTGACCCGCTGCTGAACTCCGCCGCAGCCCCCGAGAGCCGGTCCCAGCCCCTTAACCCAAACGGCGGCTTCAGCACGGACCAGCCTGCTCTAACTTCTGCCCTCTCTCAACTCCGAGCAGAACCCAGCGCTCTGGTACTCATCCCACTGCGCTGCTTTTCCCTGATAGCCACATCTCAGACTCTGCTTAGCCTCGCATTAGGCCTTGAGTAAACATTTCTGCAGTTATTTTTAAAAATAAAGATTTTTGGGAACCTTTCGCTCTATGCAAGATGTAGAAATGTTAAATACTTTGGCAAGTTCTTCCCTCCAGGGTTCATGTTCTTCTTCCTTTAGGCAATAAAACGGCTGTGGGAATCGCTGAGGATAACAGCTCACCATGTGCAATGCTTTTTTTTCATTGTTCTGCCTTTTTCGGGAGCGTTCCCTAGGAAGAAATGACCTTGGGAGAAATGTTGGCTCCGCAAAGTCAAAGAGAGATCTGCCACCGGGTTCACTGGGCTACAGCTCCATCGTATCCGTGGTGCTTCTCTGGCTTAGCACAGGGCACGGAGCGAGGGTAAATGCACCCCTGCAACGGCACCGGGGTCAGGCCAGGACCCGGCTGGACTCGTGCCGCCGTCGCACCGCGGCTACGGCGAGTATCCCGAAACAGAGCCGTCCCTCCGTGCTGTAAGACACGGGATGGTCCATAGCAGAATTACAGACACCGGTTTCTTCAGAGACTGTAACCGAACAGCTTTTAAAGCAGGGAAGAGTCTTATGTTAACAGAATTTCTTAAAAGTGCTTGCAACTAACCGCCTCGAGCAGTCAGATGTAGTTGTAGAGCACATTTTATTTCAGCAGTGAATCATAAATGTTAAACTGTGAAAGAGATCTCCGAGGACTCGTCCTGCTTGTCCCCTTGCCAGTTCCCAGTGCTGCATTTTTCTGATGCTCCGTCTGGTCTGGTTTAGAAGTGCATGAGCAGCTCATCGAATCGCTGGCTGTTTAGGTGAAGGATCATGCTCCACGAGGAGCAAAACGAGGCTTTAAAACACTACGTCATGGAAGGCTTTCGTTAGCTTTAAGCTTTTTGCATGCAGTTTAGGCTCTTGACTTACGTCCCGCTTAGCAAAACTAGGTCCTCTCCTGCCTTGCTGGGTGGTGGTGGCTCTGGACAGGAGACCGCAGGCCATCGCGAGGCAGAGGTGTCACAGGGAGACCACAGCAAAGCCGCAGCTCCCGTCACGAGCAGCGGTCAGGAGGGGCTCTGCTTTCTCGTGAACAGATGCACAATTTTATCCCTCCCCTTGGCAAAACTGGTCAGATAATCCAAACTGGAAAGAGACATAAAGGAACCGGATGGTGAGAAGATTCGAGAGATCAAGAGAAATTCACACAAGGTGGATGAGATAAAGTGAAAGCAAATCAGTTTGTCCATCGCTGTAAGAGAGGTCCTCCACCGATGCAGTGGAGCAAGACATAATCCTGGACACAACACCAGACCGAGCTGGCCATTCCTGCTCTCTTTGCACCCTGACTTTCTTGCCCAGCGCTGCATAAGCCAACAGCAAGCGTCCCAAAGGGTGAACCACCCAAACGCTTACGGACAGGCAAAGGGTGGGAAGAGCCAAGACAAGACGGAGGGGAAAGTGGCCTCCTTAGGGCGTTTGGGAAAAGCGCATGCAGAAGCAGATCTGGAGATCCCCCTGCGCCCATCTCCTCGGCAGCTTTGAAGGACACACCTGGGAACATTATATAAACAAACTCTCTCCTCGGTGGAGGAAATAATTGGGGTCTTCTTGAACATTCATCTCTGTGCTACAATACAGCAAAGCTTAAGGGTGAAAGCAAACATTTCTGCTGTCTAAAGACTTCTAAGGTCTGCCCAGAAAGCTAGCCAGCGCCGAGGGTTTCCCTTAAGCACGCTGCTTTTCTGCACGCTCGCCGCTGATGCTTCTGGCAGTGCCCCTGCTTGGCCGCGATGCCAGTGCAGATCCACCACGGCAGGGACCACCTGGGCCGGTGGGCCAGGACAGGGACGCTCTGCTTGTGCGCAAGAGGTCTGACCTCCCCTTGAAGTCACGTTCCTGGGGTTTACGGATAGGCACGTTTTCCTAGGGTTTGTGGATGGGTAACTTCAGCGAGAGCATTGCCAAGTGGTTTACCAGTTAAGAAGAAAGCTGAAGTGCTGCAGTTCTCCTTGGGCGTGAAGACGTACCCAAGGAAATCAAGACCTTCAGCATCTCCATCCACAGAAGAAGGTTCTTTCCTCTCCTGAGCCACTTGGAGACAGAAGTTGTTCGCTGGGTTTTGGCATCGGCCTCACCATTATGCAACATGCAGCTCGTCCACGTGTTTTCCCCTCTATAGCCCTGGGTTTTGGCTGTCATGCTCTGGCAGTTAACACGTTTGTTTTAGTAAACAGAAAAGATTCAGACAGGTCTACCGAAGAGGAAATACGAAAAGAAATCGCTGCGCCGGCTCGCAGCCCTCCTGCGCCGCGAGCAAAGCCTCGCGCCCGCCGCCGCCAGCACTCACGCGAGGCGAGACGAGGCAGGGGCAGAGCCGTGCTGCTCCTGCGCGGAGGCTGGGAGCAGGGAACACCGTCTGCAGGACAGAACGGGCCTTCCACCCGGTTTCTGGGCGGCAGCACCTTGGTGCCTTGCAGCCCCTCGGCATGTCTGCGCCGGCCGTGACGGTCGAAGGCTGCAGCCGCCCCGCTCTCCTCCCACGCTCCAAGGCTTGAGTCGGCATTTGGACACCCACGCGCCCCTCACCCGACCCTGCAGGCGCCAAGGCCGACGCAGCACTGACCCTTCGCTAAAACATAAAAAGCGCGACCGAGCGGGAGCACGAGCGCGTGCCGCCGTCCTCCCCGGGCTGCAGCAGGCTCGCAGGCATCTACGCCAACGCGGGCGTTTGAGCCTTCCCCTCCCTGCTTCCTCGTCTGCAGCATCTGCTAAAGGAACATTTCCAACCGCTTTGCAAAGCCACCCAGCGCAGCGGAAATAAAAGCTAATCTGCGTGAGTAAAGACGGCAGGAAAAGCGATGACGCCGGGCAGGCAGGTAACGCAGCCGAGGCCGGGCTCCCGTCGGGGCGCTGGCTGGTGGGGCTGGAGCACCCCCCGCCTCCGAGCAGCACCCCAGCCTGGGCAGCTCCCCCGAAACGGGATGAAAACAGAGGAAAGGGCAGCAGCAAAACACCCGTCCTGCGCCAGGGGGGCCGCAGATGCTCGCCGGCCATCCCGGCTCCGCGGTCCTCGCACGGGCGGACCCCCGTCGACCGCGGCTGCCCCACGACTGCAAACACACACGCGGGTGGTTTTAAAGACAAGAATCTTGCGAGAATCGAAGGATTTTCTGAGTCACCCTCGGCTCCTTCCAGCTTTAAAAATTCTATGGTGCCACAGAGTTGGAAATATTTTTGTTTTAAAAATACATACTTCGGAATAATCAAAAGCGCAAAAGCTTCATAAAGCTAAATTTAATTCCATTTTGGTTTACTGCTGCATCTGAAATAGCTTTTTTCCAATAGCTATCTTGAATCGCAATTTTATGGCCCCCATGATACAAGAGGTCTGGCAAAACTTCAAGTCCAGGCCACTAATTTGCAGAAGGAATCGCTGCTGCCTGTGAACTCTTGCACATGGATGGGGCCCGTAGCAGGCATTGCAAGCAAGAAAGCCAGAATATTTTGTCTGGCTGCTTTTGCATGGGAAATTTGCTTTATCCTAGAATTTATTCTTCATCCTCACCCCTTGCATTGAGTTGCAAAAGGCCCAACTTTGGTAAACCCACCAAAAATGCAGAAAGATGTACAATCCAGCGTGCACACCTCCCTCGAAAAGGCATGTTATTGCTTCAGTAAAAGGCTGCTGAATGTCATGGCTTAGAGAAAGCTTTTGGGAATATACTAAGGACAGAGAAATCTGTATATGTATCCGTGTGTCTCTTAGGAATTTACCCATGTCCACATCTAAGTATTATAGAAAAGTCCTACATAGCTGTCCATTTGGTATACTGATTTTTACAGAATGACACACTGAGAGAAATACTGTAAAATGCACCATACTTAGGTCAACAAGTGTTTGGAGATGAAACATGGAAATAGAAGTGATGCACAAAATTATTTGGTCCAGAACATTTATTCAAAATTTGTTGTGTTAGTGAGTTCACTGATAACTAGTAGTAGTGCTATGCACAGTTTTAAAGATGTATGTAAAAATACAGGTAAGCTACCTTACCACCAGTTACACCTTCTGACTGCCTAAAAATGCTCTTGGACATGCTCTTTCTTTTCACTAGTTAAACAAAAACAAAAAAACAAAAACACAGTCCTCTCATTGACTATGGTAAATAAACACATGCAGAAACACGGTTGAACCCCATCACCATCTCTAACATTCCTTCTCCGTCAGCATACAAACCGGCTTGTTATTGCAGGGCTCTTCATCAGAAATGTTCTGATAGCTGTTGCTTTGTTTTAGAAACTATATCATCAAAGCAGTGCTTTGGGGGGGGAAAAAAAAAGCCGAAAAACTGGCCTGCACATAGACGAAGAAGGGAAGAGCAAGTCAGATATTGCCATCTCAAGCTTTCGAAAGCATTCTCAGCAGAAAAAGAGAGTTCGCATGAGTTCATCCCATGTGTCAAGACCATTTCTTCTCTTCCCTCCCTCTTATTTACCTAGGAACGCTGAGTTTGAACAACCTACCCAAAGAATTCAGCGTTAAGATCCTTTCGCATCGTGTGACCACAAGTTTTATGGGATTCAAACCATTTCCTCAGCCTCGGGTCACGTGGCGCCCACCTTACGCCAATGCAGAAGTCCGAATAACGCTCATTCACCTTTTGCAGAGAAAGTCTTGAAGGAAGGATGCGCTCCTTGTTTTTTCCTTGACGTCAAGAAACGCAGAACGGTGCAGCCTCCTCCTCCGGGCCAGTTTCTCCACGACCTCCACTCAAACCAACGCGCTCAAACCAAGCAAGCGGCGGGAGCAGCCGGTCCCCGGCCCCCGTGCCGCTACCGAGCCCGGGCGTCTGCCGGCAGCGGGGCGGCACGGAGGAGCGGCGGGCTGCACGGCGCGGCTGAGCCGCCCAGAACAGTCCTTCCTGAGCTCACACGTTAGAAACCTTCCCTTTTGTCTTTTTCTTTTTAATGCCAATTTGTTTTTTGTCACCTGAACTCGTTGACACAGCAGCGGATGTACATTCAGGCGTGCAAAATAAATACAGCTTTAACAATAACTCCTGTAACCAAATCGAACCGCCTGTTACTCGAAGCTGCTGCATAAATAATAAAATCTGAAAAATATGCTGCAAAACGTAGAAAGCGTTTAGAACAGAGGAAAAGGACAAAAGCTGTTAAGACCCGATGAAGAGCAATCAGAAAAAGGCATTTGCAGTAATGACAAGTTTTATGGCGCTTGCAAAACCACGGTACAAAGTGATATATTCTTCAGCATCATCCACGGGCACTTCAGTTATTAACTAAGTATTTCTGCGTACATAGGTATGAATCACTCCTGTAACACCCAGTACCTGACGTGCGGGCGCTGGCCCCTGACTGCAGGCTTGAACCTGGGCATACAAATAGCCACAGAAGGACCCTTCCGCCCGTGAAAATGAGCCACGCTGCTGTTCGAGCACAGCGTCTTACCTGGTCTCAGGGAGGACCGAAGACCCAGAACACAATGAAATATAGATGTACATGCATTTATTAAATATACATATGTATAGGTATTTATATATGTATATATATGTGTAAAGGAAACTAAATCAATTATGTTGCTGCATAATTGCTTCAATAAATTGCTCCAATATACTGACTGATACGAGGGGGACTGCAGTCCTCAGGATAATTAAGTATATATGTGTGTATGTATATATTTATGCATATATGTATATAAGTATGTGTATGTCTAGATATGCCTATACAGGTGTATTTATGTGTGCGTGTGTTTATATGTGGGGCCAAATAAACAGAGAAGCAAGCTTTTCCTGGGAAAATGAAGCCCGGTCACATAGGTACAAGCTTTTCTGCCTCACCAATTACTCCGCATTTGCAGTAATGTGTTTACTTTCTCCTCCCTCAAGTTAGTAATTTGTCCTTCTCTTCACTGAATTTCAGGTGGTTGATCCTGAGCCAACTCACCAATGTGCTGGAATCATTTCGAATTCTGGTCCTGTCCCTCCGCGCGCCTGCGACGACCCCGCCACGCTGCCAGGTGAGGACGGGAGGAGCGCAATGCTGCAAAGAAAACGCCATTATTTACTTTATTTTATTTACTTTCTTTTGAACGGAGACTGACTGCCTTTAAACTTGTCCAACAGGCAATAGCGATGATTTAGCTTAAATTCCTGCACAGGGGTAAGAGATTAAAATTCCAAAATATCTGTTTTTCCTTCATATAAATTTATATAAATATAAATATATTATTAGTATTATCTCTCTCGTTACGCAGTTATTACCCCATTGTGCAATTCTGTTTTATCGACAGAGTTTATCATTGCCTGAAAGGTGAGAAGGCGTTTCAGGGCAGATGTTGCACATCTGTCTTTGCTTCCCAGCCGCAGCAGGCTCGGCAGGACCCTCCCCGCCGCTCCCCATCCGCGGGCTGGCGGCAGCGCCAGGAGCCGCCCGGGACCCTCGTGTCACAGCCCCGCGGGTCCTCGCTCCCCGGCTTCCCTTGCACAACACCCGCCGCGAGCAGGGTGAGCGCTGCTGCTCCCAGCGCCACGTGAAACCACCCTCCGTAGGCCGGAGGATCGCTCAGGAACGGCTCCTGCGAGAAACCTGCAAAATCCTCGGAAACGGCTTCAAAGCCTCGGCGACCCCACCGACCGCCCTGCCTGCCTCGGGCACCCGCGGCGGCTGCTGTCCTCCCGCTCAGGCCGTCCCCAGCCCTCGGTGCCGGTGACACGGCCCGGCGCGCAGCAGCAGCTGCGGCGGTGGTCAGCACGCAGACCTGTTACCCGGAGCGGTAACTCGTCGCATACGGGCTTGGTTCAGCCTGGTTCCATGGGGAAGAGCTGCCTGAGCGGAGGGCGATCGGCACGTGAGCAACTGAGACACCTCCTCGCCTTTGCCGCCTTGGTTCAGGTTGGCTGAGAAACGTTAACTCCACGCTTGCGCCCGTTCCCTTGGCCTTCTTAACTCCCCCCGCCTCACCTTGCGTTTGAATCCAGCTAGACTTCAAACCAGCTACGAAATTCAGGCCGTGCTGCGGATGCGACTGCCTTTTCCGCTAGACCGAGAGCCAACGTCCTCCAGAGCTCCGCACCCGTCACAGCCACCCCTCCGCCCTCCTGCTCGTGGGGCATCACGGTGCTTCCCCTTTCACCTCTAGCCTTGTCTTTGCTTTGGGAGGACTTGCTGGGTACGCGACAGCCATTCAGTACTCCCAGCCAGCTCGAACATCTCCCTTTTTCCTTCCTGAGCCACAGATCACCAGTCCGGTTCTCCAGGTTCAACTCCAGTTCCTCTAAAGCAAACCCTTCCCCTCGTGACGACCGTTTCCCACCCGCTTCTCCAAGGCATCTCCGCTCTCCCGGGCGTTACGGGACTGCACGACAGATGTGGCCAGCTCGGCCTGTCCGCCAGCTGTGCGCCAGGCCCCGGAAAGCTGCTCCGGCCGTGGCAGCAACGGAGACATGTCAGACGCAAAGCAGAGTTTGGCCAGAACCACAGCCAACATCTGGCCGCGGACTGTTCTACCTGCCAAGGCGAGCGGCGGCGTTCCATAAGTCTCAGGTACACTGAATTTCTTGTATACAGCTTTCAGGGAATAAAGTAACATCTGTTTTATACATGCAGCAGAGCTTGCTGGCGGCTGCTTCTTGGCTGGACGTTTTATGGCAGTCTATTATGAAACTACTTTCAAGGAAAACACGCACCTCCTCCCTACGGCTCAGGCCGAGATGGGAACCCGGTCCCCTCCGCGCCGGTGCAAGGCTCGCACACGTCCCTGCTCGGTGCAAGCTCTCCAGATGTGTCCGGACACATCTGCCAGGAACGTGATGCGTTCCGGCCAGGCGGGGAAAGTCGCTCTGCACCTGCTTCGCACAACCATGGTCGGCGGCTCCACTGCAGTGAAAGAGCTGGCAGCTCCAGGGGAAGCAAGAAAAACCAGAGGGGCAGCAGGCGTGAGACTCAGACACAGCTCAGAACTGCTGGAAATAATCACAGAATTGGGGGATCGCTCTCCTCCGTGTTTACTGCACCCACGTACTAGTCGACACGATCGCCACGTACAAGCTAGCCAGCAGAGAGCAATTTATCATGAAACTTTTTCTCAACCGACACCTTGCATTAAGAAACATGAAATTCACAGAGAGATACAGAATCCTCTTTGCCTTTCTCTCTAACACAGCGTGTGCTAAACAGACAGATTTAAAGATGTTTTTCAGCATTATTGCATCAAATTTTCAAAAAGATACGGATTTTTCCACCCAACCATTCCGTGCTTCGTGCTCTGTACGTTCACTCCATTTTCTCATCCTACACACGGTTACATCGATACTCCTCAGCCTCTTCCCTTCTCCTGCTGAACTGCAGGCAAGCACGGAACAGCCCGGCTCCTTCGGGAGAGCGGGATGCGCGCTGCACACAGAGGAAGTTACGCTGCGCTCCGACGTGATCCACGGCCACCCCGTTGGCTGCACTCACAGGCTAAGGAAATGCCGCGTGAAGACGTGCAAACGAGGAGAGAGGAATGCAGAAACGCTTTGTTCGGCATCCTCAGTACACAACGCTGTGATTTCCTTTCTGTTTTGACATTCTCTTTGCTTAAAAAAAAGATATTAAAAATGCTTGGCATAAAAATGAAATACAATATTTAGATTTGAACAAAATATCTTCACTCAACCCAAAGCCAAAGAAAAGGAAATTAATTTTGTCATTTGCCAAGAACGTATATTAAAAAGCTGGCTTTCATTCAACCTGAAATGAAAATGTTTTCATTTATCAGCGTTGTTATCAACAGCAAAAACCCATCATTCTACCAGCTCCACCGGGTGTTGAAAAAGGCCATTAGCGTTAACACGGCAGGCTTGCACATTTTGCGTCCTCTGTTAGAGTTAATGCCACGAGTCTCACGTCCGTTAGCGACAGAAGGACGCTGGCCGAGTTCCTAACGGGCACACGCACATCCGCGGTCACCCCTGGGGGATGAAGGCAAAGAAACATCGTGGAGAGAACACGGACTCATCTCGTCTTAACAGAGCCCAGCAGCACCTTCAAGCACAGCCTGGAGCTGGTCCCGTCTTCTTCAGCAGGAGCTACCGCAAGGGATGAGGCCGCCCGCCCGGCAGAGCAGACGGAGGGCTCCGGCCGGCCGTGGTAGCCGGAGCACCAGCCGGCCCTGGACCCCGGTGGCCACCTGCCCCACAGGGGAGGAGAACCGAAGAACCGGGAGGAAAAACAAAGCACGGAGAGACGGGCCCAAACTCGAACCCGTTTTTGTGCAGGCAGCGTAGGTGCCACGGGGGTGAGCTGCACATCAACGTTGACCACGGCTGGCCACGACGCTGGAGGCAAAACCCTCACCCACGTGCACCAGGAGGACCTTCCTGCTGACTGCACAGGAATTCCCCAGACTGCGCTGGATGCCTGAAAACACACCGCATAAACAGTGTTTAGATTATGCAGTTCCCTCAGACCTTGCTAACTCATCTTTCCTTACCATGTTTTCATTCCCGAGTCTCCTCCTTGCACTGGAGCGTAACGTAAGGTGACTTTGAGCTGATGTCTTCAGGCCTCGGTGTTACCAAGGTAGTTCAAATTTTGGGTTCTGAGTCTTTGCCTTTATTATCCTTCCTCTTCACAAAGCCTCTGCCGGCCCAAGCTGGCATCTGTGGGAAATGCGCTTCTCGGAAACCGTCCGTCCTGTGCCTGCGAAACCACTGAGCTGCTTTTTCACAGTATTTCGGGTGAATTCCTTTCAGCTTAATCATTGGTGTTTTACGGACATAAGAAAATTAATCATTTGGTTGAAACAGATTTGGGAACAGATAAGAGTGGATCTGTTACGAATTTATCCTGCTTCGCAAGGCTGCATGTACTGAAATTTGCCTATTAAAATATCAGCACCCGCAGGCACCTTTGGGTGTTTGATTCAATTAATTGCACCGAATATGGCAAAATGGAAAGACCCCACTGAACAACCTGCCAGCATGGATTACTTTTTACTCAGCCTGTTTTAAAACCAAAGGTTAAACAGCAGCTTTATAAAGAGGGGGAGTGACTAGAAATAATCCTAATCTCACATTTAGCATTTCTGCTAATCAAATATTTCTATTTAAAAAAATGTGCTGACACAGGGCATCAGTTATGCAACAGTTCGCGGTGCCCAAATCTGGCTGGTGCGGTTCTCGTCAGGGATTTCAGCAGAGCTGCAACAGCCTATACTAAAAAATGGGTCCAGTTGCCACCTTCCTTGAAATAAACCAAGCCCCGTAGCCCTAATTTTCTCACTCTGTTCTGTGGGGGGAGCGTTATAAAACTTCAGACTAGGGGTTCTCATCTATGTCCATTACTTTAAAAGTCAACGCAAGTAATAGAGTACAAGATAACAGCAGTTCTTCTAAAAAGCCCTGAAGCAGAGGACTTTGCAGATGTACTGCAATTTTCACTTATGCAAAAAAAGTCCAAATGAAATAAAACCTTTTTAAATACTGATTATTTGTTATGCACCTAGACACATTCAGCTTGGTTTTAAATCAGGCTTTTACATAAGCCTCAGTGGTGAGATGGTCCTCAGATCAATCTGGCCCATTACTCATAAAAGGACCTAGCAGACGACGAGCTCTTAATAGATGTGAGCCAAAACTAAACAAGCAAAAGTAGGAACGAATGAGCAAATCAGAAAATCAAGCTGTGATTTGTCATCCATTATCAAGGTAAAGGGAAAATGATCAGCTCGTTCATTAATGAATGCCGCCAGGTGCGAACACTGTGCTGCACGGTCTCCTGCAAAGGCTCTCGAGGGCACAGGTGATGGAGCACCCTCAGTCATCCACGAAGCAAAGAAAACTGGGAGCTCCAACAGCGATATGAAAACCTGAGGGAGAGGCAGGTGTCAGAGTCCCCCAGGTATCCGAAATTTTTGAGTTCTTTTCACAGACACACGCACAAATCTGTGATTACCCTTCTCTGCATGGATTTCACAAGCATACCCAAGTGACAGGAATGTTAACAAAGCCCTGCAGCAGCTCAATAGGGTAACAGGTCCTTTAAAACCCAGCCTAAGCCTTGGTTTGATTTTCCTAAACTTCGAAGGATGTTGTACAGTGGTCCGGGAGCGATCCCAGAAGACGCAGCGGTTCAACAGCTGTTCTGCAGCCTGTTCCCAGGCATCTCCGGGGCAGATCCAGCCTGCCCTGGGCGGAGGCAGCGTGTTCCCGCTGTTGCACATCGCGGGGACAAGCAGCGGTGGTTCGAGTTACCGCGTGTGCCTGGTACAGACCGAGGAGTCAAGAATACATCGCCAGCCGGCAGAGAAAGCTGCTCACAAAATTCACGTGGCACAACACGGGCAGCGCGAGGAGCGTCCCCAGGAGAGCAGCCGCTTCCCTGGGAAAGGAGCAAAGCCCGTTCCCTCGCGCCGTTAACCCGAGCAGGCACCGCGCTGGGGCTGCAAGCTGCAACGGGAGCAATGCAACTGCCTACCTTCAACGGGAGACGTCGTTCGGGTGGCACCTCCAGCCACATCTCGCCTTCTGAGCTCACGCAACACGACCAGAACATCTTCAGATCCATCCTGCCAACAAGATGAGAGGGGATCATCATCTCAAATTGGCTTTCTGGGTTCCTGCCAGAATCCCAGCACGGCTCCGAACGCCTTTGGGAAACTCACAGCCTCTAGCACAGTGCGGTCAAACTCCCTCTTCCACCTGAGGGCCCGGACCTGCCCGTAGCGAGCTGCATCTATTGGCATGACAACCCGTTACAGAGAGGCCCACGTGTTCGTTACCACCGTCGCCGAGCATCTCTCCTCCATCGCCTGAGAGAGGTACGTTTGTCCCATCTGCCCCAAAGCCGGTGCAAAGCCGCTTACTGCTGCTCGGTGCCAGGCTGCTTTGGCTCACCAGGTTTTGCAGCTGCACCATCCCCGCGGCAGCACCTGCGGAGGGTCCGCGAGAGAAACCTGCAGAAAATTCAGCCGAGTTTGGGCATGAGAGGGTCGCCTGGGGCCTCAGAGACTGGATTCAAACTCACTCCTGCGCGTTTGAACTCAAATCCAATTCCCCAGTGACGGTTTGTCTTAAAGGAAGTCCCTGAGCCTTAACTTCCACGCCCCACCTGGAAATATCTACTTCTCTATTTCTCTTTCTGTCCAGGTCAATAAACAGTTTTTTTACAAAAACTTTAGGCCTCAGACACAAAGATGAAATTCTCACCCTGAAAAAGATTTTTGTTGCTGCTATTTTTAATGGAAAAAGGCTTACTAGCAAGGATGCCTAATGAAACTTCATCAAGTCACCTTATATGCATAAAAGTAAACAGCTAACATGTACAGCCCAAGGGAAGTGGCCCAGAGCAATGAGATGCAGGACATGAACCAGGGACAAAAGGACAACGGGTGTTTAAATCCCAAATCCAGACGCTCAAAACTCCTGCTCAGCTGGTGCCTTTTCTCTGTTTACATTGCTTAGGGAACCAAAGTTTTCCACCAAAACATTTCCTACATATACAGCTTCACCCTTTGCATTGCTTTATCATCTAACTGTGAGTCCAAATAACCCAAAGCAAGTGAAGCCAAAGGTAGAAATTAGATGCCAGTTTTAAAAGGTTAGAATAAATCTGATTCGAAACCTTTCTGAATTTTGGGGCAGAATGCACGATTATTAGGGTTAATGTTACATCTTGAGCATGGAATAACCGCAGAGGCAGCTCTGGGACGGCCCCAGGTCCGAGGGTCCCGCTCGGCCGAGCGGGGAGGCCGGCCCGCTGGCAGCCGTGGCTTGGGATCAGCAGGTGAAGACGAGTTGCATCTGCCAGAGATGCTGAACTTTGAGGTGCTCTGTGGGAACGTTCCCTTCTGCTGCCAGCACCAAAAATTCCCTGTTGGCTTAATGTGCTTCCTACACGTGGTATTTCTCTAAGCACACAGCATCTTTTGGGTGACTAAGGTGCTGCCCACCTTCCAGAAGGGCACAGCCGTGAAATTCGGAGCAAGAAGAAAACAAGCCCCCGCGCTCACGACCAGGGCAAAACCCACCACCAGCTGCAGCACCAGGCTTTGCTGCAAGGGGAAGCGTCCGTCACTGCTTGCAGGACTTGGTGTACGACACCGAGAAAACGAAGCAGCCATTACTATTCGTTACCATCCTCTGGAGGATGCCAGCTCAAACACGATTAATTACCGTCCTCTGGAGGACACCAGCTCACCGAAACGCGTCTGCGGGAATAGGAAGCCTAACACATCAGGCAGATTTGCTCTGGGGAGTCGCAGACGTGACAGACGTTTTAGGGCTTCTATCTCCAGGGAAGTTCCTGCGAGGTGGGAAAAGGAGATCGCCCGCAGCTCGGACCAGGGCAGAACGATACAACATGCTGATTCAGAAAACTGGGGGCTGTTCTTTGGGTTTTTCTTTTTTTTTTTAAGGTTTGTTTTGTTCCTTGGATTTCAATTTAATGCGAGCTATATTTTATTGAATGCTTTGAAATGATGTTGAAATGATTTATTTGTTAGCATCTTAATGTAATCTTGCCTCTTTCAGCTATTTGAGCCGGGTCTGAGATGGGAGAGAGGAGACACATGCACGTATGTAGACACACCCTTTGCCTTTTTGCAATCCATCCCGTCTTCCCTTCCGTGCGTACAGCTTGTCCACTTTCCCTGCAAGTAAACTGCTTTTCTCTCATTTGCAGATTTCTCTTTTCCATAAAAAAACTGAATGTTTTGGATTTTCAGCCTTGTGTTTGATTACTAAAAACTAAAGAACCATTTAATCCAGGCCTTGACCATGAGCCAGTTGAGAAAAACACGGAGAACATGCAGCAGCAAAAGCATTTCAGGCAGCGGGAAGCGCGACTCCGAAGGGCTGCGCGGTGGAAACGGGGGCAGCGCCCGTCCGGCGGCACCGACCCCGCCGGATTGCAGCAGCGAGGCCGCAGGGACACCGGCACCCGTCCGGGGATGACTGACCGGGAGCCGCCCCGCTCCACCGTCCCTCCCTCCGGAAAGGTGCAGGAGCATCAATCCGCCAAATTTGCAAGGGAGAAACGCGTCCAGCCACCGCAGCACTGCTGCTACCGAGCAAGCACCAAGCGGAGGGGGGAGACGGCCGCGGACAGGAGCAAAGCAGTTGGACGCAAACCCCACGCTTCCCCTTGCCGGGAAGGGCCGGCCAGAGCAGAGGCTGGGACGCCAGGGACAAGACTGCAAGAGCGCTTGTGCTCAGGGAGCCTGGGAAGCTTTCGAACAGCAAAAGGAGAGGAAACGTCATTTAAAAGCAGCAGCAGCATTTTCCAAAACCTCACGAGTTCAACGAAGCGCTTAGGAAATACATGTACGCTGCCTCAGGGTGCCGTTATGAAACGCAGCCAGGGCAAGTGATGTTGCGCTTTAGAAACTCGGGGAACAAAGCTGAAACGCTTTATAAGCAAGAAAACCAAATAACACCTGAAGTCATACAACGCTTTTATTCTCACGTGTCGGTGTGCTTTACCAAGGCGAAGGCCTTGCTTCCGGAGGAGGAAACTTCAGCACCAAAACGTGAAGCGACTTCAGCATAAGCAGAGTTGGGGACAGGCACACACTGCCCGACTCACTGGCCAAGTCTTTGCGCTGACCCGTGCTGCATCCTAGGCAAGGATGCGTCTGTCCTTTGGCTCACCCTTCCCTTTGCCAAGGTTTTCTTGGCAATCCCTACAGGGAGCTGAGCGTAACCCCCCGGCTGGCAGCTGGCCCCAGCCGGACGCGCTAGCAGTGCGAGCGGGGTGCTGCTCTCCGGCGTTGCAAGCCCCGGCTTCCACCAGCCTCTGGCGGCCTCGTCACCCTCGCGGCAGCTGCTGCCGCCCCAGGAAGGTCTCTGGGGAGCAAGTGCTCTGCCCCTCCAGGAACAGGCCCTCGAGGCTCTCCAGAACGACCGTGCGTTCTCCTTCCCTCTCAGTACCAAGGCAATAACACGAGGAGCTGAGCGCTTTGAAAACATCCTCAATGAAAGACGGATTTACGATCTTAAACTCCTCCTTGGTTGCCGTGGCGGAGGGACACACCTGTGGATGCTCTCCATGGAGCTGATATCACCATTACTGGTTCTCTCTCACACGTCCACGTGTCCTTTCCCTCCACGCAGATCGGTTGCAGTAGCCAAGAGCCGGCATGTCATTCGCACGCTTGTAAATCCAGCCTTGGCACGTACCGTAGGGCACCATCTCCCTCGGGCCGTGTTGGAGGCCAAGGAGCACTTTGGTCCCCTCCCGGCACTCCTTGGCCCCTGCGCAGCCAAGGCCCACGCACCGTTAGCACCTCAGTGCTGCGGGACGGGCGGCCGGACGCAGAGGCCGGTCCTTGGACTTGCCGATGGACAGAACGGCTGCTCTGGGGGTCTCCAGCTCCAGGGACCTCCATCACGGTCTCCCGGGAGCGTTTTGCCCAGGGATCAATCAGAAAGCAGTGCCGACTGTCTCCGGCTCCCCTACCAGCCGCACCTCAGCAGGACATCCGCACAATAACCCCAGACCTCCAGCTTTCGCCCTGTATTTCATGAGTTAGTACGTTAAATCCCCAACGGCTACACTCAAACGAGCGAGAGCAGTAGTGGACGGCACCTCCTCTCCTACACGTGCAGAACATCTGGGGAGCGTTGTAAAGAATAAGGAGGAAGTTTTGCTGATTTGAACGTGCGTTCCCTCACCGTAAGGAAACCACCTCTCCATCTCCTGCACCTGGAGGTGCCTGGGTGTCCCGCCACGTCTCCTTCCACTACCACAGCCCTCGGCAGTCCCAAATCCCCAGTTTGCTGCTGGAGTTTGAAGCCAAGGGGGAAGGGTATCTCCTGCCTGGCGAGTAAACGACCCGCAGCGGTGTCTTGCCCGCGTCAGAAAGGCAACGGCCTCGCCTTTTCTGCGGAAAAGAGCTACTTTTCCCCCCGATCATCTCAGCAACGTGCTCTGTGGCACAGCACAACCGGAGGATTACCAAACTGCCAAGGGGAGCCGAGCATTTCTTGAGCGGCCTTTGCCATCCAAAGCAGCGCGTTGTCTGCAGCGTTGCTAGGAAATGGCATACGCCAGTGCCAGCGGCCATGGTCCGCTGAGCTCAAGGACAACTTTAATAGCGACTTCAGCCGGCACAAACTCCAGCCTTGGGGCATTCCAGCATTTCCACCGGAGCGAACGCTGCTCTCATGCATTTTAAAGCAACTCTGTACCGATTAGACAGTCATGAAGATGGATCGCCTCTTTTTTCCATCAGGTCAGGGTATTCGGCTAACTACTGCACTTCCTTCATCCCGCAGGGAAGACTACGGTGCTGAAGGTGGGAAGAGGCAGCCGGGGTGGAGACTCCACGGCAATCTCAGTCGCTGGGTCGCGGGACAGGACGCGCAGCCCGTGTCTCTGCCCCGAGCAACCTAAAAGGGATGTCAGACTTTTCCCTCCGGATAAGCCTGCCATTAAAGCAGCATTAGCAGTTGCTACAAATACCATCCTAAAACATCAAGGTGATGACAAATCCCTTCCTCACAGACACTTATCCTTCACCACACCAACATCATCTCCAACGCCAGGCTACCAATATCAGTGTAGATTAAGCCAAAATTTTACAGATGAACTTGCAGCTGTATCCTGATCCATCGTCTGGCTGAGAGCGGCTGTAAACCCCCCCGCGTGCAGCTGGGGACGGGGCAAACGCAGCCCGGTCTGGCTCCGCAGCCGAGGAGAACCGGCCCTCGAACGGCCCCCGCGGCGCGGAGAGACGCCTTGTTGCGACTAAACTGTAATTCAGCCGCATGGCAAATCTGTGCTGTAATTCGATTTGCTGAAAGGCCCATTTTAACGCCGGTGAATAAATACACTTTTGCCACAGAAAATATTGCCTTTCTGTCTTAAAAAAATGTGAATCACCAAAATGTAAAATGTTCAACCAGACATTAGAGTTGAAAAGGCAAGGAAAAAATGAAAACGAGTTAAAGAAAACAAATACTTTCTGGAAAAGTTTCTATTAACTGGAAAACCAATTTTGCCAGTGATAAAAGTTGAGATGGAAAATTTTCAAATCACCCGACCCTACGCCGATTTTTCGGAAAATGAAACCATTTTTCATCTTGTTCAGACTTTAAAGTATCTACAAAGCACAGCTGCTACTCTATTATTTCTGACACAGAACATCAAAACAAAGACAGGAAAAATTTGACAGTCAGTGCAATTCTGTTTTAGAATAAGACCTTTCAGAAAAACAATTGTAACTTTAACACATCCATTCAATTGCAAGCATATGTTCCACTCTGGAAAAAGGAGCACGCTGGGGCAAAACAGAAGTGAATTCCTTGTTATTTCCTCCAAAACACTAACATTCCTGGAGGCCAAAAGCAATATGAGAATAATCCCACCACTCTTAAGCATGTCGAGTACATCGGCTGCAGCATCGCATGTTCCCCAAGTCAGGCAGCGTTAGAACATTTTAACCCACTTTTCTGGGACGCCTGGCCCACTGCTTTCCCACTAGCAGTCAGCAATGGCATAGAAATGTGTTTTTATAATAGCTGCAGCTGTCCCACGATTTGCGGCAATTCCTTTTGTTTCCAGTGACATTCTTGCCTGCAGAAAAACAATTGGATAGAAATTCCCCATCACCCACAAAACAGAGCAAATTAATAACCCCCACCCTCCAAAGCTCTGTTTAAAAATGCCGGGATATTGCATTTCACAGAGTGACATTTAGTGGGGACAAGTGGAAAGCATGTGCCCCATCGGACACAACTGCTGTTATTAATGTTCCCTTATTCCCAGGCCAGCGCTGCCTTTTCACACGACTCCCAGCTACGGTTTTGAGGGAGGGGTACGTTTTTATTGTGCATGAGATTATTTTGTTTCAATTTTTGCCCTCATGCCATTTCCTGAAGGACCAATCCATGACTAAATTAATTTCCTCACGAATGGATTTTTCTGCCTAAAGCAACCATTCCCCAAGTTTTCCGGTTGTGACCCCCCGTCTTTGTCCCCACCGCGAGCACAAGCACAGGGCTACAGGGAGTTTCTGCCCTGCTTGCAATTCCCCCGTAACTCCAGCAAGCCCCAGCAACCCTGCCGCCTCGCCTGGGAACCACTTTTTGGTGGGAAAAACATAACGGGAACGTTTGAAGAGGGTCTGATCAAGGGAAAGGACTGCAGCAGGTACAGGATGGGAAACCAGCGGGCAGGGGATAAATGGTGCCGGGAACGTTGCATCCGCCTGTGCTAACGAGGCCAGCACGAGGGATTCGTAATGGGTGACTATCAAATAGGACTAACTGTTAAAAAACAGCGTAATAAAAAGATGCCAGAGAGAAGGGAATGAGGTAAACCATTTTATGATGAATCAGCTCAAAAAAATGTAATTGTGGTTGCTATGTTTCCCACCTTCAGTCAGCCTGCCTGCGGCACGGACGTGCTCCACGGAAAGCAAAGGCAGTGCTCATCGGACACGAGCAAGCATATCAGCATTTTGCTGAACACAACCGCCCCTAAGTGTCGTCTTTGCTTGTCTTTGTTGTGATTTTGTCCCAAGCCCCTCGCTGCTCCTCCAACCGCCCATTGCCTGGGTCGGGCGGACGCTGAACCGCGCGGGCTCCTCACCCCCGGGAGCTGCAAAGGGACGGCGCCAGCAGCACGCCGCATCTTGTCCTGCGTTGCTGTTTTTCCTTTACGTTATTCCTTTTATGCACATCTGGGGCTGCTGAAAGATGTCCGGTTAAGAGCCCCGGAGGAGCTGTTTATGCCACCCGGGAGACGACCAGGATGCCCTCCGCAGAAGCCGTGCCAGGCAGCGCTCGCCGGAGCGGCTCCCGGAGCAACGCAGATGCCGGGGGTGAGCCGTGCACCCCGCGAGCCCCCGCTGGAGCCCGTGCGGGAGGCAGGGACTGCACATGCACCTTGCTCAGGTGCGGGGTGGAAGGGGATGCACCAGACCACCAAACCCACTGGTTTTTCCTAAGCCAATGTTCACGCTGATCTCCACTCTGGATGCTCACCTGGGACGAAGAGCCGCATTCAACAGCTCTGCTTTCGGCACGTGGCTGTCCCTGTGCCGCACGTCTTCAGCGGGCGCCGATTCCTCAGCAAAGGTCTTACGTGGTTTCTCGTTTCCTTTAGAGCCACAGGAGGAGGCGGTGCATCAACCATCAGTCTGGACTGTGCACAAAACGACCTCTGAAACTGGTGCAGATCCGTTAAAAAAGCCCCCAAGGACACTAAGCTGAATCACGGTCACGATCCCTCTGCAGGCTGGAAGGATCCCGGGCTGGAAAGTTGCCACAGCTGTTTCTTAAGCTCAGAGATCTCCAAGCATGTTAGTGAAGATGCTTACAGCAGATACATTAAACAAAGCCAAAATCTCTGTCTTCAGCAAAGATAACATTTACAACATTTTAAACTTTAAATGGTGATTTCAATAACATATGATATAAAAAATGAACCTTAACAGGTTGTTAGCAAAAAGCTTGATTTATGTCTCTATTTAATATGTCATAGTTATTCCACCTCTATTCAATTACACCAGGTAATTGCTTCATTAGCTCAAAGCTCCAGTTATTGTGGTAGCATGGCTCTTGAGCTTCTTTTCAATGAAGACATAATTATCTGCATCCAAGCCAGTTCCTCCATCAAAGAAGTCACAGAATTGATAACCTGCTCATCCTTGCATGCAAATGTGTCTCAAGGTCCAGCAGCCAGCAGCAACCTAGCTTGTTTGCCGTTGCTTGGGGAAAATCCTGCGGAACATTATTGATTCTCTAACGCAAAAGGCTTAAGAGTTTACTGAATGGTGCCTGGTGAGAGGCATCAGCAACATTTCAGTCTGCATTAAAGGATCACTCATATCATGCTAGCACCTGAAGCCTGCAAGTCCATGTTTTACTAGACAGCAGGGAAAAATTCCCTGAGGAGGAAACATCCCTTTCCAGGTAACTTGGTAGCGGTAGCCGGTGGCCACAGGTCTGCCCATGTTCACAGAGCGAGTGCACCGGGAATTTTCCAGCTGGTAGGATGCTTCCTTAAAGCTTAGGCTCATCATTACATTTTTGAACTTCAAATGAGCTGCAATCACTATCCAGGCACATGATCTTACCCTGAAACAAATGCAATCATCTTGTTTTGTAGGCTTGTTTAATTGCCTAATATTGGCATTGAACGAAGCACATGCACAGGCGCGTGCACGACATTTTAAGGCATATTAACTTGATCGCGAGCCCTCAGTTTCTCACCATCAGAAGACTGCAAACCCCAGAAACGATCGCTGCCCTGCTGAGAAATTCCCACAGTGTGAGTTTTTGGTGTATCTCCTCACGACAGCAATAGGAGGAACCAGGTCAAGAGGATACTTCCCAAGGCTGTTAAAACTCTCATTGTTTAGCTAGTTATAAATGCGTGCATCGAGAAAGGCAGGGCTTGTTTGGGACAGGACAGGAACTGTGACCTTCAGAAAAACAATGAACGTTTTCATCACACGCTTTGCTGGAAACGCGGTTAGCAGAAACGAAACGCCAGGCTGATGAGCTAAACCACAATTACCAATAGTGATCATCCCAAAATGAACATAGCCCCTTTAATTCAGGATGTCATCATTTTATTTTAACAAGTATTTTAATGAGCCAAAGAAGTAGGCTGAGAACCCCTTCCCATGGCAAAAAGCAGCTGCCCAAAGGTGCTGCAGTGAGAAGTGTCACAGAGTAGGACAGAAACCCGGGCACCAGATTTGCAGGCTGCTGTTTGAGCAGCAGCATAAGCCTGTCTGAACAGATCCACCCCCTGGTGCCTCTTGCCTTAATACAGCTCTGGAAGGAGAGGGCAGTGGGAGAGGCCTCTGCGTCTTTGTCCTGATGCTTCCCCAAATTGTGGCTTGAGAACTGGGCACGCAGTAGCAGCTTCAATTTTCCATGTAGTTCCTAATGGCTCCGATGCTTCATTTAGGTCTGAAACAAGACAAGATGTACTCTCTGGGATTTCTGCTTTGAGTCAAAATTACATCAGGAAGCAAAAGATTTATTTATGTTAATCTTTACTGTATCATTTTAAAACACAAAACAGTTCAGGGTCAGTTGGCTCTGAGGGAAGATTGAAAGCTCATATTAGAGCTGATTTCTAATGCTCCCTTCTTAACCCCTCAATATTCAGACACCTGGATGTCAGGGTCTAAATCAGAGACGGGGATTTCTGCTTCTGAAGAAAATAGGCTGACCAGCTCTTTTACTCAAATTCCCCTTTAGAGAAGGCTGCAGGTGTCAGCATAAAAAGTAAATGTAGGGTACAGAGACCCTCTAACTTAACAGTGCAAGTTTAACCTTAGATACAACACCCACCCAAGCATTTCTCCTAACAGGGCAAATAGCCCATTGCATTAGAAGCAAAGTAAAAAGCACAAAGGGGGAAGGCATGGTTGACACTGGGCATGGAAAGGGCTTGAAGATGTGGTGCCCCAAGGCAGGACGCATGAACAAACGTGCAAGGTCAGAGACAGAAACGCCGGCACCACGCACCGCTGAAGCTGCCAGCTCTGGTTTGCTCCGTGCTGCTGAACGGTGAGATCTGCTTTCGCACGCTGGAATTTGCACGGTGAGGGCCTGGCTGCTGCGATGGAGATGGTGCTCCCTGCACACCGGCGAGGATCCTTACGGCTGCAGCACACAGACACTCCCAGGACCGGCTTCCCCGACTCCTTTTAAAGAGAAGTTGTTCAGACTGAAAAAACATTGGTTTGGGACCAGGGTCTCAGGAAAAAATACAGCGACGAACCAAAAACCAGCTGAACCAACCCTGCCAACGGAGCACCGAAGCATCTGCTAACGCTGAGTTCGCCCCGTGGCACCGGTTTAACATCCATGTCGAGAGTCAGCGCACCGGCAGCACCAGCAGCCTGATGGAGCACATCGATGCAGCCAAGACAGCCAGTTCCTGCCCTGAAAACTCTCTCGTTTGTCCCCAGACCAGTAGTCAAATTAAGACGGATGGCAGCTCACGTCGGGAGAGCACAGCAGGCCTCCCGGCTTTCGAGCGCGCCGGCGAAGCACTGCCCCACTGTCCTCCCTGAGCACCCACAGGCAACCAACACATGCCTAAAAACCGCTCCGAGAAACAGCATCCTTCTGGGGAGACTCAACCTTTTGCACGGTGCAGGGAGATGAAGGTGGACGCAGAAGGGTTCTGGCACGGCAACCGCTTTTCATCCCTGGGGGCAACCCAGCAGCGCTCACCCGAGCTGCCCCCGTCTCCCGCAGCAGTCACTGACACGTGGGAGGACTGGGCCTTTCCTCCACTCATGGTCTCAAAAATGCCAGTATTTGGGGACCCGGCACCCTCCGTCAGCACCAGCAGCTGCTACAGGACTGGTTAAACTGGCCTGAGCCCTGTTCCAAAGCTGCTGGCTCTGCTGACAGCTCGGGGCTGCAGGAGGCGAGCGAGTTTCCCGCGCTGTGGGGATGAAAGAGGGAAACCACGGTTTCCCCCGATGCACAGCACTGATGCGGTCCGTTTCGGCACGCCGCTTGGAAGATGCCATGGCACAGAAAACGCTGGGAACCTCAGTGGTTTCACTTAACCTGCATCAGCAAACTTCTTTTAAAAGAGAAAGGGGAAAAGACCGATTTTATTCCAGACTGACATTTGAAAAATATTCTCAAATTTTGCTGGGTAAGGCTTGGAAGCTAAAGGGTTACGGGACGTACGTGTACAAAACAGCCCTAAGTTCTGCAGTAATTATTAGCCAATTCTTCTTTTCAAGTAATTATTCTGAATGTTCAGATTAGTTGCATTTTCCATCATTTCACCACTGAAGACAATGATCCAGATCCCTACTTGATAAAAATCAGAGTAACTCAATATCGCCTTAGTGGAATTATTTAAATTTGTTCCACTTGGAAAATAAAAACAATAACGTTACTTCACAGTGTTTTAGTCTCCTTTTCATATACATCTTCACACCTGTCAGACACTGCCGTTTTCATAGCAGCTCGGTGTTATTTATGGGACATTATCGTGCTGGGTGGCATTTACACTTAGGAAGCACTCGTAATGGGCTCAGACAGGAAAGTGATGTTTATTTATGAATGCATTCCAAAGACGTTAAGTCACCGATTCATCTCCCCTAACCTCAGGGATTTAAATGAATAACTGAATTTAGGAGTCCAGCAAGACCGAAAATCTAATTTAGGCCTTTCACTAAGAGGTCTGAAGTTAGACAGGACGAGTCTGGGTCTAAGAGCTTCATCTTCAGAGTCTGAAATAAGATGGTCATTCAGGCCCTTGCAAACACTATAACCTAGCTCCATAGCACCTTAATACAATTTTAAATCTTTGAAAAATTGGTGTGCTTCTTTTCTTGAAGACCTAGACTTAGACTCCTCTAATTTTCTTCAGTACTGGACTAATCTTTTCTCCTTTGGGAAGAGAAAATGTTCTCTACCAGCAATAGCAACTCGCTGTGACCTCCACACAGAGCACTGATGCAATCTCCTGGTCTCTGATGACTCAGTACAACCACCTGTATCCTCTTTTGAGGCTTATTTACCATCTCCCCACCCCAGAATGAGGCTTGGCCAGCACAAATGACAGTTGTGACAAATGTACTAAGCGACTGTGCCCTTTTCAGCTCTTCTACTAGCAGAGCCTCCACCTTTTACTTTGAAAAGTATGTGAAAGTTTTGCAGAATTAAAAACAACTCCTTATTTTCTGAGTTCACACCAGCTGTCTTTCACCATCTTCACTATTCTTTTTTTCCCATATCTAGAAAAAAAACGTTACCTGCATTTATTTGAAATCACGATCTTTTGCACTTCTGCTGACCTTGCAATTGGTTGTGTTTCCGCTCTCCACCCCCAGGTAGGAAATGCTGCCTTCAGGGTTGCCAGGTTAACTGGTCTGACCAAAATAAAAAGGGAACATGCAACATTTCCCTGAAGGGACCCACTTAACTGACATGAACAGCATGGACGGTAGATAATATCACAGAGATCCAGCCAACAAAGGAAAGGATGAAATTACTCTTTTGGTGGTAACTCCAGAACAACCTGCCAAGGTTTGTGATGGGCATGAGCTAGAGCCAGCTTTAAAAAGCAGAGAAGCAAAGGTGGACAATTTGGTCCGTGGGACTGGGAAAGATCAGTACAAAGATGGACAGCCTGATGGGAAGACTGGAGAAAGGCCTACGGAGTAACCAAATAGATCTGGAGCCTCGGAGGTGTTTGCTGCTTGAGGGCAGAACGCGAGTCCAGAGGCCCCCGAGCTGCCAGAGAGGTCCGGCCGGTCGTGCTGCAGGAGGGCAGCCGAACGCTGGCACTGTCTGAGGGAAAAGGACAGCGGTGGAGGTGAAGAGACTGATGGACCAGCTGTCAAGATGGAAAGGAGGTCTTGTCCTGCCATCCCCCATGGGGAAACCCATCGGGACCTCTCCAGGCCTGCTTGCCACAAGAGCACAGCCAAGTAACTAAGCAGGACAGGAAAACGTCACCTCTTTGAAAAGTAAATTACCTTCTTCTGTGGTTCTCTACTTGTTAACCCTTTTCAAAGGGTAACCTACGTATTTCTGGATGTCGAACCGCAAACTGCTGGCCACATGGCAGCCCCAGACACGCGCGACCCGTCTGCGTCCGTGCAGCGAAGGCGGTGCCGGGGCGGCCGTGCACGGGCAGCCCAGTCGCTCCGATGCCGTGGTCCAAGCGGAGGAGCAGGCACGAGACCGACAGCGCCCAGACCAGCCGGCGTTGGCAGGTCCGACCTAGCGCAGTGAAAACAGTTGGAGCAAGTGCAAGATTTTATAGCCTGCCACTCTGTGTACATTTAAACCTGAGAATACCAATTATATCCCCGTGTGCTACAGATCTTTCCAAAAGCTTCTGCTGTTCTCTGCACTTCGTCTCTCTATTTACACAAACTACAAATACTTCAGCCTGTAATTTGGTGGTCAGAGCAGCTTTTGGCAGAAACACGTCCATCTCTCATTGAAGGGATTCAAGGGCATTCCAAAAGATTTAAAATCAGCTTTTGGGACAGGCCTTGTTTCATTTGCATAAATCTTTAACACCTAACAACCTATGCTGCCAGCAGCAGGGAACTGACCTTCAACGAGGTAGCAAACTCTACAAATCCTCCCCTGACAGTAAGCCAAGGAATAGATTAAGGCTTATGAGGGCCCTGAACAGGTTTTTCTGCACCAGACTCCCAAGCCTTCTCACGGCTGGCAGCTCCGCTTGCGGCTTGGCTCTCCCTTCCCTGCCCCAAACGCAAGCTTAGAAAGGCTGCGGGTCTCAGATCTCCCCACCCATCCACCCTTCCTCTTCCTAGCGAGCACCACCGGGTCCTCCCTTGGGCAACTGAGCTATCAAACGCAAATGAAGAACTACCTGCCGAAGAAACTACACGTGGGAGGAAAAAGGACATGATTTCCTGCACGGACGCCACAGGGACCTCTGAAACCCTTGGAGAAGGGATTTACTGGCAACTGCTTTCCAAACCCCTGAAAAAATCCTGTTAGATACATTTTTAAGCTATTCGGGAAAATGGAAATGTGAAAGACACTGTCCAGATCTGAGATAATCCTAACAGAAAAAAAACAAAATGAACATTTGAAAGTGGGAGCCCCAGCTTAAACAAACTGCTGCAAGACCACCATAAAATGATTGCAACACGGTTTGGAAAGGGCAGACACCATTCTTCTTACCGAAATGCACGGCTTATGCTGCTATAAAAGCTGCCTTTTCCCCAGTGCGCGCATGTCACTTCACCAAGCTCTTTAATTGACTAGATATTTGAGAGGAAAACTGACTCATGTAGTTGAAAGCTTCCTCTTTCTGTTGTTAACTCGAACTTTGCAGCAATAAAAGTGAAAATCACTCTTCATAGAACGCTTTCACCCATTTTATGTGAGACTTGGTTCAAACTGGGACAAGACACTTCTGGGGAGCTGAGTCACCAGGAGCAATCAAGCTTCCAGAGACCTCAAGTTCTGTACAGCCGATTAAACATGTCACATGAAATTTAGTGGAAAATCAAGCATTTTGATAATGACTGCAGTTTTAGCACATGCACCATAGCACTGGGGGGAGGGAATCTCTGTTTTCCAAAAACAAAATCTTCTTCCCTGAAACCTTCTGCATGCTTTCCTGCTACCTCAAAAACTTGGGAACTCAGCATCCCATACCTGGATTTCCTTCCAAAATCTTGCTTTGAGTTCCTAGCTTTTTGTCTGGCAAAGATGTGGATGTATCATGTGCTGTGTCTTCCATCAGTGACATCAAAAACATCAAGATCACTAACGACTGCAGTGGCAAGAAAAACAGCCTGGCCACACCTGAGGAACAGGCAGCGCAAGGATCCTGGGTTGGTAGTAAGATGGCAGAAATCGGTGGATTTGAACGACAGCGCGTACGTATCAATCCTAGCGTATTGCAGAATGTCAGTGTCAGAAGTGAAAGATTTCTTTTTTATGCTAAACCTCTTCAGCTATAGTATCAGAGAAGGCCTTTCCTCCATCGCTCTCGCAGGGAACTGCAATGCAAAGAGACAGAATTACATCTTTGTTACTGGCAGGGAAGCTGAGGCACAGAGAGGCATCACTTGTCTAAGGTCACTTACCAAGGCAACAGCAGAGCCAGGAATAAAATTCAGGTTTTTTGAGTTTCAGATCTATGCTCCGAGTTCTTTAGTTCAGCAGCTCTGAAATCAGGGTCTCTGTAAGTTACTGCAAATGCTCTGCTGCTGTTCCACAAGACAACACTAAAAAAAAAAAAAAGATTGAGTGACTTCATAGTATTTTTGATTAAACAGTCTGTTGGTAGCTATGCATCATGGCCTGCTAAGAACACATAGCAGCTGCCACTGATTCACAGTCCCACCTCTCCGCAGAGCGCTGAATTAAATTCACCCATGCTTTAGAGGTCTCTGGCTGTTGAGCCCGGAGGAGGAATCTGACTGGCAGGAGTTATCTGGTACATACAGAACACCGGTAACCATCCACATCCCAGGAGCTCATTCATGGCTCCGGAAATTCACTCCAAATCAGATACTTCTGCTTTATTTAGTAGGAACACCTCAACCATCGGGTGGGATTTCTCTGTGGCTCTGCTTAGAAGGCACCACACGGACGCTCAGTGTTTCCCCTACTGTTAACCCCCCCCCCCCCCATTTTTCTCATAACCCCCACAACTCTTTCCACAAGAAAGAGAAATCAGAGGAATTGTACAGGCAGCAGTTCACTGGATATGCTCCTTCTTCAAACTCCTCTCTGATAGACCGCAGGGAGCTTCAAGAAAGGAAGATGGAAAAACAGAGAAAAAGACAGAAATAGGAGGAATCACAGAATATGCAACATGCCCCAAAGCTCTGCATAACCAAAACGTACAATATCTGCAGAATTTTGAGAAGCCAGATTTGGCCTGCCTAGTTTCCTACCCTCATTTGCTTTGAACATGAGTGGAGGGAGCTAGCAATTAATCATTTGTACAGAACATAGCTCTCCTTTGCATATGTTATTAACTACATTAAAGATGCTGAGCAGTTCCCTGACACACACAGAGCAATGCGATGGAAACCTGCATCCTAAGCCAGAAGTGGAAGCAAAAACATCCCAGTTTATCACTTGCTGTAAGATCTACAGTGATAGGTTTGCCCCAAAAGACCCTGCTTAATTAGCACATCAAGCTTGAAGGAATTCCCTACTTAAGGCGGGACTATGCTCAAGGTCACAGGCGCCCAGCTGGGGTCCTGGCATCCAAAACGCAAGAATTTTGGCAGGGAAAACCTGGCGGCACCTTGCCAAGTCAGAGGGAACATGTGGTTACAGTTCTGCTCGATAACCCCACAAACATTTTGAAACGAGCTCTCCCACTTCAGGTCCCCAAATCTTTTACTCACTGGATGACAAAAATACTGACAATATGTACTGATGGCTGACAAAGAACTACCATAAAAGGAATAAAAAGGGTAACTGCCCTGTGGCAAAGGTTATTAGTATCAACGGGACTAATCGACTAATCACGACAGTGTCAATATGCACAGGAAAGTGGAAAAGCAGGTAAGAATTAAGACAAACAAAAAACTTACTTGAAGAATTACTGTTTGTACCTCTTTATTGCTGTTGCTGATCTCATCCACATTCCCCTCATTTGCTTTCCTCCTCCAGTGTCTTCTCTTTTCTGAAACCAAAGAGAGACTCACCCAAGACAGGCAGGTTTCCAGGCACACAGCAAAGAGTCTCGAGTTTCTTCAGCATTTGCCCTTATGAAGGCAGAACACAGGATCTTGTCTTCTGCATCCTGACAATGTAATTTGTAACACAGCATCTGAGTGATTTTATTTTCCAACAGTTGTCATTGATTCCGCTTGAAATGAACTAACACAACATGCATCTTTCTTTCCTGCACTGTGACAGATTATTCCACAATGCTGTGCTCCAAACCTGGACCACTTTGTTACTCTGCAGGTCTTCAGCCTTCTGTCTGGGGTGATGGGGACCCAGCTCGATCCACAGAGCACCTGCACATGAACATCAGCATCTGCCTCACCACTGCACCTGGGAGGGGGCTGATACTGGATCTCTGAAAAGCCTTCATCTGCCATCAGCAGAACGAGGAGCATCCCATCCCACTTGGAGAGAGGAGGGCTGTGCAAAGCAGGGCAGGGCAAGGCAGAGAAATGGACAGCAGTTTCTTGCACTGGGATGTATTGATGGCCACTGCATAACCCCTGCCACCCTCAAAAACTCCTGGTAAAAATTCACTTGGTAATGGCCGTCTGTCTCATAACGGTCTAAGGTTGGCCCTCAACCTGCAAGATTCATGCTCCCTTCTCTGTTTCTTGCAGGAGCAGCCCCAGGCTCATTGCTGCAAGCTGGGCTTTCTGGGGAGCGCTTTGCTTCTGACCAGGGGGCTTTGCTTTGCTCGTACCCAGGTCCGGCGCTCTCCCCTCCGTGCTGCACAGGATGAAACCCAGCGAGTGCACAGGAGCCAGCCAAAAAACTGCTGTCTGCCTACAGCCTCCCATCCTCCCTGGAGCGGGAAGCACTTCCTCGCAGAGCGGCCGCAGCAGGTCACGCCATGCCGGCGGCTACGCCGCGAGCCCTCATTGCCTACGTGCCGCCAGGGCAGGAGAGCTTCAGCTCCTGGGACAGCGCTGGCCATTTCAAAATACGCTGCCGCCTCCTTCGGTCTATGGAAGAAATGAGATCCTTCCTAAAAATGTTCCTTGCCTAAGGAAAACAAGAGGAAGGACAGTAAATAAGCTTTTTGAAAGGACCCCAAATGGTTAACTGGAATTAGCTGTTATGGATAGGAGCGACACAACAAAAATTTATCAACTCTCTAGGGCACAATTTACTATTGAGAGCAGCAGTCAGCTGATGAGAAATTGAGATGTGAGTTAAAACAGATGATGTCAGGTGGGAATATCTCCCACACAGAGTGCACGTCACAGAGAGGGTCAAAGCCCCAGAACGACAGCCGGCCCTGAGAGTCTGAATTATGGGCTGTACCTTCGTGAAGGGAAGGGAAGTGCCCCAAATCCAGGTGCTGCACAGAGCTGCCTGTATTCCTCCGGAACGAGCCTGCGCTTCGAGAGGTTCTGCGTGGGGCTGAGAGCCTGGTGCAAGACCCGCTGCCACGGAAGGGCAGGAGCGGCGTTGGTCACGTCTCAGGTCCACGTCTCAAACACAGGACTCACCAGCTCCGCAGGGCAGAACGATGGGAGGAGAGGGAAGCCGAAAAATCCAGGTGGAAAGAGCTTCTCCCACCCTGCAAGGAAACCAGAGTAACACTGAGATGTGCAGAGACCGTGCCTGGAGCTGACTGCTTGCTTTTCTGACTAGCACTTTTTGCTCCTCTGTTTCCTTGCAATCCATCAACTGCCATCCACAGTCTCTTCTCCTGGGACACCCACTGCATCTTCCCTGACAGCAGTGTCTGCTGAGCTGAGCACGAACCACCGAGACCAAAACTGCAGCGATCCCAGCCACACTCCTATTTGCAGTGATCCAGGTCCCCGGACTCTCTGCTTAGCTCTAAGTGCAAGGCAAAACACCCAAAAAGGTGCCCGTGTGCTGCAGGGGCACTGGCACCACATTACCAGCCTCGTCTGAAAACCTTGAGAGGACAGACTGGGGACGACATCTCAGCAAGCCTTGAAGAAAAAAAGCAGCGCCTTAGGATGTGCTGTCACTAGTGATGGCCAGCACTGCAGGCAAAATAGTATCTTGAGCAGAAACAGAACAAAAGGTCTTAAAGAATGACAAAAAGGTAGTCTATGATACAGCTATGATCAAGATTGTTTTTGCCACAGTGAGGATGAAAATACAAATTAATATAATTTCAAAACTCTAACTTCATGAATGAAAAGATAATGCTCTGAGGAGCACATCTCTTGAGGACCCACAGGCTTGACATGCATGTCTGCAGAGAGATTTTTTTAAATGTCTGCTTCCCTAGTCTGCAAAAACTGAAGTGACATAAACATTACAATTCTGGATCGTGAGTACTTGGATGCAGCAGTTCCTAAAACCAGAGACTGGGGAATTTATGCATTGGGTTATAAGTTCAAAATTTTGTTCAAAGCGGAGCCAATATATATGAGTCACCTATCCAACATAACTATACTACAGAGAAATAGTTTATTCTTCTGGGAAATGCTCCTAGAATGCAGAATCATTTTACTTTGGGAAGCTATGTGTTTAGATTAAACATGCTGCAATGAGACTTCTGTTTTTATTTCAACTAGCACAGTTCAGAAGCCGTGCTTCAGATAAATCATTTGCATTTGTAAGTCAAGATTCAATGCGAATTGCAAACAAATCGTTGATTGCAGTGCTATTCCAGCAAGGTATTAAAAAAACAAAAACAAAAAACCCCCCAAACTTCATCCAGAGATCAGAAAAATGGTAGTTGAATTGATTTTGATCATACCTAGAGAGGAAAGAATGTCCTCCTTGCTGGAAAACAAAAGCATGCTAAAAATCATTACCAGCTGAGAGGACCTTAGCAGAAGAGAAGAAATCAAGTTGTTTCATCAGTTATTGTAATTTACAACTGCCACAACCTTTCTAGCCTAGAGACAACCACTGCCCATGTCAGGACATTCCCAGAGCTCGAGGTCCCTGTCCCACAGCATCGCCCTGCCTTTAGGGCACCCCGTAAGTGCCAGCTGTCACCCTGACACCAGGTCGCTGCGCTGATGCCACGGGGCAGCTTGCATTGCCCTCACTGGGTTTTGGATCACGGATCAGCCCGCTCCGTTCCTAGGAGGAGAGATGAACATTGCGATTTCAGAAAAATGCAGAGTAGTTACCTGGGATGAAGAGGCTCAGGAGAATTGTACCCCTAAACTGTTTAGCATCAGGCCATTTGGGAACATTTCAAGTCACCTCCAGGTCTTTGGGCAACACAGCATGTCAGCTACCCTGCAGTTCTGGGGAGGGCAAAGCTACACTGATGTAAGCATGGGAAACATTTTGGGTGTTTGCAAGAACTCCTTGATACTAGCACAGCTTTAAAAACTAATTCTGTACTTTAAATACAGCACAGGTCACACTAGCTACAGAAAGCTAGTAGAGAGAAACAAACCTGTGACCTGAAGCTCTGGAAGGGACCCGTGTGACAAGAGCAGCTACTACCCATTTTGCTGTTCACACTGCCGAGGTGAGTTGCTCTTCCCAGAGGCAGATCCGAGCTGCAAAGGCTACATACGGAGTTGTGGGTGAAGACTCTGTCACAGCATATCAACAACCACATAAATTACTCATGCCAAAGTGTCACCGCTCTGCCCTTGAAGGAAATCAAAAAAGAAAAATATACCACTAGAGAGAAGACACTCATGACCTATTTTCCATGAAGAAAGAACATTACTTAACATACAGAGAACCCAAATGTCCTGACATACCTCACTGAATAACCAAAGTTTATGTTACACAAGGCTAGAGGTCAACAGAGAGACTATAAACCACTAATTGCAAGGCTGAAAGGGTTTCTGTCCTAGTTTGAGTGATAAAGCCCGCGTTCACATCTTTGTATTAATGCTAGGCTTGTGGAGAGATTTAAAGGTCACTAAACCATTACCATGAAGCATCTCCCTGGGGCACATGAAAAAAAAAAACTGGAAATCACTGCACACTTAATGAGGCACTGATGTGTCTACATGGGAAGATTCACCCCGTGTCCTAACAATTCTCCTCTCATTCAAGCACAAAGTTATGCAGCAATGGAAAAAAAATCCACAAAGGATTTTCCTATTTACAAGCTCATAGCTGTTTATTTTAGCATTAGAAGAAAAAGCTCCTAGCTGTCCTCCAGGCAAAAAAGGAATATACAAAGGCACAAGGTAAGAAGAGCAGAGCAAAGAGAAAAATGCCAGGAAAACTCTGTTTTGATGAGAAGGAAGCCTGCTTGGAAACGTCACGTAGTCAGCTGCAGCTAGGGAGCTGAGTTCTTTTCCAATTTATAACCGCCTACTTCACGGTCACCCATCTTTATTGGGAAAGTGTGTGCAAGAACCACACATCATCAAGCTACTTAAAAAGGGATTTACAAAGCAGTGGTAGCCAATGTCAAGTGACTCTACATCAAACTCCAATCCAAAAAAGCGATACTCATCTAAATCTTGGGCCAGGGACTTGGACAGGGACAATGTCTCTATTGTGCTGAGCTCCAAGAGATTAAAAGCAAATGTGCTCCCAGTGTGAAATCTCCTCACACTCCTCACTCTTCTCTTCCGCTGCTGCTGTTGCTAGCGCAGAGTGAGGGTCGGACTTCCCAGACTCACCGAGCACCAGCTACAGCAGTGCCCGACTGGCTGATAGGAACACGCAATGGTACGTTGGCTAGTCTAGCTTTAGCAAGAGCTCACTGGACTGGAGTCATCGCGTGCCTCGAAATCATGCTAGTACCAAAGAAAAGGTGATTGTAATGGATGTCTCTGACAGCAGCCAATTCCCCACTGCCGTTTCTTCATACAATTTTAATTTCCCTTTATCCAGCCAATACAGGTAGTGACATTTTTCTAGGCGCAATCAAACCATTTTCAAAGCAGTAAATCTACAGTGTCAGCACCAATTAGAACTGAAACCTTGGGGAATCTCAGGCAAACCACCTGCCTGCAGTAGCAAAATTGCTGCAAGTTTCATTACTGTTGTACCAAAGAGCAATCCCACCTTGGGACTCACGCCGTTGTTATGGAAGATCTGATGGAGCTGCTTATAATTAATCCCATCCTCTCTTGTTTTTATAGTAAGTAGGAAGATAAATAACACTTTTTAAAGACCTAAATAACTATGCAGATAACAAAGACGGACAGAATTCTTGAAGTTTATAAAAAAATCTCAAACTTTGGGACTGTGATCCCTCCTCACTATTTTTAAACCCACCAGTACTGAAATATTAACACGCCTGGGTCTGGGAAACACAAACCTGGGATTTTAAAAGCTCATGCTCCAAACTCAGGTGTTGTTCTAACTCTTTGGGTTTTCCCCGATTTTCTGCTGTCTGATCTAACCCCAGAGCAAAATACAAAGCAAAGAGCAGCCCAGGAGCAAGGCTTATCCATGCAGCCGAGTCCCTAACCAAGGTGCAGCATTCAGATCTAAGCCGACCTATGCTCCTGGTGCTGGAAGGTGTCCGAGGCATTGGGCACCCCTGCAGCAAGCTCAGTCTTCAGTGCCGTTGCACCTGAGTTACAGTCCAAAAGCAACAGAAAGGACCAGATCTCAGCCTTTCCCCTACCAGCAGGTCTGCCATCTCACTTTACCAGCCCTGCCCAAGCAGACCTCAGGTCATTGCAAAATGCTTAAAAATGTGTCTTCATTTTTTTTGAAAGTACAGTCACCTTGACTAAGGGTACCTGAACTCCTCCTCTGCCTGATGAGTTGAGCAAAGGAGCCCTGACAGAGGGCGATGGAGAAGCATTCCTCTGCTGTTGCTGCTCCTTCCTTGCAGAGAGACTCCACAGCTGCCTGGCCAGCACTGCTGATCACTGGGGAAGGGCAAAGAGCAAGCAAAAAAAATCAACCTCAGGCCTACTTCTGCAGGAGCCTCTGGAGGACCCTGGGAACGCTGAGTACTCTCAGGAGATGCTCAGAACCTTGCAACAGCAGGTCCTCAAGGTGCAATATTCAGGGCCTGAGATCGAAAATGCTTCGTCAATTTTATGAGCCGATTCCCACGGTAATCTTCGCTTTTGTCTCTTTGGAGCCAAAATACCAACCCCTGCCCAGAATAGCAAACCACAGGCCTAGCGACTCTCTGCTTTATGTGCTCGAATTAAATGTTGTTTGTTATTCTAACTGAAACGCAATGCAAGATGAAGAGTATGGCTGAAAACCAGATTTTCTGGAGCTTCCATTAAGCCCGATCATAACACAGTATACTTAGAGAAAGGTGAATTTGTGCATTTCCCAGTCCTCTGGGGGTGAACAGAAGAAAAAAGGAAGTGCCTTGCCATGCAGAAGAAACCACCTGATTCCTGCAGAGGAAGGAGGAACAAACACAACACTTCTCACTTGCTGAGATTTGTTTAAAAACCTAACTATTTGCCTTTTAGGTACTGTCAAGTGTGTTTTCTAGACATTTATTTCTATGCTGGATTTGTATGATTAACTGTATCCAATTAGAAGATACCCTCTTAAATGCTTCCACAAAAAAAAAGGAAAAATAAGTGGGCCCACATTTGGGATGTAACCCAAAGGAAGTATCTGTACAGAAATGTGCCTCTACAGCAAAATATTCCAAGTGCTCCTTAACCTGGACCTTCAGAGCTAGATTGACACCACATCAGATACACACACACACAAAAGACTGAAACCGTTTAAAGAATTTCGGCAGCCAGGCACCAGAAACTGTCATAGCCCTACGTATTTCAACAGGGAGTCGCAGCTCTGTATCAGCAGACCAATTCATTGTTCTTGAAAAACGTCTCCTGAAAGGGAAACTTCATTGTTCTTAGTCCTCACATGGTGCTCCTTTCAGCCATCTAGCTTATCTTTTCATGCTTTCCAATTTTTTTCCTTGTGCATTTCTCCATTTATTTGGTTTTTCACTCCATTTCATTTTGCTTCCTTTCATTTGTTGCATTTTTATATTTGCTCTCATCCATTCTGTTTCTTAAGACACTTGTTCTTGAAAGAAAACAGTTGTTTACATCACATACCCTATTGTTGCCTTTAATTTTCTCAGTTCCTCGAATTTTTGGAGAAGACATAAAGAGGAGGTCCTGACCTATTGTGGCTATCGCTGCAGTTCCCACGGCTCTTCAAGCAAAAGCAAACCCGAATGTCCTTGCCAAATTCCAGTCTGAGTGATTGCATTCTGCCAAACTAGATTTTGTCTGTCGTGTCTACCATAGAGCATTCAACTCTCCTCACTGTCTAACTACTCAAAACGTCATTGTCCACTGTTAAACATCTGCTAGGTTCCACTCAAGAAGTGGCTGAAAGAAATGCTGCAGAGCCTAATGTGGTACGACTGCCCGCAACGCACATCTGCCTTTGTGGTAGTGGTACGTCAGCGGTGCACAGCCAGCCTGATACCAGCCTGGGACAGAACTTGGCCTGCGATCAACAGATTTCTAATCTGTGTATTATCACCGTACGATAATGATGATTGTTGCTAACATCCATAATTCTCATGTTCCTCATGACAACCAAGAGTACCGTTTGCAGCCTAGGAGTTTATCTGGAAGACACTCGCGGTTTCTCTGGAGGCACCAAGTACCGTCCTCCTCAACATCTACCGCAGTGGATGTCTGCTCAGCATTTCTGTTGCTGCCCAGTGCTTTATCTTAGAAGCATGATATTAACTTTCCCTCTACAAACCACATAGCAAGCTTTTTTGACAAAGCTAAGGAAAAATAAGTTATATGGTGAAAGGGAAAACACCAACTCAAACGTGAGATGCGGATGTAAAGAAAAAAAGATTACCTAAATTTTGAAGATGACATGATTTTGGACATTCAGATTCAGACAACTTAGCAAGATCTCACCTGCAGAAACTGTTGGTCTCACTCTTGCAAATCAGGTTTCTGGGTACTTTCAGTCTGTTTTCATCTTTGATTTGGTAAAATGGACTTTAGTAACATCATGACAAAAGAACATTCCTCGATACCTGCATGCATTTAGAAAAACAATGCTGTTGTTAAAAACAGCTCCCTTGTAAACACACAGCTACCAAGTTGACATTATTTTAGGTAAGAAAGTAAGGTTTTGGATTACTGAATGCAAAATAATATTAATAATCAAAATTACTTGCTGCCATAAATGTAGAAATGCGTTGCATTCATGCATTGCCATGTACTGCAACGCACTCATGCATTGTCTTTCCCTCAGCTTGTGTGCACAATCTGAGTACTCAATTTACCACATTCAAGGGTTTTTAACAGAAATCCCGTTGTTGACTTATTTAATTTGGAAGCACATGGAGAAGAGCGTGTGAGATTTTAGAAACAAAGAAACTTGATTTTTTAAGAATTTTAGTTAATTTAAATTTTAAGCTAAACATAATGCAATAGTATCCTTTTCAAATAGAATAACATTTCTTATCATCAGTCATTATTTCATAGGCACAAAGGTATGCTGGATCTATAAATATGGCCAGAAATATTCTCCTAATTTCACTGGTATGTTAAAACTTCACTTAGGTCTGTGAAAGCCATTCAAAACAGCCTTGCCTAAGTTTATATAAATTAGATATTCTAAAAAACACTTTAAAAAAAGCTTTTCTCAGGCAGATCCTCTGTGTCTCATCACAGCAAGCAAACTATAGGACATCGAGGAGAGGGATTAGACTGCAGGGGGAGGCACTGGCTCCTCATTCTTCCCTTCAGATCCCTTAGATGATCCCAGTCTGCAAAGGGCTGGCCTTTGGTAATGGAAACCACTGCTTCTGAGAAAGAATGTTAATTCCTCTCTGCTATAACTCACTTCTTACTGAAAAATATACTTCCAGCTTTTTCCCCAGAGACCAGTGACTGCTGATGAGGTTATTCACATGGAATAAGGTAGACTGGTCTGGCACAAACCAGTATCTGCCCATTCACACCAAGCCAGGTGAGAGTCTGACTTCTCCATTTGAACTTGAGAGATTTCCCTACTTAGCCACAAAGTGTCCCAGGGATGCAGCACTTAACGCTCTGCTGAAAACAAAACACAATGCTAAACAAAAATGTGCGACTTTGTCCAGTTGGCAAGGTCAGCATCATTCCTAGAAAGCTCCAGTTTGTTACAGAAACATGAAAGCAGACACTGCAAGGAAAAAAAAACCTCTCTCTAGTTCTGCACTGTTTCCTTGTTTACCAGCCGAATTTCTAAGAATTCGCCACAAGGAGCAGAAAAGGTTTCGTCGCAGTCGTTGCCTAAGCTGCTGGCTCGCGGGGCTCGGTTGCGCAAGGACGCACGGGGCAGCGGCTGCAGCAGCGCTGGGGACCGCACAAGCACCAGCCATGCAAGGGCACTGAACCGCTTGACGACGATTTTACGAGCTCTTGATGGCTCGTATCTGCCACCAAATACGAGTGAGTCACTGCCATTCTGCTTCCTTCAGCGGAAAATAAAACTTGGCTGTTTTGTAAGTGTGGCTCGTTTACGAGCAGATTTGTTAATAAATTACTTCCTCCGTAGTAACCATCCCCCAAACACCCAGGACCTTAACTCCTTCTCATGCCAAAGAGTTTTGCGTTGGCTTTCAACTGAAGTCAAGCTCGGATCAAGTGTGAAATGAATTCCCATGAAGGCAGAACCATGGTTATGCTCCCAAATCCCACTTCAGCCTCTGTAATACCATTTGATTTACCAGAGTTTACTAAAACAAACAGCAGAAGTGGTACTTAGAGGCACAGCATGCCTTCTGACTGACAGCGCGTTTCAGGGAAGTTTTCTGTGCAACAGGATAACATCTTCATGAGCGACTGCTGTGTCTGAGCAGGGAATGAACCCACGCAACCTATTTAATTTTACAGCCATCTGAAATTACTTGCAAGTCATTTCCTTTTCAGTCATTAAGAGCTTCACTGAAATAACCTTCTTTCACCTCTTGTTATGAATGGTACCAAACAGAGTAGTCAGTCATTTTTTCCAGCAGTATTAAAAAAAAGAGCCACCAAAAAAAAAACAACCCCAAATTGGTGCCGAGTATGTTCACGTTACTGCTCAAATTCTAGCGACAACAAACAGAACCCAGTTAGAGGCAGGTGTAAGAAACTCGGTTCCTAAAGAACAGCCGATCCATTCGTCACCACAACACCTCAGTGACATTTCTGTTGGCATACTCGGGTTTCACGTCTTGCTGCTTTTATTTCAGCCCCTCCATTCTGGCCATAGATGTTTATGGAGCTTCATTTGAGTTCTGTGTTTGATTTCTGGTCAATCTCTCACCCTGTAATTCCCTATTTTTGCTAAAGTTTTTGCTTTTGACATGGAAAACCAGACCTGTGAAGATGCTCAATAAAAGTTTACTGCAATAAAAGTCCCAGTAGTGCATTCAAAATTAGGTGTACATGGGATTTTAGTGGTTCACTACTCCCTGTACTGAAGTTCCCTTCACCCAACAAAACAAGACAGCCAACTCCGTTACTTTAAATCATATGTGTAATACAAATATTTTCATGATCACTATATTGCTTGCTTTCCTTGTTTGTATTTTTAATAGCTGTTGTGTTGTCATTTATTAGATGTGCTATTATGCCTCGTCTGAGCGCTGCAGTGTCCTCAGAAGCATGTGAAAGGTGTTATAGAGAATAAATCACAGGAAATTAATCACAGTTCTATCACAGAGACACTGTTAAATCAAAGTAAGTGCCAAGTCCAGTACACATCCTAAACTGTTTACAAAGCAGCAATTCAAAGCCTTAAAGAACATTACTAGAGAAGAGCTCCATGCCAGGACAACGGGCCACTCTGCTAACTCAGATACAAAGACAAATGGCAACGTCTGAAAGCAGGCAAGGATGTTCCTCTCTTGCTGATGTCTTAGCTGTGGTGAGTATTCGACACTCAGGTCATTTTGTGCCATGCCTACTGGCATGGCAACAGCAGTTCCATTATATTAGTCCTCACTACTATTATTATTATTTAAATTACTGTAGCACTTTGGGCACCGCAGTTCTTTATGCTAGACATTGCATGAGGAAAGAGTGATGCACAAAAGAAAAAAAAAATCACATAAATCAAAAATGGTCACTACCTCAAAGAGCAAACCATCCAAGTGCAAGACGAGAGGACAGTCAAGACAACAGCGGGGACACCAGGAACGGGACAACACTGCCCAGCAAGGTAGGAAGTGGTCTCAATACGCCAGCAGCCCAGCAATCATCAAAGCCTCTTTTGTGGACATCATGAAAGAATTTACATGAGAACTGAGAGCCCCTTGAGCTGGCTGGAGACGAAGATGGAGCTCACTCAGAGCATGATGCTGCCAAGGAGACTATGCAGGGGCATCCGAGCCAGCTGGAGGCAAGAGTCACCCTCCCAACAGCGGCTGCAAGATGACAGGGCAAGAGAAGATAAATATCAATCTCAATATATTGATAACAATATATATCACACAAAGAGTTGACTGAGGGGACAAATATTATGACAGAGGAGAAGGAGCCAGGAAACAGATACAAAAAAGGGATTTTCAGAGCAATTACCTTGTAAAATGATCTTGTCAGCAGCATTCTGGATATGTGAGGAAGGAAAAGTTCCTTTCATTAAGGCCACTCAAAAGGAACTAGTTAAAAATTTGCTTAATGCAGTCCAAGAGAAAATAGGCTTCTTTGACTAACTTCTAGAAAGTTTAGAGAAGGTGGTGATGAAACCCAATCTTTTCAGCTCCTCTCACCATGCCATATATAGGTCCAGCTAGCTTTGAGGCCCAGGGCCTCAAACAGTTTAGGCCACTGTGCCAATGCAGTCCTCCTAGGCTGGGCACTCCTTGATCATTTGCGATTTACTCTAATTAAAGCATGAGCTGCAGAGATATGGCATGTCACAGGACTGGGACCGCAGATTCACAGACACCATCTCTGAACCCAGCTGCAGAGCTTGGACTTGGGCTTACACAGGTACTGCATGCCCTCAGCTCCCTCCGAGTCATGTCTGAGGAACAGGCCCATTAATATAAACAGAGGTGGCAGAATCTAAACCAAGAGCCTTTCATGACATAGCTTCTAAAATGAGTCACAGCACTAGATCAATAACACAACACAGCCAGATCGATAGCAATTCAAGCGAGCAGCTGTGGCTCGGGACATGAAAGCCGGGCTAAGAGCGAGCACACTTGGCTACTCCTTGGGCTTGTAAACCTGTGATGAAAGGCTCCTTTGTTGCTGAGAGCAGGCTCGGGCATTCATGCAGAACACTTCTTGTGCTTTCAGGTGAGCTGTACTGAGCCCTGGGATAGCAGAGAACTGAATCCTGAGGAACGCAGAGCACTGGGAGCTCTTGCATCCCTGGCTTAGGTGGCTAAGTGTCACCTAAAGTGATTTATGCGTGCTTTAAGTGCTGCTGCGGGGCAGAGACCAATTGCTTGCCTTGGCTTAGCTGCAGGCCCCTGGGTGAGGTGAAGCTTTCTGGAGGAAGGGAGAAAAACAGTGTCTTTTGGAAGAGCTGGTATGATGGAGGAAGAAGAGAGAAGGGGTTGCAGCAGGAGTAGGGACTGGGAAACTTACGTGGGTAGAAGTGAAAAGGAGTTTCCAAAACACAGAGCTAGCTGTGGGGTTTGCTGCAAGACATGAATCTGCTGAGAGCTGCTACACAGGAGGCGCAAGCAAAAGACACCCTTACCTGGAAGGACACAGTAGGCCAGGAGATTTGTCTTCAGACCATTTCTTCTAATCGGTCTCCTCCAGCAGACCTGAATTCACTCTATTTTCTAGTTTAGTGTTTGTTATTCCAATGAAACATAGCTTTAGCAAGCCAGTCATACAAGAGTAATGGGTATCACTTTGCCAGGGGACTGTTATCGCTGGACATCTCTGTCACCAGAAAGCTGCAAAGACAGAAATATCTGTTAAGTTCCTTATACACAAACTTGGAGCAAACAGACGCCAAAATTCAGCACTCTCAGTAGCTAAATCTCTGCAGTGCAGAGACATTTACCTCTGAGTAAGGAAACCTGCAGTCTGGTATCCTGGCAGCTAGAGAGATGGTGCCTTTCTATCTCACCGTAGGAAGAGCCCTTTTTAATACAAATCATAACAATAGCAAGTCAGTCTGATCATTTTAGGTCTTCTATAAATTCCAGTCCTTAACTGCTGTAGCACAGCACAGATTCCCCACAAACATCTACCTCCCCGTCCTTCTGAGAGCACATTTCTCACTGTACACAAGACAAATCTTTTCAGCGCATACACTCAAGTGCCAGGAATATTTCTTCAGGACCAAATTCATTTATGACGGATTTCTTCTCACGCAAGTAGAAGCCACACTTTGTCCAAAATTATTTCTCTGTAGCTCATTTTCAATCTGTTCCAAACTCAGGGTGTTACCCTGCCAGAGATGTAATACATTTGTCATGAGCTGCTCTGGGATACCAGTAAGCAACGTACTCCTGCTCCAGCAGAAGAGAGGGACACCCCAAAGAGTTGCGTTTTGTTAAAGCAAGCAGGATAGCATTGTTGGAAGGGTCAGGTTCTTTACAAATCCATCTTCCTTTCACCTTGAGTCAACAGAATAATGAGACTTGGGGAGTAAGGGCAGCTCTCACAGCAGAAAGCAGAACATAGGCATTACCTAGATTTACTTCTGGTTATAGAAAGAATGTCAGCCCTAGAAAAGGCTGCCTCTGCTTTTAGCTGTCACAGCCCCAGGGATAAAGATGAAGATTGAATTCCCTGCATACAGCCTTGTAGGCGGCCCAGGACTGAACAGTTTCCATTAGGAGCGAGTGCACCAGCTTGCATCGCAATTGCCTGGACAAGAGGATGTAAGAAAAAGCACAGCTTGAACAAAGCATAGAAATAGCAGACCTAGACTGAAGAAATACCAAGTGTCCTCCTTCCCTATGGATTTTAGGGGAAGCTGAGGATGCCCAAACCTTTACTAGACTCAGGCCTAGATGGCAATTATTTTTGTTGGGGAGTAAAACAAGAGTTGAAAAATAAACAAGGCTCACAAGTGACATAACAAGACAAAAAGCACATTATGTGGTATTCCATAAACCAAGTTTATATAACACAAAAAGCCTCCCTCAAAAATCATATTTAAGCCTTTCTTTTTTGGATATCAAAATAAACAGCGATTGCTATTTATGATCATTTTGCTTACACAGGAAGGCTGTTGTCATAGAGCTGCAATGTCTTGGCAGACAGCAATGGAAATGCAGAAAGCAAGTAGGTGAGGTGATATTTAGCAAGCAGCAGTAATAGAAACACCCCTCACCTCCACGCACACTTTCCAAGAGCCCATTTCTTCTTCCCAACTGGAGGATGGAAACTAGCTCGTGACCATTTAGATATCTCATGTCCTTTTTACAAGCTTGGAGGGGACAAGCTAGCCACAAAGGGCTGCCAGTGAGATAGGGGCAAGTCCAGAGACTCCAGACACAGATCGAAAACCTGAAAAGAGACCTAACGTCGTCCTGTTACCTGGGCAGTCATACAGCCTTCATCAGTGCTGCCTCTGAGAGCCTGCCCTGGTGAATCAGTAGTTCTTTGCACATGAAATGCCAGAGCAGGTAAGATCAGGCCACAAAAAACAGCAGGAATGAGTGAGACTGCAGGGATGCCATTCGGAGATGCTGAAGTTCAGAGGTTCCACCACCTTCCATATCCCTGAAACTCAAAAGACAGACTTGCATGAGGGGAGCTGGGGATCAGGCTATAAAATAGTACTTTGGAGATCAGGTGCCACTTTTCAATGGGCATTTGAACAATGCTTGAACAAACATCAGCTGAAGGGGGCACAGCACAGGGGAACTTTTCGAAGACCCAAATTAAGTGACAAAGTACTGATTTCTTTATTCCTCCTCTAAACCAGCAAATTTTCTTAATCTTTATTGTCTTACATCAAACTGTCCTTTGCTCTCATTCAAGTACCATCCGGCTCCTGCACATCTCATGGGTACAGTGTCTTTGCATTTGCCTTGTAATCCTGAGTGAGGTGAAGAAATATCCCAGCCTGGAGTACTGTTACAGCTGCTCAGCAGGGAAACCACTTCTCTTTGCCCAGGTAGGAATGACACTCCTGAGTTAGGCCCTGCTGGACAAGCTTCAGGAACAGATTTTATGAATTGTCCCATTTTATTCTTCCCTTTCATGGGCTACAGAGAAAGAACAGGAGGTTCTGCATGGCCTTCAATATGCTATTACCCCTGTGGATCTGCCTTAAGATAAATCACCTTAACTGTTAAACCAAAGATACGTCTTAAGCTACTAGTCTAAAGTCAGCTGCCTGCATAGACCGGGAAGGATGTTTTCCTCTAGTGCACAGTGAAGGTGCAACCTGATTCCTGGTCCCTGCCATTTTCGCCTCTGAGTAAGGCATAGAAGCTGCCTTGGCGGATAACGACGGATGCCAAAAGGTGAGCATTTGCTCCAGGGACAAGTGGCAGTCACGTTAAAACCGGAGGGAGCCCACCCGCGTGACCGAAGCGGTTGCGAACACGGAGCTGATGGGCCAAGGGAAGTGGCAGGTCAGGTTAAGCTACGCGGCTGGAAGGTTAGCCATGCCTGAAATGCAGGGGCAGGTCTCGGTTTGCTGTTCAGCACCTGCTTGCAGCAGAGAAGCCAGCAGAGAGACAGGGGGACCACCTGGAAGCCTGGCCGAGGGGGAAGGAGACACGGCATCACGTGAACAACCCTGAAGCAAGCCCGAGACTTCTGAGCAGGGAAACGGCCTCCACTCCTCTTCCAGTCATATTCAGGGGAACGGGATTTTTCTAATCAAATTTTCTCTCCCCATAAAACAAGATTTACACAAACACCACAATGACCTCATTTAACAGACTCCTCCTTCTCAGGAAAGCCTGAGAAAAGCCACTTTTCACCCAACCCCAAGCCGGAGGTATCAGCTAATCGCTCCCACAAAGAGCAACAACAGACGTGATGTCTGGACCGAGTCTGGAAGCACACCTTCGACCACTGCTCTCGCATGTCAAAACACGCTGCAGCTACAGCCAGTCGCTGCCTTTTGCAGCCAGTAAAACTGGGCAGTCACATCCTTGACCCTGAACTTTTTTGCTAGGCTCATCGGTAGATCAGGCAAAGGAGTCCGGAGCCCAATCGCGGGGCCTGAGTCCCGGCAGCAGCAGGAGGACGACATCTGCCCGGGTGCCCATCGCACGGGCTCATTTCCAGCCAGGAGCAGGCACAAGCCAGACTGAACTCAGCAGCTCGGTCCGGTTCTGTCCTGGAGGGAAATAACGCCGATTCCCTCCTCTTTCTGGGCCCTTTTCACGTAGCGCTAGTTTCTGCTAGAGCAGCCTCCTCAGCGGAGCCTCACACAGAGCAGAAAAAGTTATCTGAACATCACAAGACTTTAAATCTTCTAAATCGCCTAAAGGCTCTGTTTCAGGAATTAGAGAAATATGCTGCAAAAACCGAGAGAAAACGCTGGTGGATATGAGCCTCCCGGCCTGTTATTCATTCCCTTCGAAAAGGGCAGCTGGGAAAGTGCCCGTACACCCCAGCAAATGAACTCCAGACACTTCAGTCTGCATTCGCTTACAAAAACAGATTGAACTATGAAAAAGAGGTTATACCCAGTTGGCTGGAAAAAAAAAAATCTATACAACTTTATATCATTTATGTTGGCTATAGTGTAAAGAGAATAAATCTGTAAGTCCATACATATTTGTAATTTTAACCTCAGAGATAACAGAATACGCATCCCTCCAAATGTAATCTCGTCACAAGCAGAAAAACTGAATGCAGTCAGTAACTATCTCGGGCACGATACCGACCTCACATATTCCTATACCTCTATATATCTTCCTACTGCTGCCAGATCAGTCTTCACTCAGGGATTTCAGAGTGTTAGCTGTGTTTCAGCACAGGCTCTCCGAGACCAGCACTAAACCGGCTCCTCCTCTCTCCCCCGCTCCAAAGCTACAGGGCACAACTAGGAACCGAGATGACCAACTCTGCTAGGAAGAGCTGTCCTGAAGGTTGTGTACCTGAACACCAGCTACAGGAACGCACAGTTATCAACGTGACAACAAGCCACTCCTGCTGTGTTTGGTTCTTGCAATAACCAGACGCTCTGGCAGTAGGGCACCCGGGAATAATATCTACAGCCTTGGCAGCTTTGAAGGGCTTAAATTATTTGTAGTAGAAATTATCTGCTGTGGTTTCAACCCCGTGGTCAATGTCCAGCTACTGCAAATTGTCCTTTCTTCTGTAATTTTCAGTACTTTGTACTGTGCTTTTCTGTACAGCAGCCCTTTCTGTAGCTGTGAAACTGGGATGCAACTATTCTGACGACTCGGAGGCCGTCAGAGCATTTGAAAGGAACAACCATCAGCACTGGTCATGGGGGTCCCCCGCCAGCCTTCCAAAATAAAGATTCTCGGAAGTGTTAGGTTGCTTCTTCCATATGCATTTTCTCCACCGTGCTGAGCAGATGATATTTCACAGCTGCAGTGAAAACAACTTTAACTGCACCTGCTAGTCTGTTACTGATGGACACCCGTACCGGAGAGGAGACGCGAAAACCTGCAAGTCATTTTCTTCAGACTCCCTTTTACATCTCAGGCTTCATCGAAATCCCTTTAGCTATAATCACGGTCTTTCATTTTTACTTGCTGAGGGCACAAGAGGGATAACACCAGATAACATTCATGGAGAGCAAACAAATATTTCCAAAAAGGAAACTGTAAATTTGCTATTGATGGTATTTACAGCTGGAAGAGCTTCTTACTCAGAGCCCAGGAGCAGAGCTCGACTTTCAGTATCACAGTACATTAGTTCTAAGGACCCGTTGAAGCACTGATCATTAGAGCAAAAGCTAACATAAAATTTAGAAATCCATTAAACCAATATGAATAACCAATAACTGTTAATTACTTACAAGCTTTTAGTGGAAGTTCTATGAGAAAAAACATAGTTAAACCTCCCTAAAGAAAATATTCATTGCGAATTAGTTGCTCAGCCACAGTCAGAAGGTTCACTGAGTATTTAATAATGCAATTATTTGAAAAAGCTTTTGAAAGGCTTTGGTAAAGATTTACCACTTAAAGGATTCCAGGAGTAAAGGAAGAGGGTGGACCACAGCACTTCCACTATTTGAGAGAAACATTATTTTTAATGAAGTTGCTTTATTACTGCAGTTCTCTCCATTATATTATAAAGAGGGCCTCCGATGCAGTTCATGCCAGTAATAAAAACCTCTAGGAAAGTGAAATATTTTCTTTTATTTCTAAAGTGCCTGCACTGTGAAATGACTTCCAAAATGCCTATAAGCCTGGTGGAGACACTGCTGATTGTCTTACTGTACCACAACGAACAGAAGGCCCTAATCATTCTAAAATGATGTGGATTTTCCTGGATTTTCTGCTGTGTGACCAACACACTCCACGCGCCATCACCTCTGTTTCTTAACCAACCCTTCCGCAGTGAGACAGTGGAAAAAGCTGGCCACATACTATGACACCACTGCAGTTGTAACATACAAAATCTTTATTTATTTGTTCCCACATCTCCTCAATAATGCCAAAAAAACCCAAGCAATTAAAAACATAGTTAATAATGCAACGGCCCTGAAGAAAATGGCTCCGGTTATCTGTCCTTGCACACACACACACAGGGATCTCGGGGAGTACAATTTCATGAAGGCTTTGCGATTCCCTTGTTCTAATGCACTTTGCCTGCAGTCAAAGCAGTGGCATAAAATACATCTTTGCATCAAATAAACCTGTATTCACCCACCTTTAGTGATATTAAATCCTATTACTTGCATTATCCATATACACATAAGCATTCATGCATAATAGTCTTATCAAACTATTTAACAATTAAATTTTGGCAGTACTTGATGGCCAGCAGGACTGGGGGTCCTGCTGTACTAAACGTTGCACCAACAGCTGGTAAATGCATATTCCAAGACTATTGCACATTGTTGGCTATATGTCCAAAAGCATCTCCTGCTGAAGACGATGTAATACTCAAGACTACATGACACAGACAAGAGCAGGATTCAAAGTGGAAAAATATGAAATGCAAGTGTTATAAATTAGCAAAAGACTATTTCACTAATTTAACGCTTTGCTAAGCCAACAAATTACTAATGGTCAACTGCTTATTGCCTACTGATGAAGCACTGGAAATAGTAAAAATTTTGCTTTAAAATGTGAAGCAAAATTGGAACGTTCAATCACTTGTACTGTTGAGAATTTTGACTCTATAGCCTTAAAATACTGTACAGTGCCTGATCACAGGTATGCATCCTCTAAATGGCTAATTTCTTTTAATTTTTTTCAGTAATGAAAACCTGATCACATAGAGTCCTGTAAGATTGCACAGAATTTTTCAGAGGAGCATAGCACATCAGCTCCCTAGCCATTGAATACTTAGCTGAGTATTTCCTACCTGAAATTTCTCCTTTCTTCTGTCTCCTGGCATTTTTCACTCGCCCTTTTGAACATATGAGAGGGTATTTGCTTGTATGTGCTGCCAAGCAGTTATCACCTGTCTCCTTGGAATCAGCTACTTGCCAGGGCTGGACAGAGTAATTCATTCCGAAAACTTTGGCAAGCTTGACAATCCCTGAAAATAAGACAGAGATAAGAACCTGCTGTGGAACTATACAGTATCTGTGAATAAAGTTATTCTTTCAGATGTCCACAAAACACCTTCCTCCATGGCACGAGTGAGCTTTCTGGCAAGAGAAGAGGAATGTCTTATTTTTGTCTATAGAGCATGAAATATTTGCCATGTTTGGATAGTGTCAGCATGTGTAAAGTCACTTCAGACAAACAGGTATCTCACTGCTCGTTCTGTCCTGCCAGCCTCAGGACCTTTACTGTGCTATTAATGTGAGGCATTTCAGGGTCCATTAACTAGGGTCAATATTCTGGCTAGACACATTTTAAGTAGGTGCAAGTGCGACTTCTGCCAGCATGTGAATGCCTTGCCCCGGTCTCTGCACTCAAATCTATCTATTCCTGGGGCTTTAACCTCCAGAATAAGCAACATAGCAATGAGCTGATTTATCCCTGTAAGCAAATGCTGACATCTAGATACCGCTGTTTCCATTATTCACACGGATTTTGTCTCTGTACCTTATCCTTCCTTTGCTATGCACCCAGCCTGCTGCCAAAGGAATCGGTTCTAGCAGGGAAGCAGATGGATGAGCAAAGAGGTTACCAACAGCTCCACTGCGATGGGCATCACGAGTCTTTACTCCACTTTCATGCCTCGAAGGTGTGTTTCAGTCCAGCCATAGCCTGAAGGGGTGAGAATCAAGGAAGATGTTATAAATATCCTTGCAGTCAGTGTTCACCGCTATCATTATGGCTAGCCATCAGCCATCGAGTGTCAAGCAAAAATAGCAACGCTGAGGAGTGGCACACATTTCTGCTGACCATAGCCAGCCACTTGTGGGCTGCCTGCATAACAAGAGAAAAACAGAACCAAAGAAGAGAGAGCAAGAGAGAGAGAAAGCAGATCTGGGTGCCCGAACTCCAAAGAAATAATTCCCAGTACAGAAACAGGCAGTGTCTCAGTACCATAAGGCAATGGGGCTCACTGATGTTTAGTGATTTGTTCTTGTTCTTTTTTATACCAGGTTCCTGTTTTAGCTCACCCAACTTCCAAACAAACTGCTAAACAACCACCATTTACATATAAGCACTTCAATAGAGTCTCACAGCATATCAAAGCCATATGGAGATATGTTCTAACAGAAAATAGTTTTTTGCAGACACATGGTGTTTGAGAGCTTCATGATAACCTGTAGACAAAACAAAACACAGATGATTGAAGAGGAGGATCTTGCAAGGGCTATTAGGGCTGGGGAACAAAAGCTCAGGGACTCACAAGAAGCCGAGAAAACTGGCCAGCATAGGCTTGCACAGCTGAGACAAATTTGAGCTGAACTGTTCAATGCTCATTGGAGACAAGTACACCAAGTCGTCCCCAGGAAACCGTACGTACGCTCTCTGCAAGCATGATGTTTGCTCAGATGCAGAGTAGCTTACTACCAGCCTGTTTGATTTTATTTATAAATACAAAAATGAATAACAATGTCAAAGAGAAGTTAAAATTTCAGGACACAGCTAGTGAGGAGGAAACTGGAGAAAAATTTCTAGAGACAAATTAATAATTTTGCCCAGAAAGAACTTTCATCTGGTGAAAAGAAGGAAGAAAGCAAGCCATGAGGGGCATATGTTGAACAGCCTCCCCTATAGCCCAGTGCAATGTCACTGGAGGGGCACTGTTTTATTTATATCTTTGAGAAGCTGCTCCACTTCTCCAGCACACCTTCTTTTCTGATATGAACTTATATCTGTAGTCACAAGTCCCCAGTTACTGTATTCCAATTTAGCTTTGCACAAGAATCACCCATGCTAAACTCCTTCACAGCCATACACCAAGTACCAACGATTGCTTTTTGTTCCTCTTTTTTCTTTTCTCTTTCTTTTTTCTCCAGCAATACCTAGTACAAGGAGAAACTTTTCCAAGTGAACATATTGAGAAAGACAGATTAATCAGGAGAGCTCCCTGTTTCAGCTGCAAGAGGAGGAAAAGGCTGGCCACGGGGAAGCCGAGACAGTAAGATCAATAGCAAGAGCCAGCTCTGACAGCAGGTCTGAAGCAGCCCAGTTTGTATTGCCTTTCACATACGAACGGCTGCATTAAAACAACATCAACCCTTATCGACATGCAGGAGGTATATCTGCTTAACTACACCAATTTAGTTTCTGCAGTACAGCATCCCATGAGTGAGAGTGCTTGGGAAGGGGAATAAACTCTTCTGGCAATATTAGAGCAGTTTAACGGTATGAGGCATCTTTGTATTGGTATGATTGCACCCAACGTGAGAAGGTACAGAAATGAAAAAAGGCTGGAAGACAAAAGACGTGCAGGATGAAGTCCTTATAATCATTCTTCGAACCTTCATCCTGTGAGAATATCCATGCTGCCAAGGGAAACTGACAACTAGAGAGCACCCCAAAATTGCCAGACAGTTCAATTAAGCCCAGGAGTCCCAAACACCCCTGTTCTGTGACTTCTCAGCATGGACAGGCTGCTTCTGACAACTGAGCTAATCACATTTATTCCTCCGTGGTTCGAGTCCCCAGCAGCAGGCTTTCTGTGCGCCATTCCCGAGATGAGGTGTGATAAGATGATCTTGGAGAGAAACTCTCTTCATTCATCTTTTGTGTGCGCTGCAGCAGAAAGCACCTGAGGAATGACACAAAGAAACTCTGACCTGTGTCGTACCAGCTGCTGTGACACCAGTGACTGCATCGCGTGCAGATCCACTGACGCTGCTGGACTTGCACCAAGGTGGCTGCGGTGCTCAGTCTACCAGGGCTGCCTAGTCGCTGCCCATCCTCGGAGGCACCTCCTTGCTGGAGTCTCCTGTTTGTGCCACCCATCTGCAGCTTCAGCTTGTCCTCCAAACTGCAAATGCAAACTGGGAAGCGTCCCTTGCTGAAACCTGCTGCATTAAGAATGATTTCAGAGCAAGGCTTGGCAACTAAGAACAAGCAAAAAGAAAGAAGGAAGGGGGATCTACATGGAACGATACCATTACTGTCATTAAAAAATGAAATAAAACAAAAAATCACGAGATGGCACAAGATCCTAAAGACTAAATGCCTACGTATTTTCTAGTTATTGCAATAATCTAGTAAAAATAAAAGCATGGGACTTTCAAAAGCACTTTGCATTGTCTTTACTCTTCTCCCTGGTTTCTCCTATTAAGGATGAAAACCCTTTTTAAACCAACGAAATACCTTCTTTTACTGCACCTCCCTTGTTCTAAGGATCTACAAAACCAGAAATATCTATCTATTTTGGAAAATGGACTAACAATTCCTTTAGCTCCTCAACCATAATGGTGCCTTCTCAGTTGAATAAAGCATGAGAATTCTTTGCTGGCTAGCTCAAAATACATCATCTGCTACTCTTTCAAAAAGAAGTCAAGAGCAAAACTACAGCCTCTACAAAATGATGCTTTCAACAAAAAAAAATGAGCTAAAGAAAGAAAATCACCAGGGTAAATTACTCCCAGTTGCAGACACATTGAATTAGACCAATAGCTCATTTCATCAGAGTTTGACCCATCAGGCATACTAGAAACTCTTCGAATGCTTTCAGCACAGATCTGTGGGAAAGTTGGCTTTTTTTCCTGAAGAACTCCAAAAGAACAGGAATAGCACATCCTGTCATTACACTTGGGCCACTCCAGATCTGTTTGCTATGGGTGTGTCTCAGAACACAGGCTGGGATATGATCTAAGCTCCTGGACATATTACAGACCCTTAGAATAAAGCCGTCGTTATATTTACGTACTGCATCATGCTGAACAGCAGGAGTCAGATGACGGAGCTGGCAGGCTGCGGGGCCAGCAGAGCCCGCACGGCACGGCACTCCACGACCAGGGCGCTGGGCACCCAGCTAATTAACACCATTTCAGCAGTTGCCCCAGTACCTCTCTATGTCACATACTTCCACACCTCCGCGAGTCAGAGGAGCTTGCAGCACCTGGATGCTGCAGGCTTTAGCAGTCTGCTTAGGATTTGCATCGCTTAGAGAGACTGGCTTTCTTTTATCTGCAAACAGATGCTTTAACACAACTTCATGTCACTAAAAAGTAGAGTAGACAAAGGGCCCAATTCTGTTTTCCTGCCCATCTGAAGTGAAAGCAAGTTTTGAAATGTTGAAAGTCAAGAACATTTGCTGTCCTCTAGCTATCAGTTGACACTGAATCTCCAATTCTGCAGTGCAACCCTGCAGGCATATGGCTTTAAAAAAAAAAATTTGCACAGTGGTTCCTTGAGTTCAAAGGTATTTTCCAAATATTCTGAAATATTCTGTGTTCTCAGACTCTCCCAGACATCACCACGTAAAGCTTAACACTTCTGTTAAAGGTCATTAACACTTTTACAGTTCCATAAACTGTGGCACAGAGAAGTTTAGGGAGCTGCCCAAACCCAGCACCTAGCATTACGAGAGAACGTCACAAAAGCTAGCAGAACGTACTCACTTTTCTTCAAAAACTGGTGTCATACGAACGCCTGACTGCTTGGGAACATAAGTGTTTTCATAACTAAAATTCTGCAAGAGTACATTATGGGAACTGTAGCTGCCGAACCTGATACTCACACTTTACGCTGTAGACCAGATTCAGTAGCCAAATCTCTCTTTCAAGTCACCACAGCTGCTGCAAGGAACAGCTGCCACCTCGGAGGGAGCCCACGGTGCATGACTGAGATTGCAATCAGACAGACTCGCCTACAGAGGAAAGCGGGATCAGAACATACAGGCAGCACCACTCTGCTAAGATACTGAGAGCACATTTCACAAGTCAAACGTTTCAGATATGACTTGCTGTTGAGAAACTGGCAGCACATATCCAGGAAAGATCTGTGCACAGCAGATAACAGAGCTAGAGAGAACAAAACAGTCCCGCGATTTTAAAGTTCCTCCCTTCTGGCTTGTAATGCAATTTATTAATTAAGGCTCAGAAGTAATGACTGTCAAACCTTCATCTTTTAAACAAACGACACGGTGGAGCGGATTTTGAAAGGAAGCAGTACTCAAGATTTGCTGAAAATGACAAAGCTCCTAGCTTGTTTTGTAGATGCACAACCTGCTTATTTGCATTTTACAAATGATCTCCAACTGGGTGCACAAAAGATTAAAATAATGATTTAAAAGATAATTACAAAAGGCTTATTTACTGCTAGAGGCTTTCCTTCAGAAGCCTATTGGTGAAGTTCTTTTTTCCTCAAGAAGCACACCGCCCCATACAAGAAAGAAATGATAGCACTATCGTTGTGTCTTCTGGGCACTGTGTATTGTACACAGCAGACAGGTATATGGGACTTCTAGGGACTCAAAATTGTTTTACCTCAAATAATAGGGAGCATATGATGCAAATTCTCTCATAAATACTACCGCATAGCACATAGTTGAACTTTATCTTCCAGAAAGATGCATTTTTTAAAATCTTTTATCACATTTAAAGCAAAGTTTTGATCACATTTCCATTTTAAAAAGTGTTTCAATTCCAACTTCAAACAAATATAAATTCTCTAAGGCACAAAACAAAAGCCTCCAACCTCAGACATCCAAGTGTGTTTTAGGTGTCAAAACAGAGCCAGCGATGCACTACTACCTTGACCTTAAAAACACACAAAATATTCTCCAAATATGCCTTCCTGCATTGCTTTCAAAGTAATTCGAATTAATTTTGATTCTTGAAATATCAGAACCAGAACTATTGAATTTAAATGGGGAACATAACTGAAAGAAAAGCCCATTGAGGTGGGTCCAAATCATGTCTCATAGCCCCAGGTTTGGAATACTGATTGGTGAACGTGGGTGATAGCAACACACTTGAGCAGTATTATCTCAGTATACTTTAGGCCTGATCCCACTCCATCTGCTCCAGACTGTTCAGAGCTGAACTCCCAGTTATTTTCCATTCTATTTCTCACAACCTTTTGGGGTCGTTTGTCCTTCACAACAGCTTCATACCAAGAAAGGTGGAGAAATCTACCCTTCTCAGTTGTCTTTGTTCTCTGACACAGAAAAAGTAATTTTGTTTTCATGGTGACAAAACGGAGCAAGAAAACAGCAGAGATTCTTAGCTATTTTGTTTTCTAATGAAATGTTCTCAATATGAAATACGAAAAATGTTATCTTGTTATATTTGTAGCTAAATTTGGTTGGTCTTATCTGTAAATATCACTGTTGGCTAAAATAACATTACAGAGAAAAATAACTAATATACACAGAGGATTATCTCATGAGCAGATACGAGAACAAGTCCGTATTTATGAAGATACGGACTACTGAGTCTCTTAAATCCCAAATGTGATTATTTCATAGCAGTTTCCCTTAACATGCAACATCAAATACATTACAAAAAGGGCTGACACTTGGCAATAAAATGATATTAAAGGTTAGTTTATTTGATTAACTGAGATGAGCAATACAGGGTTAACCTGTAGCTGCTTAATGAACTCACCAGGCAACAACCAGATTCCACAACAGCCAGAGAAGCTCAACTGCCCAACTATCCTTCAGATGGTTTCCTTCGGATGGAAATCACACATACGACTTGTTACGTTTTCAAAGACGTTCTTACGATGCTCTATTCTGTTCTAAGCATATGTTTGGAAGAAAATTTTGAAGCGAGGCAGTCTAACCCCCTTTATTTCCGCATTGGACCCATTCAACATTAAAACCCAATGCACCCTGACCACTTCTTGTGGGCTGTAGCAGAACCTCACTATTCTGAAGCCTGTTGCCAACCTCCACTATAAATTTATTCTTGGACAAATACACACCTTCTCATGCATTTCCTTAGAGCTCAAAAAGCCCTCTCCCCGAGGGGTAGATACTATACTACCATAATACTTAGTGGATCTCTGCATATTTGGGTGGATACTAACCAGCCAATTAAGTCATTCTTCTCTAAATAGTCTCATTTCTCATTTTCAGTAAACACATCAGTATTTTCCTTTCATAGAATTTCTTGTTGGAGAACTTTCCTGAAATGAGGTTTATACAAAAAGGCTTCCAGTCATGTTGGATTACAATCAAACGTGTAGTCAAAGTTATTTTATTGCATACTGACATTTTCTCTCGTTAGCTACCCACAAGCCAGAGAGCATTGGATCTGAACATCAACATTTCTTGTTCATTTGCTAGTTTAAGCAAGCATACTTTTCTTAATGAGGACATATATCTGAATTTAAATCTTCGAGAGTTGAATCTCATGATATTTTTATGAATTCACATTTCAAAGTAAAAATTCTCTTTAGCTCTATGTAGCTATGAAGGCTTAATCACTAAGACACCAGATGCCATTGTTAATTCAGCTTTTCACAACTGTCTTCCATGTGTGTATAAATGCAAAACTCTATCTAATTTCTTATATATTATTGGATTGAACTAGAGTAGAAATTTCTGATAGAAAAAATATTTTTATTTACTTTTATATTAAATGAAGCACACTGTGCTGTAGATAGAGACCACTGTAATAACCTAATGATTTGACGGAAATATCACTTTCTTCCTACAATCTGAAAATCGAATTTAACTACTTTAAACCTACCTGATGATGCTTTGTTCTGTAGCTCAGCTTTCTGCACACATCTGCACATAAAATTTTCTGCAAAGGATTTTTCTTCTTAGCTATCTTTGCCACTGATGCACTATTATTTGCTGCAAGTTTCAACTTTTTAAATTATCAGTAATAAAATTCTGGCATTTGAAATTTGCAATGACAAATCTTTTGGCTTGTTGTTTTTCATTTGACAAATTTCTGGCAGCAGAGGATTTTCAATGCAATAACTTTCGCCAGAAAAATATTTTAATATCAAGCTTTTCTTCCTCATCTAGGCAGCCCTTTTTTGCGGATATATAAGTAGAAGGAATACTTTCAGTAAAAGAGGAAAAAAAATCTTTATGGATACATATTTGCAGACACAAAAGATATTTCTATGGGCCTTATCCTTATGAGATCTGAGCTCTTTGCAGTCACTTATGAACCAAGACCTTCTGCCATTCCTACTAGGAAGATGGTACAATTGACAAATCAGAGCTCAGGAAGATTGATTAACTGATGTCACAGAAAACGGTACTTGAGGAATGGTACCTCCTGCTTTGACAACCCCCCTCCAGGATGCCGCAGATGGTTTTCTTTGTTTGGTACGTCTGTAGCCCCTCCGCAAACGGGAAGGCTTAGGAACAGCACAATGAAAGGTGCAGAGATTTTCCAAAGACACTTAAATCAGTACCTTAAATCTAAAGATGCTTTCAAAAAAAGAGAGATTTCACATACATTTGAAATATTTACTGCTCAGACAAACAAGTTTCCCCAGCTTAACAACTTACTGAGTCAGCTGAGTAGCAGTAACAGACCAGCTGCATGGTCCAGTCTCACGCAAGACAAGTGTGATCCTGCATTAACCTCTCTTATTACAGGACAAACTAAGCTGCATTACCTTCCGCAAGTGAAAGCTGACAGGCGAGCAGTTACCACAGTCCAGCTGATACGCGGTAACTTGATAAGCCACGATACAGGGCCATATGCCTGAGCTGTAAGCAAATAAAATCCACTGCAGTGAATTGGAACTGTACAAATACTCCTTGAAAGGGAGCAGCAGCTAGATTTGATGAGGTCTTTGAGCTGCAGTATCAATTCAAGATGGAATTTTCTGTTTGAATAGAGCAGACAAATTGTTAATAAGAAATATCAGTTCTGAACATTAAGAATTGTCAATTGAAAACTTTCATGGCGCACATGAGCCAGAAGTCTTTGTTATCAACAGGCAAACAAGTTCCCAAGAGCTTCTATTTAGAACACGATGTACGCATTAGCAAATCATTTTGCTATGCCCAAGACTGGGCTGAGCTTTGGAAACAAAGTTATCTTGAAAAATTGTATGTTTGATGGGAGATAAAGGGAAGCGAACAGTAAAACATTTTAAACGAGGTTGGCAGCAGAGAAGAGAAGGTATCCAAATCTTCATCTAAAGGTACCATTTTAATGATTTCAGGAATTTAACCAAGGCTCTGAGAGTTGCAGCTTTTCTGCAGCAGTCAGTCCCTTTTCCAGCGCTAGCTGATGATGCTAACCCCAGCTCTGTCTGGATAAAGAAACAGACAGAACAAATAGTATGGGAATCACAAATCTGTTTTTCACTAAGAGTTATCTACTCTTACCTTTTAATCTGCTCTCTAAAAAGAGGGTAGAGTTTTCAGCTCATTTATGCCATTCTTGCATAAACCTGTACTTGCCTTAGAGAAATTACAGGGTTAGGAGAAAATCTGATGCCCATGCAAATAGCTCCGGTACAATACCATATTTAGTCAGCCACTAAGCAATTACTTGAGTACCAAATACATCTGAATGTTCCTGGCTGTACATCTGTTTTTAAGGGCAGAATTGTAAATACCTTCCAAACAAGAGGCTTATTCAGCATCTTTGGGTACAGACAGTTGAGACGTCGTTCAGTGTCATCGTTGTCACGGCAGAGATTGGAAATAATTCTCACAAACGATTTCAGACAAGCTGCTGACATCTGGGTGGAACATTTCCATGGAGCGTGAGAAGATTCAGCATTGTCACGACATAAGGAGCAAGACCAGCTCTGCGTGCTTACCGCAAGTCTCCAGCAGAGCAAGACGCTGCTGCAATGCCTTTCAGAACAGGCAAAGGCAAGACCTGCCAGCAAATGCAACAGCCATCTCCTTCTTCACCAGTCACTTAGCATTAATAGTTTCTTGTCACTAGCCAAAAGAAAAGGTAAATAGTTAATAGCAGTGCTGGAGGAAAAACAAAAGCCACAGCTAATCTATACTTTATGGTGTTTCTGCCTATAACATCTGGTATCATGGCTGGCATTTAGACTCAAAAAAAATTATCAGGGAGTTATTGAAATGTCAAACATTTTGAGAAACATTTCAGGCAAAAGTTTTTCTTTAAATGTAGCTTTTGATCTGGCTTGGAAGGAGGTTGGATTTCAAGGTTTCCTTTTCACTGTAGCACTGTAGGTAAAAAAAAATCATAGTGAAAATCCAAGCATTTTCTAATAGATGTATGAAAAGGTCACCTTTCAGAAAATAAAAGGTGGCAGAATATGGTTCTACATCATTCCATTATATAGTGCAAACCATTGGTTGTAATTTACTAAACCACAGATTGAAATTAATAATGACTTTTTGCAAGTAGAACAGTTAAATACACCAACATATGAGTATTTGGTGTTTCACTAAATCTAGGCAAGAATCAGATTATTGCACATTAGTACCTCATTACAGACAGTGATCATAACCCCACAAACGTGGATAGTCAACACTACTATACATTTGCGGCTGTAAAACTAGTCAAAGAAGCAAAAGATGAGAATGCTGACATTAGGCTGCACTACGCATAGCCAAACACCATGTTGCAGATGTCTTCTGTTCGTTATGCACATGAAGTAATGTCCCTCTGAAACAGCCCCAGAGCTGGTTCTGTTATTTATCAGACCAATCCAAAACCTACCAAACTCGTGGCAGTCCTTCAGGGGAGCTGCATGAGATTACTTCCAAAGGAAATGTTGGCAGCACATTCTAATCTAATTTTCAGTGTTAGCAAACTGGCATTTCATCCATATTGTAATCCTGATCTTCATTACTGGAAGGTGTTTTATGAACTAGAAAGGAAGACCAAGAGGTGTCAAACTGGAACTAGCACATTTCAGCTGTAAATGCAAACAAGGACAAACTAACTCTAGACAAAAAAGATTACAGCTTATTTCTGTAGGTGAATGGTTCAGCAGAAAACCAGAAATGGTTCTCCTTCCTTTAGGGTCACAGTTCACACCAAAAATAACAGAATTCAGGGACAAAAAAATCAGACTATGAGGATGATCATTCTATGAAAATGGAGCCCTTCCCACATTAAAAAGTTAATGTCCTAGAATTTATATGATATTGTATTCCATTTGATAATTGAATTAATTTCATTGATTTAAAACTGCCTACACTGCAGAGTTAAGAATTTTCTTAGGGAAAGGTATATTGTATTGCAGCATTCTTCATAAATAATGTATCTTGATAAATAAAATGGTTAAAGGAGAAGAAAGTGAAGTCTGAATTAAAATCTTATTATTGCAAGCAAGAGACTGCGTGGGTTAGTTTCATTCAGTTTATTAAGTCATGCAGCTCTTAAAGACAGAACGGAAATCTCACCTAGGCTTCTCTCACTGCACAGGAACAGGGATCTGCTCCAGATCTCAAGGCCCCTCAGCTCACTCACCTGAAACATGCCATATTTTTCAGTATCACAGAGATTCTGCGGCATCTTCTTCAGAAGAGAGAGCATTACATATTCAGAAATACCCACCATTATTCTCATTTTGCCCAAAAATGATTTCAGAAAAACAGCCAAGTCAGTGCTAAATCCTTTCCAAAATCATACCTATCCTGTGAGGCCCTTATACCCTTGGCTCTTTGGCTTACTTTTCACATGAAAGTTTAAGACCTTTGTGGGGAAGATGAAGAGGCTAGCATTCATTCCTGGTGCTGTCTGTTCCCCTCAAGGGTTTTTGATCCACTAGTAAATGAGTGGATGCATCCTCTGAATTCTTCTTCTCTACTTATACTTCCTGATACACAGCATAGACGAGAACGTGCTGAACCCTGCGGCAGAAAGGGACGAGACCATTACCCTTAACTCTACCACTTAATTGCATGGTAGCTATCAGAAGAAAAACAAAGTATAAGAATAGTATGGCCAACACAGCCTTGACAGTCATTTCTTTAGATTCTTCTGCACCTTGACCTCAAAGCATCTTTATTTCAACACAGCCTAGAATGCATTATTATCCTGGAAAAACAGTTACTAACAGTGGATCGCTGGGCTCAGTTGCTGCCTTGGCCCATGATGTAACCAAAATGCTCTTAAGGCAACAAAACCAAAGTCAAAGAGACTTGCTTCATCACATCTTTGAGAATCCCTAAAGGTCATCTCCAATTGCCTTGTACGCAGTTGTAGATGCAATTTTCAGATTTGGAGCCCAGCATTATGAAGCACACCACGGGTATCAGCCCAATAGCTATACTGGTGATGCAAGCAACATCAGCTTCAAATGCCAAAATCAATATAAAAAGTAAACATCTGAGGCTTATATTTGCAGACAATGAAGTAGATACATATACGAAATAAACATTTTGTTTTGCATTTGATCTGAAAAGAGCTCTTTGGGGAAAGTCAGCCACAGATCCAAGATACCACTTTATTGCGATTTACTGCAACTAACAGAAGGGTTTAAATTCAGAACATCTGCAAAAGATTAAAAATGGTTATAAAGGTTACTGTTTCTTCACATCGTGCCCAGGCTCACAGAAAGAGAATCCTCAGAAACAAACACCAAAAGAAGGATCAAATGCCTTTTCTCTTAGAGAAATAACAATTTGACTGAATAAACAGAAGAAAAACAAATATCCAAAGCTTAAGGCTTTATACATTCAAGATTATAGCTTCAAGAGAAATAGCTTTTCTTGCGCTTTTTGAATGTGAGATATTTTGAAGTCAGCATGAGTTTCAGAATTATACAATTGCTATTTATGACCCAAAAGTAGACTGAGACCTCAACTGCTCAAACATCAGAACAACTACCTGAGTGACTACCAGTGTCGAACGCCAGATTAGACCGAGATCTGTTGGGCTGTTCAACACCTGTTGGTTTGCTAGGTTCCTCCCACAGGACAGTCATTCTAGAATTAATACCCTGTACCGACAGGCCTAGGAAAAAGAGAATGAAGCTAAGTTAATGCTCCTTTATTACTAAGCAATTGTCTTTTATTGAGGCATAAAACACATTGCAACAGAACAAGACTTTTCTGTATCTATGATTACAATATTGTCTATAATTTGGCAGGAGGGGACAGCTTAACATCAAGGACTGTCAGCTGAGAACCAAAACTGAGCCAGCTGCATTAACACAGAAGTGAAGAACCACAGAACTGGAAAGGAACTCACCAGGTCGGTTTGTCCCAATGTGAGAACATCCAAAACACGTCATTCTTAAGAGGTGCTTCTCTTAAATACCTCTCACAACAGATATTCCAAAAGCAATCTATTCCAGTGCTTCCTTGTCCTTAAGGAAACTGAGTTTTCCTTACTGTAATGTAACTACTTCCTTTCTGTCCAAGTCAAACCAAACAGATTATTTCTCTTTTCTGGAAACTTACCAGGCCTGCTTGGTCTTCTCCTCCTTAGCAAAAATAACCCTAGATCATTCAATCCTCCCTCCCAAACTCAGGCTTCTTAGCTCTCCTCTTCCTTGCTCCTTGCCTTATCTTTACATGATTTAACATGGTTTAGCTCCTGACAAATCCACACAAGCCATTTCTCATCTTGTTCTGTTCTGGAGGATTACAAACAGTTGATTATCTCTTCTAGTGTGGCTTTTTTTAAATAGTTGATGTTAAGCTAATACCACTAGAATTTTCCAAAATCTCTTTGCTTTTTAACCACAGACACCATAATTACCTTTTGCAGACTTCTAATACCTCACCCGTCCTTCATGAGTTCTCAAATGGAAATGACAAATTTGAGCAGCCAGCCTCCAGCCACCCTGTGAAAAAGTTCACAAAGCCTTGCACCAGCCCTTTCATCACTTGACATTTTATGCCTTTTTTTATTCACCTTCCGTGTCAATTTTTCTAAGTACATCCTAGCCCAAACTTAATGCATTAGACTATTTATTCTCACTGGCTATTGAAATATGTTTTCATCTCACTTACATCAGCATTTATTGCCATTAACTACAAGTTTAGCTTTGTGAGTGGCATTTGGTTCCAAAGCTAAGCAAAAAGTATCTGCTATTGATAAAGTTATATTCATAATCCATTCACTGGTAATAAAAAAGAAAGCACCTGGTTAATTAAGTATTGCAGCATCCTAATTTTCCCTGCTGATTCAGCAGAGTTAAAGACCTCATATGCTTGGCAGCAACTAGATCGTCACTTCTGATTTGACCTTCACTGAGTTGGTCATTACGTAATGAGTAAGTTGTGCTGAGGGCTCTCTGCCTCACGCTCCACAGTGCCCAAGTTTGTAACTGCACTTTAAGACCAAAACCGCAAATCTGTGATTTCAGACACTTGCTACAGCACCAGTGTTAAAAAATGAGCAATATTTGTGACTAATCCTCAGCTATAATACACTAGCCTTTCATCAGATTCAGAGCTTCACATAAGCACAATCGGTGGCAAATCAACTGAGCAAAACTTAGGACAAAAAACTCTGCCTCTCCAAATTTTATTAAAGGTATATTCACATTCCTACTTATAGTTAGATCTCATTTTTTAAGTCCTAATAGTATTTATAGAGTTTTCTGAGGCTATTTTCTGCATATGACAGTGACTATTACTACCTTATTTAAGAAAATGAAGTCTTGCTAATTTAAATTTAAAGCACATCGATAAAAGCCTCCAAAGGAAGATGCTCAACAGCTGACATAAACTGCCTTACTTACAATGAAGTTCAGACATACTGAATGTTACACACAGATATTTTTATTCTCTGGCCAACTGCACAAAATAAAAATCTGTCTGGTGTTAACTGCTGTGAACTACACTGTAAACCTAAAAATGGAAGTCAGTATTTATTCTCTTTCACATACTAATAAGTCCACAATAATATTCAAAACCAGCATATTTCTGTAGAACTGAAATAATTTGAAATATGATTATTCCACTTGCAAAAGTCAAGTTACTCTGAATCAAATATATCGCTCCTCAGATACACAGGCTTATTTCAAAAAAGCAAGGATTTGCATAGTCGCATACAGCCAGAAGTATTTATGCACCTAACTTTCCTTTGAAATCGGTAGGAAATTAGGCTTCCAAATTGAACTGGGGAACTAGGCAGAGCCCAGCTGCCGTATCGGAAAGCGACGACAAAAGTAGGAACTTCCCTGGATTTCTGCTCTACTGCAGCGGGACGATCGGTCTCAAAAAAACATGCCAGCCCGTTTCCTCGTGGGTGCCACGAGCAGTTCTGCGCAGGGAGCAGCGGGCCCCAACGGTCACAGCCCGAGGGGCCGCACTGGTCCCCAGCACGTGGGGCAGGACCCACCGCCCGGGCCAGCTCGGCTCTCCCACCGCCCGCGGGGCCGCGGGACAGGAGGGGCCCATCCGCCCTACCAGCAAAGCGCTCGCCCCCGACTCACTCACACGGGCAGAGCAAGCTTCTGCCGATACGCGCAGGAACAGGCACGAAGCGGGGAACCATGTCCTTCTGCCGCGACGCAGACGCACGGGGAGAAGAGCCAGCCAAACGTCTGCAGAATTCCAGTATTCCATGCCCAACCTTAAACTTAACTGGTCCATAGTGCTGTAAACAAAACATGTCAGTGCACTAATCCAGTTATTTCGAGGCAGTTTGAATGACAACTGTGCAGAGTTTCAGCGCTTTATTAAGTGCTCGGATACATTGGAAAGAGGCAACAAATAAGTAGTACTGCGCAGCTTTAAGCCTTCGGCACAGTTTTACACTTCGCACCACTGCGACGCTAGCTCTTCTTCCGCTTGCTCTTAGGAAGTGGTTGGTCGTTTTCGGGCATTCTGGACCGGCGTAACTTCCTTTTGTTAACTCGCAGGCTGGGAACACTGCTGCAAAGAAAAAAAAAATATGGTTTTAAAGATGCTCGAATTGTGGCTCATATTGAAGGCTGTATTAAAGCACTGTAAGAATTATGCAGGCATACACACAAATACAAATACATTTAACACGTATGTGTTACTGGCGGTGATGAAAAGAAATATTGCTCTATCTTCTCATCTGCTTCCTGGGCATGAAAAGAAGTTGGAAAACAGATCACCTTACACCTCATTTCTCTTTATAGGTATAAATTCCTGGAAATATCAGCTATCAGAACAATCTCTTCACTCATTTTGATAGGTACACGAAATAAGTACCTCCATCTGTAACAACAAACATGTTTTTTCCTAGATTAAAGAAAACACCAGGAAATGTATGGTTTTATGTGTTTATTTAAAAAATTTAACCAATATTTTAGCTTTCCTGTCTGGAACCAGTCTCCCAGTGGCCATTACCATGGCTCTGGTTATGCAGTATTCAAGGTCAGCAATGCCAGATTAGCTCTGCTTAACACAAAGGACTGAACAGCAGCCATTTGGCTTAATCCTTGAGGTGTTTTCCCCTGGTCTTTAAGTTTGCTTTCTACTCATTATTTTAATTTGAGTGGACAACACCAATGCCTGAGACACTGACATCAAATTGGTTAAGCCAAATTTCTCCTATACAGAACTTAAGTCTGACTATATCGTTACATTCATTGGCATGCCTAAAAGCTTTCAATTAGGAAAAAAAAGTCATTTGCATGAAAAGTTGCAATACAAGGGGTATAGATAACGCTAGGTCCACAGTTCAGCAAGAGGCTCAAATGCATGCTTGAAACACAAACGTACTCCAGTGAGGCAGTGATCATTCCTGCCCTGGCTTAAACATTGCATTTAATGGAGTTCTGCCAACATACTAGTCTTGTTACTCAGCCCATGAATACATCTTAAATTTCTAATATTTCCTCCCCTATACTGAGATGAATGTACTCTCTTGGAAATTTGCAGGACAGAAAGAGACAGGGAAGGAGAAAAATATGCCAGCATTTTAGGACCTTGGAAGGCAGACAGGGAAAAGCTTTTGTTCTTCTCAGAACCTAGGCTGGACTTCAAGTGGGGTCCTCCCACGCCACAGGTACATCCCCCCACCACCCAGCTAAGGAGGGAGGGCATTCTCCATTTCTCACTTCTGCCAAGTGATCCTACATTTAAAGTATTATCCTCATGTCAGTGCTAGGAAGACCCACTGCTACACCAACCCCTGTTGATTTAAAAATGCAATGGTATTTCTCTACAGTTTCAGTCTGGGTCTCCAGCATGGCAGGAGACTGCCATGTCCTGCTCTCCACCACTCTCCTGTTTTCCAAGAAAGGCATTTCCCTGGTTAGCAGCAGAAATCCAGAAGTCGATATATATTTCCAGAGAATCCAAACCTTATTCTCAGAACAAACTTCTGGTTTCCCAAGGTGGCATTTTCCATGAAATTAAAAATGTTTTACCCCAAAATCCCTGATCAACTCTATAACTTGGTAACTGCTTAGTCTAGACAATACCATGATGTTGGCAGCAGAAAGCTTCAATTTTTAAAAGGTACTGATAAATATGGAACTAGAATAGACTGGGGACAAAATAACCAGTATGACAGAGAACTGAGCTCTAGAACTTGCGAGTTTCCTGTCTTCTAAACCTGAGTGTCACTAGCAGTAAAACAGGATTAATGCTTCAAAGGGTTACTGCAAGGATTAGTGATGTCTACCATAGATATCTGGAAGACACATCGCACTGCAGAACATGCAATTCTAACCTGAAAGCTAGTTCTGCAGCTTTAGTTACTGTTATACTGAAAGCCAATTTTCGGTACACTCAAGCTCCAATTCAAAGTTACCGCTCAGGTGATGGCATATTACATACAAGAAAAGGGTAAGGAGATGTCAACAGTGACTGAAAATGAAGATTTGGGAATTAAGTGTCAGGATGAACTGAGGCAAATACCAGCTGTAACAGAAACCGATTCAGTTCTAAGAAATATTTACCTAGCCCAAATACACATACTAGCTCCTGCTCCACAGGTACTGGAGGCACAGCCTGTCACAGATTAGCTCAACATATAGTCTTGGGGCAACCAGGGGTTCACTCACCACTCACTGCTGACCATGGCGTGCCCTTCAGGCACAGGTAGAAAAGAGACAGTAGAGTCTAGTTTCCCTTCCTCCTGTCACCAGGGACCAATTTGGAAGACTAAGGAATAGCAGCAACAGGCACAGAAAGAGACATCATTTTCATACATTTCCTATTTCTTGCACAAAATTAGTCTGCACTGAAGGTTGAATCTGTTACTACCTAACATAATTACATAATTATATAATCACTATTATATAATAGTGTACTGTAATACACTAAGTAATTTCCAGGCCTATTTTGGGTCCTACAATAGTAATTACCATTGACAAAACCAAGATATTTTATCAGAAAACATCTACTTGAAAAACAGTCATCATCAACAGTACAGCCACTAAGAAAAAGGACAAGTGATTTTGGTCAGCTACCCAACAAGGCAAATATGCAGGACTTCCATCTTTAAACAGGATCTCTTTGCCAGAGGCTCTTCTTATTTATGGACAAGGAATTTTCCACTGGAAACTCAGAGGAGTGTTTTTCTTTTAAAATTAACTCTATGGCTAAGAAGAAAAAAAGTTGTTAAACTAGCCACGTTTAAATTAAGCAGCTAATTTCCACTATTTGGCCCCAGAGCTTGAAATTCCATGTAGTGTTGACATGAAAGATATTGCTCATCCATTGCTATTACTAATTAAAAATTCATTAAAAATACATTCTGTTTTTACCATTCCTACCAAGCTAGGATGAATCCATCTTGCAGGGATCATTTGTTTGGCTTCAACTGAGAATTCACTGAAAACAACAACATAAACTCTCAAGTGCCAAAGGCAGTGTCTCTGTTGACTGCTGAAAGATGTACACCAGAGCATATCAACAGGAACAGCTTGTATTTCAGAGCCCAAGTCAGCATCAGAATGAGAACAGAACTCCAGCATCTATGAAATCATTAACCGTGTCAAGGAGGACCAGCACGAGTCCTAAAGCAACAGGAGTTAGACTGTACCTTTGGAGACAGCAGTACCATCAGATTTCACACACCTGCAGAGCTCAGAAGAAACAGGTTATGCATATGCATAACCCTATATCCAACCCTCAAAGCTACAGATGCTACAAGTGTGATTTCTATAATGTATCGAGACCAAAGCTGAAAGTCTTCCTCTTCCAGCTTTACTCTCCCTTCCCTGCTTTCAACCACCTGCACTCATATCGTGGAAAGGACCACTCATCTTAGTCTAGAAGCAGCTAAGGCTTTAAAACTACTGAAATTAGGTGTTAACAGAAACTTTGTATATGTGCTACCTCTTTCTCCGCTACAGTTCAGAAATCTGCCTCATTTAAATTCAATGTAAATGCTAAGGCTGAGTTTTGTAAAATATCTCATTACAGTAATGCATTGCCAAAGGCAGTCCCACACCAAACTAAAATGCACAAGCTAAGCTATGAAAATAGGCATAAATGGATGCACATATGTTTTACGAATGCCATGATCCAAACAATTCTTTTCTTTTAAATCAAGCTCCAAGGCAGATATTATCCATCAGACCCGAGGGAGTTATTGCTGTTTGTATCCATTGTAGCTGACTCCTTCATGCGAGACATCTCTTTAGTTCTTGATCAAGAAGAATTTGCCATCTCCTTTCAAATCTGCACTTGTATGACAGAGGAGAACCAACCTCCATGGTTTTAGGACACTACTGAGCTGCTGGTGAATGGCACTGGAGAAGCATGTTCTCCAGGAGTTAAACAGTCCCTAAGGGAGATGTACTCATCTTTCTCTATAGCGTATGGTTTTGGCCACTAATGAACACAGGATCCTGAGCTGAGTGGACGACTTGCCTGATTCAGCATATCACTTTGCTAATCATATTTGCTTTTCCCACCCTGGGGATGCTTTGCTAACTCAGTGGCATGACAGCAACCTTACAGTTTCTCCAAGCCAAATGAAGCACTTCAGCTACAGACCTTTGGTGCCAAAAGGCTACGGCCTTGACACTGCATCTCTCACAAATGAGAACAACGGTCTGATCCAACCACATCAGAAGATATCAAATCCTAGCAGCAGTCACTGGCAAATGAAGGAATGTACGAAAAAAATCATTAACTCCTGATGGTCCAGACCAGCTACTGATGGCAAAACCAGCCTGACAAAACAATGCAAATAGCTTTCCTCCAGTGACTAATTGCATTAAGAGGAGCTAGAAATACATTAAACACTTTCTTAATGTTTCTTTCCCTAAAACTAATTGCTGTCATTTCCCAGAGACATTATTTGGTTATAAATGCACAGAAATGGCACAAAGGCATGGTTGAAGAAAAGGGGAGTTTATCATCAGTTGTTTTTTTTTTTTAATATTTGAGATATTCTTATCAAATACAATTGTCCCACTGGAGAAGTTTGGGAACAATGGCCTTGCCTATTTACTCATGAATTGTGGAGCCTAGTTTGAAATGTCCTCTGTATTGGTTGACATAAAACTGCTAAGTAGTAATTTCTGATATTCAGTAAACTAATTCTAATATTATTATATAATTATCATAGAGAAAGAACATTTGACAGGGCAAGATTAAATGTAAACTCTTAGAAGTTTTGTGAACAACTTTGTTTCTTTTCAGTTATTTAGCAAATTATTTTTTCCAAATCAAACATTTTTAATACTTGCTTGTCAATTCCACATCTTCCTATATTTACTGATCTTTCTGCAGATTCTAACAATTTCCGAAGATTTCTTAATGCTTGGCCAGAAATAAGCGCAGTATTCCAGGCCACAGAAGAGCTGACTAGGTGACTCCCTCCCTGCTGTATTATTGAGCATTTCTGACAAGCAAAATGGCAGCACAGACAGCCAAGTTATTTTATTTTCTAATACAAAAGCTCAGCTAATTTGCTATTCGAGCCTCTCAGTATTGTTTCCCATTTTCTTCATACTGGTTTTGCATGCATTTCAGATTACTGTCATCTTACAGATTCTATGATAAATCCAACTCTATGATACGCTGCCCACGACACTATGCAGTATGGCCTTCACAAGACATCAGTTTTGCCACAGAAAAGCATACTAAATTATGGTCTTCCAAACTCTACTAACAGCTATCTCATACTAGGCAGGCACTAACATAATAATCTCCCCAGGATGCATACCGCGAGGAAGGAGCGCGCGCACAGGCACACGGGACAGCAACGAACCCAGGCAGCGAGCAGCGTCAGTGCTTGCACCAGCACAGCAGGTCAGCAAGGCATCCAACAGCCCTGGGGCGTCAAACGCAGCCAAACACCTCGAACGAATGATGCAGTATGCTATAGCAGCCTCTGCCCTGAATCAGCATTGTCCCTCTTCCAGTAAGTGAAAACCTAAGCTTGATTACCTCCTTAAATCTGGGGAATATTACCTCGAAGTGTTTCCATATGTCCCCGCAGCTTACGACGGCAGGGTAAACTCTCCGTAGCAGCCTTCATCTCTTACCAAATATCGCACTGGCAGATCAATTCAAGTTTAAAGTGTTTGAGGACAACCGATTTTTAGTTTTATTCCTGTACATATATTATCCTGCCTCTAATTTAGAAGTATCTCAACCACCTTATAGATGACCTTACAGACATCACTGCCTGTACTGTCCTTTTATTAAATCTACATTTTGTTATATAAGCAAATATCTCATAATATTTTCTACTTCTGTTTTACTAAATTTAACATAGAACACAAGCATTAGAAAATAAAATTAACTATCAACAATAAGGAATCTATTCACTCATTTTCCATGCAAATTAAAAACCAGAAACTGCCAAGATGGGGAAAAGGTAATTACAACTCTGAGTAAACTAAAGCTTTACAACTACCACTAAGCCAGAAAAGATACTGGTCACAGAAACCTATTCTAGGAAATAACTGATTAAAATCAGTCTAAAGACCCACCCTGCAAATCCTATGCCTTTTGTCTTAACTGGGACTGCTCACATGAATTATAGTTGCTTATGTAACTCCGGAGCCCCGAGAATGCCGAGACACAGACTCGGCAGAGCAGAGAGACAGCAACGCCGTCACGATCTGCTGCAACGCCCAAGTGCTACACAGCGCTGTGCCGTTGCCACGAGGACATCCCAGCTTCACTGTCGTTATGCATCTCAATTATAGTTATCATACTTACCAAGCCTTTCAAAATAAAGAAGAGAACTAAGTCTTCATAAATAGCATTAAGATAAGCAAAGAGACAGAATCTGAGACCAGCACAGGGGACTCAATGTTTCCAAAGGATTCTAAAACCAGAGCAAAAGAAAAATAATCACAATGATTAGCCAGTGCAAAGACACCGAACTCAAAAGGGTCCTGACCTTAGGTTTGTCTCTCACTGCCAAAAGAGGATTTGGGCTGTAATTCATCAGCAGTGCAGAATATATTAGTATAGAGAATCTCTATTAGGGATGCTATAAAATGTGAAGCTGAGTAACTTTTCAATGCATTAGCTAGCAAAAATATGAACCTGCTTTTGTAAACAATATTCTTGACTACATCTTGTGTATTAGGAAAACATCTATCGCAAAAATCTAAAGAAATGTAAGAAAATCTAAGAAATCTAAAAAAAAATTTAAGACTGATGACAGCTTCTGCAAATTTTTAGTTTAGTTTATAAACAAAAAAGTTGGTTAGCTTTACAAGTTCTCCAGTGATTATTCAATGGAAAGAGTTAGAAATAAAAAGACTGTAAAGGAAATGTAGCCATATTCACTTTGAGGGTAAAAAAATAGGCAACATGCACAGGAACTGTACTATGATGGCACTACAGGAACACCCCACAACATTTACAGAAACAAGATTCAATTCCTAATAATATCTCCAAAGCCAAGGTATTTTCATTTAGTTTGATCCATGACACCTCTAGTTCAAAGCCCTCAGATACTAGAACAATTCACAATGTTTCTGAGAGAACTCAGTGAATATTGCTATTACTAAAATATATACAAGTGCCGGTCTTTCCTGCGGTCCCTGGTCCTGCTTTCACAGCAATATCCCTATACTCAGGTCAGCCCCGTGGTCAGCTTTGTAGAATCAAGATCCAGCTTCACAGAGGTAAAGCTTAGTGATTTATCAAAGACCCATCTGAGTTTCTGAACAGTCTGATACTATTTTTACTTACTGCGGTTACAGGGAACACAGATGATTGCACCTGCAAAACTTCGGAGAGAAAAATAATTTATTATTCATCTGAGACCTCTGTGGGTTTGTCTCGACTAGAAACTAAGCGCTTCAGGTGTTAGCTCACACCTTCTCGACAGGAACACCCCTATCCTGGAGGTCTTGGGGGGGGGGGGGAAAAGCAAGCCCCCAAAACAAAGGAGTAATGGTCCCAAATACTGCATGAAAATTAATTCCATTTTTGTCTTATAAGATGCCTCCGCAGCTAGTTTTCCCTACACAGTCTCCACTGCAGGAGCAGGCGCGATGGCTGCACGGACACGCGCCCATTCTGCTGCTGGGTCCCTGCCTGCGCCTGCCGCCAGCCTCCCTGCTCGGCACCGGGTAGATGTCCCTTCCCAGGGAGGAGCAAGTTTTGGAACCCACAGTATGGACTCAACTTACTCTCCTGAACTGTAAAGTGTAGGACAACAAGAGTAACATTCACTAAAAATCTCTCTTGATTGATTGCAAAATATGTTCACAATAATATGATTCAGAAATCCTTATTTCTCCTGAAAACAGGCCGATTACTCTCAGCTGGAGGCAAAAAAAATGGATTCAACTTTGTAAACAAGCAATTGCTGCCTGGAGGTTTTGTTTAAATAGGGTAATTGCTGAAGGCAGGGTCTGTGTCAGTATAATACTAACTGCTTATCAAGCCATGATCCTGCAAAGTCTTTGGCATTCACATACTCTTATATGCGAGCAAAACCACTGAGGTCAACAGGGCTATGCAGAGATATAGCTGTTTTCAGAAGCAAGTCACACGTGACCTGAAGTTTTATGTCTCAGCTATTAACACTCATCAGCACAAAGATGCTTGGCGAGGATCAGGAATGGAATTTATATCTGAAGGATTAAAACTTCACACCCTTTCTCAACTGCCATTTAAAATCATTTGTCTGTCAGTGAAGCTACAAAAAAGTTAAATTGCCAACAGCATAGACTAATAAAAACTGTTACAGATGGTCTCTAGCAATATAGGAAGTTCATGGAAAAAAAAACCTGACAATGGTTCAGATATACCAAGTCAACTCAGGGAAAGGGAGGCAGGAACCACAGAAAAACAGAGAGAGAGGGAGAGAGAGACTTTGTTGAAATGCCTAGAGCACTTTGTGGAGCCAGACAGTGATTAAGCAAATGTGCATTCATCTCAAAGCAGTGATTCAATTGTCAGAGTCGCAGATCAAACATCTTAAAATGAACTTGGTTAATACACAGCATCTTTGTGATGTGGGGCTACTGCATATATTCTCCAGGAAGGTAAGAGTTAAAGCGGGGTATGTTCTTTGCCCTAAGAAAAAGGAAATAATTGTAACTACAGAAGAGCAAGGATCATTTAACTCCAGTTGCTTTAAATTCTTACAGCAGAAACATTTCTAAAGGGTGTGAAAAAAACATCTCTCCACTACATAGCTTGAAAAGACGACAAACTGAACTGGGACACAAACGAACACGTTCTGATCTTTGACACGCTTCCCCCATCTTAGAGTTTTCTTTTCAGGAATTCAGAAGGTATTCAGAAGCTCTCCAAACTCTGCAGGGCACTGTTAGGTTTTTCAAAAGATCTCAGCATCTACAAGTGCAGAAAGATTCTGAGGGGGACTTGGGACCTTCTGCAGAGAACCTGGGACGTTACTCTGGACCATCAGATCCCTTCCCACATCTTTTGGGGCGTTTTGCAATAATGTATTTGGCTTGGCCAGCTGCAAAACAAGCAGAAAGCAAGGACAAAAATATCCTGACTGCACACTACACAGTCATTTATCCCCATCTCAGGTCAAGTCAGGTAGAGACATTTTGAAATGACATTTCTAGCACCCAACACTTAAACAAACAAACAAAAACAATGACCAAAAAAAGGAGAGCTGCCACTCTTACCTTAGGGACGAAATGAACCTCTTTCTCACACCAACGTTCATTTTCAGGGAGGCAGAAATTTGCAAGAATGCACATTTAATTACTGAGTCTTCTTTTTTTATTTCTCCATGCAAGAAAATTAAATGGCAAATATATCCACCAACCTTTTTTGTTTTGTTTTGTTTTTAAGAATTTCATTAAAAGAGCTACAGAAAAACTGCAACTGCATTTGGGAGTGAAACAGAGCTGTAACTAAATGGTCACTATAGAAAGCTTTTATCAAAGCCAAAACCAATTTCTAGGCATTCAAATCTGATATTGCCCCAGAAGCTGACCAAAACCTGCAACTAGGTTGGCAATCATGTACTACTAGTTCACATCCATATCACAGAACTAGTCACCATCAGGTTACTGAGAACCTGAAATGCTGCCTTGATTTAATCAATATAAAGTAATACAAATTTCTGTAGTCCCAATAACTTCATTCTTAAATCACTTCTGTAAACTTAAAACCACAGCAACTGTATTTTTTTTTATTTAACAGAGGATGAGAAAAAGAAAAAAAAAATCATTTTAAAAGCTCAGAAAACATTATAATTGAGCTTCAGTAAGTTTTAGGAATGGTGCCAAGTTTTGGCTAAAATATGGTCCAAACCGCCCCTAAAATATTCTTAAGCTGCCCATTTGTGCACTTTCACAGATAATTCACTTTTTGAATATTAACTTCTAATCTCTTTGTGTCAAAATAAGACAATTAGTAGAAATGAGAGAAGGTGCTAGAGGATTTATGTAATGGATCAATATTCATTAAAAGCTTCATAAAATAGCCAGTTATTCTAAAAGCAGAGTATCAATGTTAGTATCTTCTTTATTAGATACATCCTGTAAATTACGATGTTCAACAAGTCACTGTTTCTACTGAAAAAGGCTGTTCGAATGTGTCTTTCCCAGTCTACTTAAACATACTTTAACTAAAAAAGTTGGCAAGGTCAGACCAACTGTAGCCTAACATTTTAACAGATAAGAATGCTTCTTCTGGAAAACCAGGCTGTGTATTTCAATTAAGATCCAAAAATCCCATCTCAGTTCTGCCATTTTTCTGTCTGCCAGGGAAAATAACGACGTGTCGGCACAAGTTTTAAGGACCCTTTACAGCGTCCAGTTCTCTTTGGGAGCTTCACTCTGAAATTCCTAAGAAACCCTGCAACTCTCATATTAAGAACAGCAGCAAATGTGAAAAAAAAAATCGTCATGAAATGGCTAGCGGAAAGATTCATTCCTGCCCTTGCCACCCAGGTTTGATAAACCTTTGACTAAGCCAAGGGGGGAAAGGAGGAGGTAGATAAGTCTTGAATTTAATCCTGAATTTAATTCTTTAGGAGTCGTAGGAAACTCAAAATCCCAATGGTGAAAAAATATCAAACAGAAGATTTTTTTTTTTTAAAGAATGTCAAAATGACATTTGACAAAAACAGTAGTCATTAGATAAATGACTACTCTAGATCCGACAAAAATAGTTTTCACAATTTCAGTTAACAAAACCACCCTGCTTTTAAGATCATACTGTTGAACAATATTACGTTGCCACAGATAAAAGTAAGATCAATAATAATAATAATTTGTACCTTAAATACAGAAAAAGTAATGTACTCTCCCTGATGACAACTGTATCTCAGTTAAGACTCTTGTTTTTGCTCTGCAAAAAACTTCAATTAGATTATCTTTCCAGCATAACTCTATTTTTAAAAAAATCCAGGCTGCTTACAAAATACACATACTATCTATCTGTTCTTCGATGTGCTGGCTGTGCGTTTATACATTAAGCTTGCCAAAACAAAGCCCTCATTTGACTGTGTGTCTATTGTACCACTTAGGATAGGCTTCCTGCAGGTTACAGTTTTTTAATTAACAGAAAGACCAATAACTTTCATTAAAGTTGTAGATCTGCTTTACTTGACATTCTTCTGCACAGATCAACCCGGTCAAGTTTTATTTCCAGTTTAAACCAACCTACCGAACAATTGAGAATTTTCCTGGGTAAATGAAATTATTAAAGTAACAAATAATTTTACTGTGAACACATATCACTAATAATAACATCCAATACAGCTAGCTAGACATATTTCATTATGGAGCAGTAATATTGTTTTCAATTCTTGATGTTCCTATTCCTTCTTCCACTAAGGGACATGTTTTTCCAACCCATGCAAGAAGCCATAGATGCCAAGCCCCTAAGCCATAGCATTATTACCTAAAACGCACTGCCAAAAAACCTCTGTCAACTGCCATCTCTAGACCGGAATTCAGGGAGAGCAAAAAGGAACATGCAATAATTTGATTGTACCATCACTCAGCAAAGAGTAAGTCACTGTCTGGCAAAACATAAACTATAGCCTACCATCTGCAACTTCGGGGATGGCAGTAAGATATGGAAAATATGACTCATAAGGGGAAGATTGTTAGCCTTGCCATTCACTTTTACAAAATTTCCCAGAAATACTTGCAAACGGGGTGTTTTTAATTGGATGATAGGTTGGATACTGCTACAAAATTATGGCTAACAGTAATAAATAAATAAATAAAAGCATTACACGGACAATTAAAATATGTTAAATATCCTTCCACAGGAAGCACAGAATCACCAAATACTAGGTTTTTCTTACTAAAAGAGGCTTCAGTGAATTCTTCTATAAAATACTGAGAAAGTATACAGTTCCCCATGATAATAAATTACAGTTCTACTAGTAAGTGCAAGTTTGTGTTAAAAATATGTACCTTTTGCTATCTTTCTTCATCTTGATGCAGCTGCAGAACAATTCACTACGTGGCTGTTATCTCCTGGCCCGCGTCTGAGCCCTCTCCCAGCCCAGCGGAGCCCTGATGGTCTCTAGCTCCAGAACATCCATTGGGTGCAAGCTCCCAGCTCCATCCTCCACTGCCATGTCTGAGGAGTCACTCCATGTGCTCAAAAGCTCACTTGACTGGGTACAATTTCTGTCACTGTTTGCACCCTGCACTCCTGGTAACTAGCTTTAACAGCAAAAGCAGTCGAGCTAGTCACGCCAACCAGCTTTCGATATTCTTGCATCTTTGCTTAAATAGGGTGAAATAATTTTAACAGGTTTAAAAGAAATATTTTGAAAAACTGGAAGATGTTTCAACCAAAAATTTTTATCTTGCTATGAAATCCCAGTTTATTACGGATAACGCAGGAAGTTTGCTACATAACCCATGGAGATGTAGACATCGATATGGTGACGTGGCTTCAGTCTTGCAAATTTCCTCTCCTTGCTTCAGGTTACTGCAGGACAGAAAACTTTTCCGTGCTAAGTGCTAACAAAACTGTTTCTGGCAGTCTGTGTCACATGCCATTCTTCCAAATAACCAGAAAAAGGTAATTTTGACCTTCCACCTGCAAGCCCAAGCATGAACCAGTTTGTTCACCAGACTATCCCCCAAAGCATTTTCCTCCATACCTAAGGTTTCCAGCACTCCTGGTAAGGGCCCCAGTACTGACAACGGGACCACTTGTCGCTTTTGTCAGTCTCTAAACTTCTGCTCTTATTCCTCCTCTATTCCTCCTCTCTCCTCCAGGATGAAGCAGGTCTATTACCGGATATCGATGATACCGATGCACTGTTTTGTCCCCATGCATCTAACAAAGACCTGTGTTCCTCAAAGGCCTTACTACTTAGACCAGTGATCTAAAATTTCATCACAATAATTGTTTGTTTCTTTGCCTGGGGCCCTAAAATTAAAACTCAGGAACTTCATAGTCCTGCTTCCTTCATTTTTAGTTTCAAATTGACTTTAACAAAAGTTCCCTGAGGCCTGAGCTGGTGGATTTTTTCCAAAGACTAGGCATCAGAACAGATAATCAAGCAGACGGAGACCATCAGAAAGCACAGGTTGAATTACGATTTTTAAAAAGATGCACATATTTAATATAGCCTCGGAGTGGTATGGGAGATAAGGAATGGGCTCAAATGCATTCACAACAAGCCTTGGCTGCATGAATCAGACCAAGAGGAATGGACATAAACCAAGCTCCATAAATTCCTTAAGTTCCAAGCTACAACCTAGAGAGGAAAAGCTTCTTCTAACTTCTTCTATCCCCATCCTTATTTCCTCACTCCTGTCCAGCCACCTCCCTCCCAGCCTGGTTCCCACCACGACAGACCACCAGGCAGAGGCAGCTCTGGCAGCAGCAACAGAAGTTTCATCACATGAATCTGCCAAGTTACCCCAGACAGAGATACAACTGAGAGTCGCTTTCTCTTCTGCAGCTGGCAAGCTCACCTTGTCAGGGTGCCTTGGCTTCTTCACGTCTTTCACTTCTCTTCAAACAGAATATGCGCCCAAAGGGACAGACATCTCATCTCCATCTCTTGCAGGTGCATTTTCATGCCTCAAGCAGCTAATCAAAACAGTGCAGGGAGCCCCAGGCTACTGGCTGGCTCCCTAGCTCGTGAGCCCTCTACCTCTGACTGCCACAGTTGATTTTAATCACCGTTCAGAGCCACACACCACTATGAAGTGGCTTTCATTCAGGAGCCCCATTCCTACTGTTTCAAGTAACCGAGAAATAATACTACATGGGCAACTCCTAATTACATAATGAGGTAATGGGTAGTACCTCAAGGGTTACAGACCCTCCCAGTGAATTTGGACCCCCAACCCCTGTTTATTAGAAGCATGTGTAATCATGTAAGGGGCACAGAAATGAGGATTTTTCAGAAAACATCAAACATTTTTATCCTAATTCGTAGCAGGCCTAACATCACCTACATAAGTGACAGATGTGGTTCTTACTCTTTGATCTTTTGATGCTGCTGCCATTTATCATCACAAGAGAAACTGCAGACTAGCATTAAAAAAATACATACAACCAAGTATGTTATACTCTAATGCCGGTCTCCATGAGTCACTTTCAGGTACTACAACAAAGCATGCTTATAAATGTCCTTCCCATAAATATTGCTCATTCCTTACCCAAGTTATGGCTACTTCTACAATAAAGGTTTAATGATTACTTTCTATTTTTCCACTGATGCATTTTACCATTGACCTCTGACACCACTGTAATCAAGGCCTTACCAGCGAGTCCATTAAAGCTCCCTATTATCCAACAGACTATTTAAATACATATTCTAAAAGTTTCAGATGTTACTTCTCTCATTAACTATGAGTTTTAAGAGCTGTCAGGCTATTGATCACAGATGTAACAGATAAAGAAGTTGAGTCACAATTTTTTTTAAAAAAAGCAAACTAAGAGTATCAAATGCAATATGATTCTCATTGCTCTCCTAAGATAAACTACTAAAGTGAACACGACATGCAAAGAGAGATTCCAAATCAGGCAAGTTTCAGCTGTAAGGGCAAACTACTACTATCGCAAGCTCCATCAGCCTTGTTTCCAACTTCTTTGTATAATGATTACAAAGCTTTTCAGTTGATCTAGCACTACAATATTCTAAATTTCACAATTCCTGGATACCTTTAGCACCCCCATATGTACTTATCTCCCCTCCATCTTCACGCATTTCATCAGATTGTGTCAGACATCCCTGGATAGTTTCTTGCAGCTAGAACCAATTTTCAAATATTACCACTATATAATAGAAGGGGAGAGTTGTCTTCAAGAAATTAAATGTTAAGATTTTAAAAAGAGAAAGTGCTCTTCTTCAGACAGAAGTAAATCAAAATGAATGCTGTAATTCCAGCATGTTCAAGTAGATAAAGACATGTAGGAGAGACTGACAATGATATAACTTTAAATACAATAGAAGATTAGACTCTATTAACTTTTCCATAAAAGCCATTCCCCTCATCCTTTCTTTTATATATTTATACTCAAATACAGCTTACACTGTACAATGATTTTCAGCTATTCATCAGGAGATGCTTCGAACACCCATGCATTATTTTCCAAGAGTCCAAAACCACTGACCAAAGAAGCTTCAAACACATGTTATGTCTCCCCTGTGCGTGTGGAAGGTCCCAAGACTCTGACTTGTTAAAGGTATTGGCCTCTCCTGCAGAAAATGTGTCCAGTTCCACAAACTGGAAAAGGCTGAAAACCACTCACCTACTCTCAAGGACTTATCTTTTCCATCCATGTGTTTTACTTACTTATCAGAGGACTGTGAATACATCTCAGTCCCTTGCAGATCTCTCAAAATGTCTGAGCTGGAGCTGAAAAGAAAGGAAAACAAACAAACAAACAAATCAAACATAGGCGAATTCTTTTAGCAACACCTATACCAAAGTGGGACTCTTAAAAAAAAAATTCCCTAGGAGCAAAGACAGTACAGTATGAAGATCAGAAAAAAAACATTCTACAAAGCACTGGCAATGGAAAGCCATTTTCAACCAGTCGCACAGCTCAGGAAGTTCTGTCTCTGCATCACAAAACTTTCAGAGTTATTACTAGCTCTCATTTTCATTATTTAACACGCTTGAAAATTCCTTCTGTTCATGTCTGCTTGCTGGTATAATATCTTTATATTTGCAGACACCAGACATTCTCTGGAGAGAATTTTTAAGATACTTTTGTGGGTAAAGTGTAAAATTTATGAGACCAAGGTCCTTTCAGCCTCTCTCACTCTCTGAACTCAGGGCTTTTGGGGGTAAGCTTACATTTTGACCACTTAAAAAATTAACATTTTATTAACAAAAAATAATTAAAAAATTTAAGAAGCCCATAAACATTTGTTAGTGACAAAAAGCCAAACTGTCAAGACCCCGATAGCACGTCAAGATAAAAAGCCAAGTGAAATGTTTTTTGTCAGCCACCTCAGTAACTCATCACACAAACAGAGGCAGCTCATTTTGAGCGGCTTAAAGCAAGTTTTCTTTGACAAACCTATCTTCAGAAAAAAGACTCAAGCCTGAAGAGAGAGGAAAGCATATGCTACACAACGTCAGAACAATTTTCAGCAGCTGCCTGCCCCAAAGTAAAATTCTTTGTCTGTGCATTTTGCTCCCGTACTCCTAAAGGAATATCACGGAAAGACGTATTTCATAAAGCTATTTATTTTTCAGTTAAGTAACTGATTTAAAAGTTTACTGGATGTTTTTATTAGTCAAAGGGAAAGACAGTCTTGGTGCCTTACATACTGCAAATTGAGGTGAATGAAGACTGAATCAAACAAGACAATTTAGTGGTATTTCAGAACAAGTCAAAACATTTTTCTTCACGACCTTTTTACCTGCTTGAAGAGATCATTTGATTTTTCATCTTCATATATAGTTTTACATTCTAATGTAACATGGTAAAACAAACTATTTCTTTTCTAAAATCAATTTTTATATGCACATTAAACAAAAAATCGCCAGACTATTGTCAGTGCTAGACAGGTGAGAAATTTCAGTGTGATATAAGGATTTAAGATGGTAACCCAAAGTAATAGTGATAACTTTAAAAATAAAAAAAGCCACAAAAAACAACAACAAACAATCACACACCACTAAATCATAATTCTATGGCAAGAAGCTTAACTCTACCAATCTCACTAAGCTACACCTCTAGAAAGGAGATCAACCAACTACTGTCAGTGCTCAGCAATTCTTCAAGCTGTCACACTAATAAGAACTGAAAACGTCATCCCAGAATAGTTTTGCAAGAGCATGCACATAAATGTATAAAACCTTGACGGTTAATTGGTTTGCTTCAAACACCTAGGCCTATATAAAATCTAAGTGTATTTATGAAGCTTTTCTAATAGCAAAGAGTTATTTAACACTCTCCAGAATAGTTATTTAACACTCTCCAGAATAGCGTTTAAATAACCATTTGGAAGGATAAGAAACAGCTGGCTTAGTTCCTGCTCCAGGCACAGAAATTATGGTTTTACGTCACTCCTAGGAGAGCCCGTCTTATGAATCCACTCAAGAGACTAACGTGAAAAGGCTGCTTCCCAGCAGTGTCCTAAACAAAGACAGAGCAGAACCTCATCTGCTACACCTGTACTCATTTTATGGCAGTTGTAGAGACTGCCTAATCTAAGCATTACTAAATTCAACTATTCACTATTGCTTCAATACCAAAAAAGCACACACATTTAATTATCTATAAGAATCAACCCAGTGAAGACAGTTGGACATCATCACAAGCTCGAAGTTAAACATGCACAGAGATGTTTTCAGGTTTTAATCTTGTATTTTAAATATCCAGGAAATATTCTCAAATTTGAATAATATCTCGATTAATTTGACAAAATATTCTGACTTTTAATCTAAAACTACCTTTTATTGTGTGCTCAGTTTCGAGGATACAAACAACCGTAAAGCTGTCAAGTACATGCCATATAGCAGGGTTGCAGAAATCAACTTAACTAGCTAGAAACGTTATTTTATTTTAGCTCTGAAAACTATCTTTTAAAAAGACTCCCAGCAGCTCAAACAGCCTGTATTTTATTTCAGAAGTTACATGACAAAGTGCGTTACACAGAAGTTGGGAGATTTTAGTGTAAACCATGGGACAGCAATTGGAAGCCACTTCTCTTGGTTTTATTTTAAGGGTTTCACAACAAGCCCTCTGGTGCAAGACCACCGCCTGCCACTTCACTTCTCTCCCACCTGCTGCACAGCACTTTGTGCTGGCCACACTGCATGCCGTGATGAACACGTTAAGTAGAAATAATTTCCAATGTTAAATAAAAACATGCAATAGGGACAGGTTTTCAGATGTTTTTCCATTCTTTCACTAGAAAAAAAAAGTCATCTGGTGATTAATGAATACTGCTGTAAACGTAAGAGCTTATGACTATGAACTACCTGCCAGATGCACAGCAACACTACATGGCTCCATGTAATCAAGGCTGTTTTAAAAACCACATACTTAGATGTATTCACTTAGTACTTAAGAAACATCAGGAAAACATTTATCATGTCTAAAAGTCTTGCAATTGTAGATACACACTCAGGAGCAGAATTAGCACTTCCTGGCTAATGTCCCAAACCAGCTAATCACAGCTGAAGCATGACTGGCTTCTGAGTAGGAGAATTAATTTGATTTATAGAGTAAATAAGTGACTGACTTCAAAGAGTTGCACAGTTACCACACCTCAGAGGCATTCACTCTTCGAGTTGAGCTCTACAAACAGCAGCTAGGAAAAAAGAACAGCTTTCAAGAAACAAAGTTTGTGGCCAAAGCAACAAAACTCTAAAAACATGTCCTTAGTTCTTAGATAACTGACATTTCACTGGTTTTTCAGAAGAATCAAGACACCTCAGTAATGGCATTCATGAGGTTGGGTCAGCCCCATATCTCAACACCTTAAAAAACACCCCACAAACACACGCCCAGTTAACAAAAGGATAAAAACTTTAATTTAGCCATAAATACATATATATGCATACCAGAGAATCATTGCTATGCAAGCAAGAGTACTAGTAGTTCTGAAAACAGTGATCCTAATTTCTCACTGTCTCTCTTTATTCAGCATCTAGTAGCACTATTATCAATACCACCACTTACATTAACCTAAAGAGCAGCAAACACAACCCAAATTCCAACCCCACGTTCAAGAGCATGGTAGATCACCTGGAAGCCCCGGGACACACCGGAATCAGCACGCCCTTCACTTTTACTGCACGTGTGTAGGACAACCACACGCCCCAACTCCAGCAACAGCCCAGCACTTCCAGTGACCATCCGCTGGGACTTCCAGCCATTGGGAAGCTGGCCCAGAACCACTTCCAGGGCCTCATCCAGAAAATCGGACCAGATGTGCTATGCCAGCTGCAGCTAACATGAAGAAAAGGAGCACTGCATCTTCCCAATTTCACCTCAAGGTATTAGCTAAATCAGGATACATCTTGATAACGTCACCCCTGCAATCTTCCGCTGGACCTGTTGCTATTACTGTGCCTCTGCAGTTAGACTGCCCAGCTTGCCTCTTTCCACAACCTGCACTCAGGCAACGGTTTAGATTTCTTGTTTCATCACCAAATCAAATATAAAACATTCAAATGCAAAATGTTGTAAAAAAAGCATTGTAAAAACAATGTTGGACGTGAAAAGTTTTGATGTCCAGCATTTTTTACTCTCTAAAGTTTAAAAATCTGCCCACAAACTGGAAGTCCAAGGAATGAGTCACTGTCATGTAACTAAATCCTATATCCTGATGCTCCAGTCACATTAAAAAAAATTTTAAGGGGCTGTTTTTAGCACTTTTAGTCCCCTAAAATAGAAAAAGAACAGGTTTGATGCTGGAACATGAGGTACTTCCTTGCCTTGAAAAATTTAGTGTTACTATCATTTATCACCAACTGCAACTGTCACAAGCAAAAAATAAAAGTGAAAAGATTTGCCAATCGCCCAGAACAATAATGCAAGCCCATAATTTGCATGTGTTTATCACAGTTTATACCTGCCAGGCTATTCTGAAACTGAGCACAGAATGCACTAGAGTGAGTTACAGCCAGAGAATATATCTTGGTGTACATATCTTTGTGAATATGAATGGGCTATCAATTCAAGGAGTAACCAGAGCACCCCCGGTACCTAAATCCCCTGGTAAACTAAATCAATGCAATGGAGACACTGAAGATATATGTACACAGCTGCACACAAACAGCTGCAGGGCGAGGGGCTCGCCAGCTGCCCAGGCCCTTCGGCGCAGAATGTCTTCACGTCGTTTCAGCGTTCCAAACCAATCTCTCACTGAAATAGTTTTCTGCATCCAGCCTCTGTTAAACATCAATTTCTTTTACACAGATTGAGTAATTGCTTGAGTTTGAGTTGAAGGAATTACATACCTGTTGCCCCACATACACAGGGGAAAAAACCCTACATTTTTTACTGAGAGAGCTAAAGTAAAAATGGCACAAATTTGAAATTGAGCACTTGGCACAGATGCACACAGACCTCACCGATGAAAAAGGAGTATGCTTCACCTGAGAAATCCCTGGATTTGACTTTTAAATTTTTTTTTACTCAGTTTAAGTTGTCACATAATATCCAACAGGACTTATTCAGCCTCGTAGAAAAACAGGAAAGGATTACTGTGCCAACCTATGTGAAAACCAATTGTCTTAAGTTAGAAATCCACAGTTTAAGAACTTACCAAAAAAACAAGAGTAACAGATAAATCAACAGTTAAAGCCTATCTAACAGAACTAAACAGACACAGCAAGGAAACAGCCACGCTACAAAAGCTAAGAACTAACTATTTCCGTAAGGACGCAGGGACCACGACATCGCCTGAGCATCATTGCACATGTGGACTCAAGTCAGCGAGTCTTGTTATGCACCAAATATAACCGGAGATCATTCAGGAGTGATAGGCCACATGTTTATTTAAGCAGTGACACAACATAATATTTAGTTTCTCAGTAAATACCTTCTCATTATGTTAAGAAATAGGACGTGCACTGTTTCTATCTACTGTGATTAATCTTACAGTAGTGACAACAGAAAGAAGTTATGATTTTTAAAATGTACAGAAGCAGCATTCCAAAATTCTTTGTTAATAAAAGAATTGTTTAAAGGAAATAAAAATGCTGGATAGAGGAAATGCAAAGATGAAAACACATTTCTAATTGGTTTATTAAGCAAAGGAAACACTCTTGACAACCAATTGTGTTTTTTTTTTTTTTTTTTAAAGGAATATCCTTCAAGGTTTAAATGAAAGTATTTTCAGTTCTTTTCCTTGGGAAAAAAATCTCCTAATCTTTTCCTTATCATTGAATGATTAGTCCTTCAGGTGAAGTAAATAAATAAAACTAATAAGAAACAGCTACCTCATACAGGTCATTTCTGTAAGTTTTAGCCCAATGGGCCCAAACAAATCACAAAACTTAGAATACAGTTTTGCTCATTTCTGCAGTATTTTCTGCCTTTTCAATACTACATACACGTCTACCTATACCGAGGCAGACAAGGCAAACCATGTTTTCAGATCTTATTCAGATTCCAAATCCAAGACAGTTTCCCATAGGAGGTTTTCTGTCCTTTTGTTAAAAATGGTTATTCTCTCTTAGGATTTTACATATAAAATTCCAGATGAGTAAGTTTTCATAGCAATACCACTGAAGTCCTAGGGAAACAAACAAACAAAAAAAATCTTCTGCTTCTGTTTTCTTCAGGATTAGTTGGCAAGATTAGTTAGACAGACAATGAACTAACAGTAAACCATTCCTTTCATGACCATAATTCATATTTCACTTTTTTTTTAATTAAAGAAAACATACTACCTTAAAATAGAAGCACACTGATGCAAGTGTGAATAACATGTCTCGTTCTAAAACTGAAAGGAGATAATGCCTCTTCGAATTTGCTTATTTTAAGGCAGATTAAGTTCCCTCTTGGCTTCATGGTGAGCTGCCAATGTCCATCTCGCTGTGTATCATGTACTTGGCTCTGGCACGTGCGGTGCACATTTTCTCTTGATGCTGGCATGAGAAATGAATCACCGGCTGTTTCACTTTGCCAATGTCATTTGAAGGTGAATGCCCAGCAGCAAGGAATGAAGGAAACTTTTTCTCCACCTCCCTATCCTGCCTCCAGCATCCCCCTTCCAAGACTGTAATCTCCTTGCGATAAATAGTATTAGCTTGTCACTGGAGCGGCCGCAAGTCTTGCGCAACAGCCGGGAGCAACTGCTTACCAGGACGTCTTCCTTGGCTTCCCTGAACCTCTTCTTCAAACCACGTACCCCAGACACCACCCAACACTGTTTCGCCTCCGTCTTCAAAACACATCAAGTCTGCTAGCCTTGGCACTTGATGGGATGTCCGGCGGAGCGGTCTGCTCTATACAAACCTTATATAGGTTCCACTGTATCTTCATTTTCCTCAAATCTTTCCAGGCTTTCTTGGCCTTCAGTGGCCTCTGCGGCTCGAGAGCACCCCTTTGAGGTTTTGCCTTCAGAAAAAGAAGAGATCTGCTGGACCTATCTTAACTACTTTTCTTTAAGATGCTGTCTGCAGCTGGGACATCGTGCAGGCTAAAGCTCTAGATACCAGTACCATCACTTCTGTTTTCAAGGTTCAGAGATTTCAAAAAAACATAGCTCTAGACCTGGGACTGATGTTCTTCTGGGTACATGCTATATATAATCACTGTCCTCCACACAAATCTGAGATTATCAGCTCAAAGATTCATCTGAAATGTACTAAAGCACTAAAAAAGATAGCTAGTCCTGATCAAAACGGTATTGATCTACTGCTGCCATGCGGCAGTGAGGGCCAGCATGGGAATGAGGGCAACGCTCGGTTTAAGCTCAAACTGAACCGCTTCCAGGTAAGGAAGCTGTAAAGCTTTTTCAGCTGTTCAGGAGAACAGCTTTCTCTTCAACAAGCTGATGTCCATCCAGAGGTCTGCAGAGGACTGCTGCCATCCAGTGAACTCCAGATTCTTTAACTGAAGCACAGCCCACTATTTCTACCTCTTCTTCAGCTGATGAAATAAAGCCCAAATTCAGCAAGCCCCATAAATGCAATAATAAGTGACTAGCTAAATCCAGATCTTAAATTCTGGCTGCTAAAAATTTAAAGCCAAAAAACCCTACTGATAGCAAATGAGGCCCCTTACTTGGGCAAGAAACTCACCCGGAGGAAGCTGCTGTTGCTCCACATATTCCTATGGAAGACAGATTTATACAAGCTGAGAATATAGCACTTTTCAGATAGGATTTCAGAACTAAGTCTGTGTGTTTCAATATACACCTAAATAACTTCAGATGAGGCCAAAGTTATATAGCATCTCTCCTTGCAAGTTTTCTGCACAAGTCATCATAAAGTGACATTTTCTTGATACGCCAAAATTTGCGAGACAATTTATTTAAATGAGTGAATAGTGTCACTATTATCTAAAATATTTTTTACAGAATATTTTCCCTACAGAGCTCATTAACTGGCTTATTATTGTCCCACCTAGTTTCTTTTCTAATTTTCCTATTGTGTAAGTAGTTGCATAAAACTTGGCTTCAGTCCCAGAAAACAAAAGAATGCAGTAGGACTATTTATATGGAGCTCAAGTTCTGTGAGAGCTTTATATATGACTTCATAGCTTTGAAAAATTATCCTTTAAAAGTCACGACTTTGTTTTGCTGTTTATTTGATATGTTACATTTTGTTCTCTTGGTGGGATCATCATCAGCTGATGAAGAGACCAAACACATTTGGGTCAGTGTTGCAATCTGTATGCAAGCCCTGTATCTTGTTTCCAGCAAGTTCCAAATTTTCAATTTGTCAATTAAAGTATTGACTTGTGCATAATTTTGGCATGTCAGTGATTACTATACAACATATGCATTTCTAATATTGGCAAACGGCTCCTCTAGCTGTATCCCCCCTCCCTCAAAAAAAAAAGAACACACAGAAATTCAAATACTCATGTTACTTTGACAAAAAGCAGAAATTCTTAGGAAGGAGAGAACACAAGAATTATCAATTTACTTGCAGCATCTTTTTACAAAAGCAAGCATTTCAACTCTCTCCCTGGAGATTGTTTTGCTATATTCTATATGCTGCTCAAAGGCCTAATTTTCTTTTACTCCATAACACCAGCCCTACATTTAGAAGCTCTCTCACAAGAGGCGTAGCATGAAGATTTGGACTTCCAAATATATTTCAAGTTTTGACATTTCAATGTGACAAAAAAGTTCACCCTTGTCAAAGGATATCCTCTTATTATCAGAAAGAAAATGCAAGCCTCAGAAAATCATGACTTACTACAATAGCACAATGCTACTTAAACCCCAAAATCTAAATCATTCTTTTTGTTTTTAAATTTGTGCTATATTTATTTTCACTACACTTAATAAAACATTAACCCCATGGTAACCAGAGAGGGACAAAATAGATTTAATTCCTTCATGCAGTTTATGTGATTACACCTACCTTTTATGCTCCCCAAAATTCTTAAGACATAATTCAGATATATTTTAATTACTAGACATATGAACAAAGTGTACTAGGGGTACAAGTTTAAAATACACCCAGTGTTTTTATACTTATCAGAATCCTCACAATCCGAAAGAAAATAATATTAAACTATATTTATACACTGTGGGAAAGTAAGCATTCCAGTATCCATAGCCATTTTACTCTAAAAGGAAATTCTGGGGACAGGTAGAAGCCTACAACAAATGTAGCAGCTGGTTCCCCCCCCCCAGCTTAATCAAGTTATTACCTTGGCTGCATCTAAAGCACTACAAATAAAAATAGCTGCTGCAACACAAGTGTTTGTTTTGCTAGCTTGTCTCTAGGTCAAATGCAGGAAAAAGTACCTTCAAAAGTCATCTCACATAAGCATTTCCCCACATCAGTATAAGGAGAGGGGGAGATCCCTGTAACCTCTGTTCCTCCCCTGAAAGGGCAGAAAACCACACTGGAGGGCTCTTCAGAAGAGCGTGGCTTGCTACAAGGAGCTCACAGCTGGCAGGAGAGCCGACCTGCGTGCACCACACCACCACACCGTAAGATATCATACGGCACTTTATCTAAGCCTTTATTGTCTTACTAATGCTGTTTTCACCTCTCTTTGAACAGAGCACAAAGTCAGGTTTTTGAATGTAAAAGAACAACTACAGTGTGTAAGGCCCTAAGGCACACTCCATCGCCCAGCGGTGAATCAACTGAGTTTAATGCATGATATAACAGGAAAAACAAAATTTGGTCAGCTTCTTGATTAGTGCACTAGCTGGTTCTTAAGGTTAAGCAAACTGCCCTGAATTTAAATAAAAATAAATAAAAACCACAACACACACACAAAACAGGGGATATGTATACAGCAGAAAAGTGAAGAGAAAATCCCAGAGAGATTCTGGAAAAACAATTCTTTGCAGCCTCTAGTAATTCTGCCCCTATTCAACATGAGTTGAATTCAATAAACCACAGAAAGCTATTAAATGTGTGTTTTGTTTTGTTTTTTTTTTTTAAAAAAAGGTCCAAATAGCTGTAATACATACCCACTGGTCTTTATAACCATGAGATTTTGTTTGCTTCAAAAAATTTATGGAAATATTTCATTTGAAGAGAGGGAATACATAAAAGGAATAAACAACTGTCTTTAGCCAGACATAATTCAAACAAATGCACACTTCCCCCAAAAATCTGCCAACATGTTTCAAGAAAGCATATTCAATCTATGAGTAACAGCCAGATGTTAAAAACCCTTTAGCAAACTTGCTTACAGTCTCTTAGACACTCTTTCATCCAGACTAAGTTAATAAACATAAGACTGCAGACAGAAGTAGTTTACCTTTAACGTCAAGGGCCATGGACAGGGTCATTTATAATGTAAGTCATACACCAACATATTGCAGTGAAACAAAAGTTTAATGATATCCTGGAAGAGATAATACAAGCCCTTTCTACCTCTCAAGAAAAAGTTTTTCACCCTATAAGATTAAAATTCCAGGTTTTCCAAGGTCTTTTATGCCTGAAGGTTAGCTTGCAATCAAGAAAATAAATCAAGTAAAACAGGGAAGAGCAGAACAACTTGTTTAGATTCTGGATGAAAAGCCAAGCTAAAGGCATTTATTTTGTGGAACCAGAATAACCACCAGAGCTGTAGGGCGTTTACAACTGCAGCTGCAGAGGGGATGAAGCAGCTTCACCCATCGGCTGTGCACCCGTCAAGCTTGGCATCTCGTACGAATTTGCAGGAGTTGGCGTAGCTCAAGCCCTGTGAATGGGCTCCTATCCGGGGTCCTGTAGCAATTGCTACGTGAAGGAGATTTGATATATTTGTGCCACACGCTTCCCCACAGCTCTGTCAACCAGACAGCAGCCATGGCCCAAGCTGCAAATTGGAAAGCTGAGGCTTCAAGCATGCAACAACAGCCTGTGGAACAAGTATCATGGCCAGTTTCTTCTCCGAGCGAGTGCCAGACAGTCCCTTTCCCCGGCCCACTTCATCTCTGAGCAGCAGATCCCAAGTGGAACAGCATCAAGAGACCGTCACAACACAGAACAGTCAAAGCCTGTGAGATCCTTTCTGAGGGTGCTTCTGCTCCAGGGTAGGAGTTGATTCTTGATCCATTGCTGAAAGGCCTTAGGTGCTTAAAAATCAGCAGAGCACCAGCTGTGAATCACAAGGCAATGCTTGCAAGCTAGCCGCCTGCACGCTGCTCTAACTGATCTACTAGGCAGCATATTGCCTTTTACAGCCAAGTTATTATATGCTGCCATTTAGTTCAAATAAATGGAAACAGGCAGCAAAAACTAATCAGGTAAAACAAAGAAATTTAATCCTTAATGTTCTCTAATCCCCTGAGATGATCTCTTCTTTCCTGTATTTTCCTGGAATTTCATTCACAGTTTCTTTAATATTTACCTTAGTAAAAGGCAACATCCTTCACCCCCATGCTGACTTTTAAAACCTCTTTATGAAGAAAAATGACTGCAGAAAAATGTGTTGCTATTCAATCTTTCAATGACTACATTGTTCTTTTAATATAATGCTTAGTTCATCACAGTTTATTCTTTTGAACACTTGCAGAAGAAGGAGGAAGAGGCACATACTACAGTGTAATGGATGGGAAATAAAGAAATGTTATTCCTAGCTCAGCTGTTAATCTGCTACCTGACCTTCAGCTACTTCCTGTGATTATCATCCACTTCTAGACATAAGAAACCTTTTTCTTTATAATAATGCAGACCTGCAAAGGCCTTCTGCTCTCATTTCTGCTGTCAACAAGATAGCAAGATTATTGTCATAGCTAGAGAACAGAAATAGCTCTCTTGCTTTTAGAAACATAGCAAAAAAGTTATTTTAGAATTGTTTTTGATGATTTTTCCCCTTTCTACCAGAAACTGGGGCCACAGAGTCCAGTATTGCAAAAGGACGTTTACCTAAGCACAGATCATCTTCATCTTTGTCAATGAATACAGTAAGTAGACAGCAAACTATAATCAACTAAGTATCTTAAGCAGATATGAACCTCTCTTCAAAAACTAGAAGGGTCTTATCAGTAATAACAGCTTCCCATTAACAAAGTAATTCTTGCTAGTAAAGAAAGAAGCTGAGACTCTTTCCAATAAAATTATCACTGCACTATCAAAAGCATAAAACCTTGTTGCATTATTTATAAAGCTTTCCTTGACCCTTCATCTCCTGACACCAAGCAGAGGAATTTCAAGAAATAAAACTAAATGCTTGACGGAAGAAAAGTGAATTGGTGTCAGGACTTCAAGGTTCAGTGATGCTCTACCACTGATCGCAAGTAATTATGTCATTTAAACTCTATTTCTTGCAGCTAGACTCAACTCGATATATATGTATATGTTAAAAGACTTAGGTTATACGAATATTTGGAGCTCTTTAAATTAAAACTCAAATGGAAAGAAAATACAGTGGAAGTAAAACATAAAACACTTTTCTTATGGCTCCACAGATCTTCCACTCACTATTTCTGTAACAAAAGGAATGTTTATATTATCATCCCTCTACCAAGTGATTACATAACTACTTAGCAAATTCTGAATGTATTCCAGCTCCATCTCTCAAGCAATTGAACAGCCAGAAATATGGAGGAGAAAGAATCGGTAACCACAGTTTAGGAACTCCTCCTATGAAGTAGAATATATACTGCCCAAGGTTACTGACACCAAGTTGTCCATATTTAGTCTAATTTAGCACAAATTAACTAATTCAGTACAAATCAAGGAGAATAGACTCTTCTTCACTAACCTGCTTGTAGATCCTGATGACTGTGAGCATGCAGGAGAGACTGATCTCTGGCCTTCCTCCAGGGAATGAGATTCACTTTTGCAGTCAGGAATTTCTGGTTTGGGTATCTGGTCTGTTCCAATAGCTAAATCTGTATGTTGCTTTTGAATGTCTTGTCCTTCCAAGAAGAAAGGCAGAGATTAACAAAAATGGCAAAGCAAAATATTAATGTTTAAATTTTTATTGCCTGGAAGGAAATTTAAGAAAAACAAATCTTTAAAATATTTAAATACCATTTCCTCATTCCCACTTTGCTTGCTTTCCAAAACTCTCACAATTTCAAAGGATTTGATTTCTTTTCCTGCCACAGTAAAACAAACAAACAAATCCCCACCACTCCACAAACCAGACACTGCCACAGAAACACTCCCTTGTTGCATTTCAAACATAGACAGGGAGAGAAATAAAGGATAAGGCTATTTATCATTGTTCATAAGATGTGACTATATTTCAAAAGTCAGCAAACACTTATGTGACAGCTCTGTTCTCTGCTTCTTGATACCAACTCACTTTATCCACTGGATGAGAAACCTTGATAACTTGATCTGTAAAACCTTCAAGCTAAGAGACTTGTTTTCAATAGGAGAAATATTATGATTTATTTCCTAATGCATCTAAGAAAGATAAAGTGTCAATCTGGCAGATTTTTATTTATTTTAATAGAAAAAAATTCTACAATTTACAATACATAAACAGAAACGGTAAAGCCATTCTATTATTTTTGTATCAGATGCTTTCACCTTTTAAGAGATAAATGGTTCTCCCAGAAGACAACCTTCTACTGTTCCAGAGACAGCAAATACAGACTAGAAAGTATTGTATGTAAAGACAAATTGCTCTTACACCCTCTCCACAAATCTTTTCAAATGAAAGTTATTTAACTAGAAAGTTGCAACAAATATGAAAGCCATGCTGAGATTCAACTTATTGATAATCCTAGTTATGGCAGTTCACACAAGTGCTCTGAGCATCCTCATGAATCAAACTATATTCCCCCACTCGAACCACTTCAGCTCGTCTGCCTCTGCGGAAACGATTTTGACAGAGATGGTCAAACAGCGTTGTGGCTACAGCGCGGAGGGGCTTTATCCACCTTGAATCCAGCCAGGGTTTCCCTGTCCCTTTCCCCCAAAGGTGTGCTGTAATTCAGTGTCAGGAGCAAATTTCGGTCAGCTGCAAACACAGCAGATGACAGCGAGCCAGTTGCCCAGCTAGGGTAATGCATCATAGCTCCACTGAAATGAGCAGATTTAAGAGAACAAAGGCCATGTGCTACAATGCAACCAAAAACAGATGTATCAAAAATATTTATCAAATTCTCACGGTGCTTCTCCTTGGTCAAAGCAAAACCCTATGTTTAAAAATTATAAAAATTATAAACATATATAACAGCAGGAATGTTAGAAGTTTAAAGATGCAAAGCAAGAGCACATGAGGCAGTAAGAGATAGTCACCTTCAAAGCACCATCAAAAACAGATTTTGAGAGGGATTTAATTAAAACAACTAGTACTGCAGTAGGAGGCAATGGGAGTTGAGTAAGGTTTAAAAATGTGTTTTAATTCTATACTATTGCACTACCTACATCTATGAGAAACCAAATAAAGTAGTAAGGAATGCATATAAAGCTATTTCTCTTCTCAGGAGTGATGTTTTCAAATGGCAAGTCATCAGACCACTGTTCTTTTTCTTCCTTGCAACTATCCTATTTCCAGTTTAGTAAAAGACTAATTGTCATTAATAAAGAACACTGAGGAAATCATGCAAAGATATGTGCACATTGCCACAACAACCAATAGCATAAAACAAATAAGAGTGGACAAGCCTACAGGGAACAAATCAGTGGCACACAGGGGTTTTTATCTGATGCTGTGGGTAGTGAGGATAACAAACATATGCTGGATTTTGTTCCCAGCTCATAAAGCATATCTGCCTAACTGAATATGCAAGTTGTAAATTTTCACTTTTCCATGTGTTGAAAGATATAAACACAAAATGAACTGAATTAAAAACAGCAGCAGCAGCATGCTGTATAAACGTTCTAAAGGAAACCGAAGTGTTCTACTCCTTTAGTCTCAGGACAAATAAATACTCATCCCAATCCACACAAACATCCTTGCAGATCCCAGTACCCTGACCCCATCACATTTATGGCACAGAAAAGCTGAAACTAGCAGGCAATAATCATTATCACTTTCATTTCAAAGATGCAAATTGTCATGTGCCTGCTCTCAGTGATTTGAGATTTGGACGAGAACCTGTGATATCATTTCAACCAGCTAATTGAAATATACACCAGAAGTAAAGTCTATCTATATATATCCCTTAAAATCAAACCATTCACATTTATTATATGTTGTGCTTATATATCATGTTAAATCAATGCCAGTCAATCTGTTCAGGGTTTGTGATTTTTATGGATTTTTCCCTTAAAGACTGTGGTAACAGAATGACAGGAGAAAAGAATGTTTCTTAGGGATATCCGCTTATTAGTGTGCAGGGATGGGTGGATTACATTAAACAACGTTACCAACCTGTGTCTGCTGGCAGTTTTTCAGCTGTAGCTTCTTCCCCATTTTGAGCACTTTCCGTTTTCCTCTTACCACTTTTCTTCCACCGATTATTTACTTGATTCACTAAAAATTGAAATTCACTTCTGTGTTTGTTCCCTGAAACATAACAGTGCATTACTGTACAAAAAACAAACTGATCAACACCACAGAACTCCTAAAAGTATATGAATTTAAAATATTTGTTAGGAGGTGGCGGGGGGAGGCTTATCAGCGCAATTTGTTAAGTGTTCTGCTAAACACACAAATGTGACTCTGTGGTTTTACAAAGCTACCCAAGAGTCAAGAACACTTGTGCAGAGGGAAACTTAACTTCTGCACAGCATCTAGCACAATCAAATTGCCAATTAGCATATTTTAAAGATTCGCAACATAATAAACACCATGTAGGAAAAATATAGGCCTTAATTGATGACACCTGTCTGACTCAGGATACAGTCCAGACAGCTTAGTGGAATGATTAGCAATAAGAGCAAATTTTTCACTTCTGTGTCACTCATCCGAATCCAAATGGGCAAATAACTTAGGAAAACTCATCAGCAGCATTGGATTGTCAGAGGCTTGTGGAAGCAATATTAGCAATTAGCAAAATGTTTTGCAGAGGAAAGATAAGTGCATATTCCAAAACGGCAAGCTATTCAGCTGTATCCTAGTGCAACCTGGGGATGGGGGGGAAGCGCCTACGGGAACTGGCTTCTCTCTCCCACCCCTTGCAGACAAGCTTTTCCATTGGAAAAAGGCAGAAAAGAATTGCAGGTGACCTTGAACTGACTTGCTATCTTTCACACAGTCAAAGAACACACTTCCACAGGTGCTCTCAAAGCATTCAAAATACCCCCTTGACCAGCCAGACTGAACTACCAGCAGAACTGCTTTTTATAATAAAAGAAAATTATCACTAGGAAAATTAAAACAATGGATTTTCAGCCTAAATACACAAATAACAACTTCATAGTAACATTTCAATACCATATCACCTTAATAGCCCATAGACCTGACAGACTTACTGTCAACCAGAACAGCAAGTGTCCCAAGTTAACCACCACAATAACAAAGTTTGGTTTTTTTCCTCCTACAATTGCACATTTACCAATTTAACTTCATATATCACATTTCTCCTTTAGGGCTTTGAAAATTACAGCCATGCCAGGATTCCAACAGCGTACTTCACAAAAGTGACAATCTCAGACTGTTACCTTCCACTATCCTATTTTCTGAATAAAACCATGACTGTAGAGACACACACTATTAAGTATTACAAAGAACAACTGCAAAGATTCCTTTGATCTGTGAATGAAGACAAAAAGGTTACCCAAGACTAAAAAATAAAGGGAATTTTGCAGGGAAGCAAGGCTGCTCAATGCTTCCCATGGGGATGCTGCAGGGAAGCAAGACTGCTCAGTGCTTCACAGGGGAAACGTTTCATCAACTTTCAAAAGCGGGTGCCTTTGAAGTAGGATGCAGGAGAGTTTTCCAATGCCAAAATCTGCTCTTCAGTGCTAAGAAATGGAAAGAGCTGTGTATTTCTCATGGAAGGGAGAATTCAGCAAGTGTACAACTTTAAGTTACAGTACACACACGTACAGATATATATAATGCACATACTTGGAGAACTGTAATACACACAAGGTGTTCGGACATATCCGTATTTTATATAGCAGCACCTTTTGTCTTAAGTTAATCCATGTGAGAACAAGGGGAAAAAAAAGCACACAGGCCTCAGTGGACCACGGTGCAGCAGACACGATAACACACGTATATGAATACTGTTCTTTGTCAACATCGTTCTTTTTGTCCATTCTAACAGGCAATGGAAAAGTTTAACAAGGAAAACAGAGTTTACAAAATTTCTCTTTTGGAAGTTATCCATGTCTGAAATCCCAATACCTGATATATCTCAGTAGAAAGTGTGGTTAACTAGCTTTATTAAATAATGAAATTTCTCTTCATGGAAGAGAGAAATTTATTTTGTACTGATTTATCTTATAGTTGTAATTCGTGAAATCCAAAATCCCAGTTCTTTGCTTTTTGAGAAACTTTTGAGTATGTGACTGATCTAATTAAAAATAAGCCCAAGGGAAAGCATGTGTGCCCCAAAACACACTTTCCCAAATAATCCAATAAAAGTAAATAAAAGAAGATGTTACCCCCCACACACACACACCCTGCTAACCTGGCTGCCATATCTTATGTTTTAATCCCATAATACTAGAGTATATTCTTCCAATCAGAGAGCAAGAGTAAAATGTCATGACTATCCTGTTACTTGCTTGAAAGTAGCATTGGATTTTTCCCCCATTTTTGCAATAAAGCAATTTCTAAAGTCTTTGCATCACACCTATGCTTTTTTGATTCAGATGGTCTAATCACACTTAACATTGTTCTTTTGTATATTCTTTGCACTTGCAATCATTTAGTATGTTTTAAGCAATCCTCTGGTACTCAGTAAAAGCAATATTGTTTCTTATCTAGATACTTTAAATTCTTTACTTAGAGGCTGGGAAAGTAAGAGGTCTCCCTGGACAAATCACATAGATTACCTAATACTGGGTACAAAGAGAACACATTGTTTTTCCTACAGAGAGCAACAACTTTTAGTAAAACAGCATATTTGACTGTAATTACTCACCGCTAGTAAAGCATGAAAGTTTATCAGTCCATACAGATGATTTTTAGTATATCAATATAAAACTAAGGCAGAAAATAAAAGTTTGACTTTTTGTTGAAAATCCTTTCAAATAAATGATTCTGACAAATAGATTTGACCTTTTGAGAAAACATATAAATTCAGCTAAATCATTTAGACTAATTTTCAGCCTATTGCAAAAGCACTCAAAATATTTTCCATATAAAAGGCAATAAGGGCTGATGTACATCTGAAATGTTCCTGTGGCAATGAGACTGTTTTTAATGACACAAGGAGGTGAAATACATATAACTCTTCCTCTATATTCTCTAGTGCTTCCTGGGACCGTGTCCAAACAACAAGCCCATGGAGACTTCCAAATTCCGACAGACTGTAAAATCCCAAATCCAAGAAGCTGAATATTTTCCAGTAGCTCATTTGACAAAACAGGGTTCTGGGGAGTCGTAAGAGAATAACGCTCTCTCCCACCAGCAAAGACAGCAAACGGCTCAGGAGAACGCGCACAAATTGCAAGGCAATAACTTCTCACAATGTGCAATGCAGTGGTGACACATAGTGATGGATTAAGTTATACAGCTCTTGACGAAAAATGCCTGAAAAAAGTACACCTTTTATTACACTCATACAACTGAATATTGCTTAAAGCCTCTGCTTTGCACAAGCCATGTACACGCTGCCCTGATGATCCTTACCGAAGGGCTAACGCAGGTCCCTGCACAGAGGAAGGGCAAACGAATGAAGGGGAATGAGCAGAGCAAACGAGAACCACGGGCCAGAGATCAGCAGAGCCGCGGCGCTGACCCATTCGCCTGCTTGCACCGCGGCACCTGGGTACCAGAGCTCACGGCCATTCCCTCTGCAGACGCAAACACGAATTCCACGCCCACCCTTCAGCCCGTGCACCCTCACGCTGGCGCTCGCGGGGTTTCAAAGCCAAGCTCCTTCTCAGCCCCGCTCTGCCCTCCACGTGCCCCAAAAGCCTCCACCTCCGTCGGCTCCTCTCCCCACGCTCCCAGCCCGGACGCGGGATGCATCCTCGAAGCTCGTCCCCGTGGCTGATGCCCGCGGTGACACCGCCGCCTCCCGCCGCAGCGCGTTCCCACGGCGCGGGCGCACATCTGGCCAGGGATCTACGTCCTACCACGGTGACGGGGAAGGGGGGGAAGAGATAAAATAATACTAACTTCTGCCCCACAGAAGCAAACATCCCTAAAAATCCGAACAAGTTGTCCCTTCATTGCTTTGCTCCTCCACGGTTTAAAGCAGAAGAGTTTATGTTCATTGAATATTGTTTTAGTACTACCTGGCCGATTAGCATGTTTGAGCAGAGAAGCGAAATGACCGGGGAACAACAGGAAAGGAGTTGTGAATGAAAAGCAATCCTAGAGAGCTAAGTGTGGATTAATGCTATCCGGCTTTTAAACCTGGGTCACAAACACACACGGAGGGTTAAGAAAATCAGCTGTAAAAAGAGTTTACACTACAATTAGCAATTTCTTCACTAAATTACTTAAAAAGGATGCAAGTCTTGCAGTCTTCAACTCCCACAAGAATCTTTGCCTCTATACTAACCATAAAGCACTGGTCTTCCATACGGGGAGAGAAAACTATTCTTGAGTTTAAGTACAAGGTAAGGAGAAAGATAACTTAAAGTATTATGCTTTCCCAGGGTCAAGTTAAGCAGGAGTCAGTTCTATGTTGTAAAACAAAAAACTGTATCATTGAACCATAGCTCCCTCGGCAGTATTTATTTTATGTTTCTCCCCCCCACCCCAAATCATCCATTCCGGTTAGACTTCTTGGAACAAATATTAACTGTTATTCCGTAATGGCAGAAGCAGGTTTAATAACCAGCACAGACACTGGGCCCCAGGACAGAGAAGACTCAAGGTAAAGAAATAAAAGAAACAGCAGAAAAATCACACAGGGTTTACACTGAATCTCAACTGCCTGCCCAGGACAGAGGGAGAAACAGCAACAGAATGAGCAGAGCTTTTTTTTTTTTTTTTTTTTTAAAAAAAAAAGAAAGATCACTTTCAAATCAAAGAGCCAGATGAGAAGGGAAAGTAGAAGGGGATGTAGGAAGGAGAGAAAAACATGTGAGTTCATATGGACAGAAGGAGTGGGAGGAGTGCTGTGAATCACTGGATGATTTGAGAATAGCAGTATACACATAATATACAGAAAAAGCATTTTTGGCATTTTAAAATATACCTTTTAGCAATAAGGGCCATTTTGACAACTGCAGAAATGTAAAAACATACAACTGAGGAAACTAATGCAGTCCTGAAGTACTTTAGAAGAGCCATATTAAATACAAGCTACTTTGGATACATCACTTGTCAGTTAATATTACTCTGCACTATAAGGCAAACCTAGACAAACGAGGGAAAGAAAGATTAAATTTATACAAACATATCTGGTACAGGATGAGTCAGAGAGGTCAGGAAGACCAAGCACCACCCAGAATATAGGGGAATTTTAAATAAAACCTGTGTTCGATCATTAACAACAAAGGAGAGGAGGGAATATCCTGATTAGTGGAAAAACCCAATATCCATGTTGATGGGTATACTGGGGACTCCAAGGCCGAGACAGCTAGCATTCACCGGAGCTCATCAGCTCCACCGCAGCACAAGCCTTGCCAGCCCCAAGACGCTCCCTCCGGAGCAACTCAGCTGTATCTGAACCACTCTAGCATGTCTTGAGGGTTTATTAGCCAACTCCAGTCTCTCTCTCCCTAGTTCGCAGCCATTCTCCGAATCTGAAAAACTGCCTGCCAAGCAGAAATCATATAATGCCCAGAAGCTCAAGAGAGAAAAACAATATAAAACCTGAAGCTGAAAAACTTCTATGCATATAAAAAAACCTCTGAAGTACATGCCATTGTTCACAGGGATATGACAGCAGGAAAGATGCTTCTTTTTTATCATCAGTTGAGTGACTTAATTCATATAGATATTCACCTGCTGCAAGGACAGAATTCTAACAAAGTAGAACTGGCAAAATAATCAACCAACTCACATAAACCTCTTCAAGTAACTCAGGTTACGCTCAGAGGATATGCTGAAAAATCTGGGGCAAACAAGGGTGAAATCGCACAAGCAGAACAAGATCAGCTTTCACTGCAGTCACAACCACTCCTCTGTACTTCAAAAGTTGCATTGTAAGAATCACGTGGAGAGTCTTACACAGAGTGGGAAACGGGAACAGCGTTTCTCCAAGTGACAGCCAACAGCCCAGCTAGCTAGAGCTGATACCACTGGCCTGGATGTAAAACATCGGTTGAGTCACAGCGAGTCCCTTCAGAAAAGTTCTGCTCCTTACTTTCGCCAGAGGATTTCAGATAAAGCTGTATAACCGTGTATTACATACACGATGCGGAGGACAGAGAAACTCTACTTTCCTGTTCCTTATATCCAACTAGCGTAGAGGAGGACCATTAAGGAGACAAGTGCATGAACAGAGATGTGTTCAGGAAGCAATCAACTTCCTTCTCAATCCTACCCAGCCCTGGCAGTGAGTTTTATCAAAAGTCAGTACTTAACAGAGATTGGGTTTCAAAGAGGAAGTTTCAGGCCAAACAAGAGTACCTCCACTTTCATTCATTAAATGAGAAAACACACACACAAAAAAAGAATCCAAGTATTTTAGTACAAAGTAAAGAGGAGGTGAATTTATAAGGATAATGAAGTGAATACTTGTATATTACTTACGATAATCAGCATGGATCTCATCTATTTCTTTCTCCGTCTGGTCTTTTGTAAAAGTCAAGCTCTAGAGAAATCACACAAATGTTTATTTACAGAGGGACAAAGATGATAAAGCTGCATATTTTAAAACAAAAGACTTAAAATTGGAAGAAGGATCAGCTGTCCATTTTTCCTAACAGCTATGTCTCCCCCACAGACAATATATATTTAAAGTACACACGTATGCTGCCTTGCTTTGCTTTCACAAAGACATCCGGAGTAAGCCTAGCCACTTCACGTTACACCCAGCACATGTGTACCATAAAATACTGCCTAACACCATGCAGCAAACATGCAACAAGAGACAAAAGTAGCATGTGTCATGGGAACGAACAGGAGCTACTGCTAATACCCAAGCAAGGAAATTGTTAGATAAATCCTAGAGAATTCTAGGAAGCAAAATATTCCCCACGCTACCATGGAGGGTCAAAATCCTCCAATATGACCAAGAAGAACATTTCTCAAAAATTCTCACTGAAATCAAATAAATGCTCCTACTTAAACGGTTCAGACACAGAAACAGCAGCAGTATGCTAAGAGCTGCCCATGACAAATGAGCAGCACGAGAAAACCATGTTGACTGTAAGATGCTATATCAGTTCCAACATGCAATCTGGGACTCTACGAATTCCCATAATAAAATGATAGGTAAACATGCTCAGTGCCCGCTCCGCAATTTCTCCCCCTCACTTTAGAAACAAAGTGAAATAGCTTACATTTTCACCAGGTTTATTAAATTCAAGCTGAACTCGAATCTTCTCATTCTTTTCCAGCTCTTTAACAATCTCTGCAACTGTTCGAAAACACGAGAAACAGATCACTAAAGCAGGAGTGGTTGGATAAAAGGATAACAGCACTGAATGAAACTACCATGGGTTTAAATCACAAAGGGACAAACCGCATTAGCTTTCCAGCAGCCAAAACCCAGGCTCACATTGCAAGCCAGCACAAATTGATGCTCTAATACCTAGTGGACCTTTGCTAACACAGAAAAACCACTTTAATTTGCAAGAATTAGCGCAGCGGTAGCCCACGAGACTCGGGCGCGGCAGGCGAGGTGGGGAGGCCTGGCCTTGGCAGCGGTGCCTGCGGGAGCCGCGCGGTGCCTGCCTGCGGCTGGAGCTCGGCCACCCCTGCGCCGTTACTCTTGCTTTTCCTCTGTATTAAACCCATGGAAAAACAGTCTTATTTCCTCCAAATCTCATGCTAACATATTATAGTGATTCTGTGACCTACGGGCATGTCTTTTATAAAGTTTCCATTTTACAATGCATACTTAAACGGGAGATAAAATAACACCCTGATGTTTATCTCGTTTCTTACCGCCAAGGACCACATTCCAAGGCAAAACAAAACCGTCTGCAGGCTTCTGTCCAAAACTCATAGTCCAAAGAGGAATTACAACCTACTGTAACAGTTCAGTCAGACACCTCAGAGGTAACTGCGTTTGTTAACATTTTAAATAAAACTACAGCTATGCTGGACTCCGCTTGGTTTACTTTGACATTTACTTACTAATATGTTTCTACCCTTAATCATTTTTACAGAACCACTACACAGCTATGTGTATTTATTAAAACAAATACTTTCACTATAGAGTGAAGTAACCAGAGTGCGGGAGGAAAAAAAGCCTCTTACGCTGAGAAGGAATAAAACCTATTCAAAATTGGTTTAAGCAAAATCCAGGAATGTGGCACTTAAGCTGCTTCAGAAGCTCAGCTATTCTTATTTTATAGTCACCTCAGGTTCACTGCTACCATTGAAAATGTATGTCTCCATTGCAAGCCCTAGCCCAATAACTCATCCTTTACAAAAAGGTATTGAGCCAGAGCTTAATAACGCTTTGCATCATTTATGGGACACTAGCTCAAGCACGCTGTACTGCTGCGAATCCACTCATTTAGCTAGCTTGGACGACCTAGGCAGACGGGGATGTTGTGCTACTTTATTACAAGCATTAAGGGAAGAATCATTTCCAGAAAAGAGTAGCACCCAGCACGATAAGAGACTAACGGAGCTGCAGCCGTAGCCGGCGGAACAGGCGACGGCTGCGGGGGGACCAGCCCGCTCCCCGCGGCAGGACCACCGCGCTCCTCCGTGCCGTCTCCTCCAGCCTCCGAGGGGCTGGGAGAGGCCCGCTCCTTACGGCGTTTAATTCATTTCCAAGTTTAACCTAAATAATACCAGGACTGAAATCCGGATGCAAGTGCTGCTCTTGCACACACACAATGGATTTGCTAAGTTTGTCGCTGCAGGAAACCTGCTGAAATCAACTACAGTGCTAGCTGCGTATCCTGGTTCTCATCACAGTCCTCCTGAAGTCCCACAAAACAATTTTTAAGCCATCTGTTTACTTTCAAAAGCGATCAGGACACAAACTAAGCAGCTGCACTTGGTACCTAAATCACTTAGGCATGCAGCCCTTTTTAGTCCCTGTCCAAGTTCTTAAAATAGGAGCAAAATGAAAAAGCAAATAGTTTTGGTTACAAACTCGCTTTTCTCATACACTCGGGCCCACGAGTCAAGCCCAGAGCTGGCAAGCAAGGTCAAGATTTGAAAAATCAGGAGCCTAGAGTTTGACTGCTAAATTCATATTTATATTCCTCCGTCACGGACTTATCTTTAAAAGAGCACTGCATCTGGTGGCTTTGCCTGCTTCATAAAGCAGCTGAACACCAGAAATTTACTTTTCTAACACCACAGTAGCAGCTGTGGATATTCAGCATTTGTGAACATCTGATCACACAGACCATATAAGCATGGAGTTAGCACCTGAACTTCGACATTCACTTAAAAAAGTCTCCTATACTGTCCTATTTGTGAAGCAGTAATCGACTAGCCCAAGTGGTTGGTACTGTGTTTAAATCTGGAAGCCTGCTCAAAGAAAGTTTAAAATATATGTTTAAAAATATATATATATATGCTCAAAGTAATGTAGCCATAAATCTGATGCGTCTCTCTCTCACACACACGCATATGTATTTGTGTTATTTCTGTTACTTGTAGAACTGAATTGAAAGATGGCAAAAGACACATCTTTTTAAAGATGCATGTATTCAGCTTGCATAAAACGGAATATAATGAGATTAACTGGGCCAGTTCTCCCTCGAGCACACATGCTATTCAGAATTTACGAACGGCCACATCACCTGCAAATCCAGGCAGCCCAAACATCCCACTCTGACTTCATCCTCCGTGAACCAGCCCTGGCATTTCCCAGAATTACACCTGAGCGCACGCAAACCACAGGCTGCTGCTCGAAGGACCTTTATACTGCAGCCGCGTTAGACACTAAAACACAATCCACTTTTCACATATAACAAACTGTTTAGTGCTATATATAGTCTGAGTTTAATTATAAAAAATTGCTGCCAAACACCTAAATTGACATAAAATAGTCTATGCAGCAAAACATTTTCTTATTTATTTTACACTTAACTATCGGCTCCAAAAAAAATCTAATTTTCAAATTAAATCCAATAAAAATATATAAAAGCCCCAGTGTACAGAAGGAAGACAAATGCAAAAACAAAAATAAATTAATAATCAATTCACTTACTAAGAACCTCAGGGGTGTGTGTGTGTATATATATATATATATATATTTTAAACTGTGCACCTTGAAGCTTAATTTGGAGGTACCCATTAAAATGCAAAGTCAATAAAACCATAACACATTTTTTGGAATAGGCTTAATAAGCCAGAGAGTATTTTAATACAGTGGAGGAGGAAACATGTGTTAATTAAATATATATATATTTATAAAATTAAAATGTATAAATATTATAAAATTTTTTATTTATTAGATATATATATATTATATATTTATAACAGTATTTTATAATAATATAAAATTTTATAATAAAAATTTAATAATAAAATAAAACATGTATATATTTTTAAACATACATGTATGCCAGATACTTCCAGCGTACAGCAATACACTTCTGGCTTTCATTAGATTTCCTTTTTCACATTAATCATGATTTATATAGCTCTGAAGATAAGTTATTCCCAGATATTCAAGCCAACCTTTCTCCTAGTCTAAGAATAACAGAAGGAATAAACACATACAAACAGCGATGATGATGATGATTACTTTCCTAGAATTTATAACCTACCCGATTTGGGACTGAGAGAATCGCACTGCGCGTTATACATGTGCACAAACTCCTGGTGCCGTCGGACGAGCTGCTGCCGGGTGCCGTGGGTGGACAGCCCCTGCTCCTTCAGCTTCTTCCTCAAGTCACGCTCGGAGAGCAAGTTGTAGACAACTTTAGACATAGGCCTCCTTTTGTGACCGGAGCTGCAAAAGCCAGAGGAAACAAACAGCGTATTTTGGTAGGGATTTTTAACTAATACTTTTAGCAAGAACCCAAACATTGACTTTTATTTTTACAGGGTATTTCTTCCACTTCAGATAAGAAATATTTCAAGAATCAGATCAGTCATGAGACACACGCAACAAATTACATGGTGCAGGACACATGCAACAGGTCTAGGACATTTTTTCCATCTAACACAAAGAACATTTTAAAGTGTGTAGAAAACAATCAGTCAAGTCTGATTTTCTTTGGAACACTATGTGAAAATTACTGCTCATGTAACTAGTACTGTGGCAGTTTTTAAACAGCTCCAGCGAAGCCTTCAGAATCGCATCAAACACACTATTCAGCTTTGTTAGGATCAAACCTACGCTCAGTCTGAATTCAGAAAGAAGCGTGCTGCATTCACAGATGCCTGAGGCACATGGGTTTTCCACCTAAATACTGGCTATACCTTACCTGAACTAGTTGATGAGGTTTTAGAAGTTGTTAAACTGCAACCCAGAACGTGAATTAGAAAATTTTCCAGCTTTCTGGACAGATGACTGAGGAAGATAGTCACGTACCTGAGAGCACATCTGTAGCTCCCCTCTAGCAGAAGGACAGTTTGGTAACGCAGAAAGTGACATTAAAGAGAATTAACAGTGCTCAGCATCTAAAACCAAAATTTACTCCCTCACACTGCCTTATGTCAGAAGCAGTCAACTTTCCCGGCACAGTGAGGGAAAATTTCTTAATTACAGGAAACTGCCATAGAAAACTCAAGTCATAGTATAACTTTTGCCATCTAAAACAAGCAGAACAGTTTCTTTATCTCAGCCTTCCCTACCTCTTCTGGTGAAATACAACCAAAGTAGTCAACAAGGTACCAAAATCCATCTACTCCCTCATTCACCTTCAACTTAAATAATCTCTTATTAGTTACAGAAGAGCAGCACTTCGGTAGAGACACTTTTCTTCCTGAAGCAAACTGCAATTAAGCTGCACTGCTCTGAATTACAAAGACGTTAACAGCTTCCTATTGTGAGGGCAAGAGAGTTGAAAATTGTCTTCAGCACTTTTAGCTTATCATGGTGGAAATAACTTCAAAGTTAAAAAAAAGACTTAAGCAAAAGTGGTCATTATTTTAATTAGTTTACTCCCCATGGCCTCTGTATGCACAGGCGGCAAAAAAAGTTGCTTTTCCACAATACTCTTTTTAGGAAAAGAGCCTTTTCAGATTCTTTGGGGAAATATAAAAATCTCATTGAATAATTAAATCTTTTGAAAGTCTGAAGAAGTTTATTGGAATAAACATTACATTTATTGGAATTCATCAGCAGCATGACCTGGAAGACTGGTGACAGCTCTGGGAGCAGACAGCTACATGAAGACCATTCACAACAGTTTTGAATCTTCGCATTTCTCTAGGATGAATGAAAATACAGACTTCTCTGTAAACATACGCTTACCTGTTATAACTCATCCGGTGGCGATCAGGGGAACTAAACAATCAGTTCCACTGAATTACTGCTCAACTGCTAACATAGCATGCCACATGCTCCTGATTTGAGACTAAGCAGAGTTAAAATTCCCCAGAGAAGAACTATAGATGTGCCATTACCAAAACCCAAACAACACTGTCATAAAATAAACACACTGCCAAAGCCACATTTAATGCACAGCAGCCAATCCCTCAGGAGAAGTATTTGCATGATACTATCTTAAGATCCAAGCAGTCCAGCTAAATAAGCAAAATTTTAAATTCTATTAGGGACATGATCTTGATAACAAAGATCTGCCTTTCATTTCTATTAATTAAGAATAGAGGAAACACTAAAAACAACCCCAAGATTAAAATGTAGCATAAGACTTCCTTATTAATATACCACTTATTAATCTTCAAAATCCTTTAACATATAGATTTCATTCTAAGCATGACTGGGCAAAATAAGACCTTTAGCATAAAATTACTACCCAATTCAAGGTTCAGAGGACTTAGAAATGCAAGCATGCAGTAAAACTGCATGCAGCAAAAGTCCTTCACCATCGAAGTCTGATCAGTTAGAAATAACAATGGTCTAAGTTTACACTAGTAAGTGAAAGACAAGAGTCCACAGTTCTGCTGTGAATGGGGCAACGCTAACAAATTCCAAAGCGGGAGGCGTAAAGTCAATGGCATGCATTAATCTTACAAAAACTGAGACCTCAAAGAAACAAGCTTTCCTGGGGGAGCTTAGAAAGAACCACGGCAAGCAGAGTAAGGTGCAATTTCTATCTTTTAACTTGGCACCTAGTGAAGGAATTTTCCTTTGACCCACCTGAATCAGAGGAATGCCCTCCTCCCTCCCCCCCCCCTTTTTTTTTTTTTTTTTAAGTGGCTAATCTTGGCTTCTATAGCTTTAAAACACATTTTATGGAAAGACCAGACTACAGATCCCTTCTCACCAAGTGAAAAGCAGGAATAAATGTTACCTGAATAGAATTTTAATGCTAGTGAGCAGAAATATGATGACAATAATGTACAGACTAGGTTTGGTTACCTATTTAACATCAAACACTTCAAAACATTATGCAGTTTTCTTGCCACTAAAAGCCAAAAAGTAATCCTTTTGGTGATGCACATATCTTTTGAGAGAGGAAGATCACCACTATAATATTTATACAGTGATCTTAAAGTGATTTATATAGCAGGTAACCAACAAACAAACACAATCCACTGTATTAGAACTCATCAACTAGTATTTCTTATTTCAGAGGTACAGAAAAATGTCCAGACGCACTTAAAAGTTTTTAGAGTTAAGCGTCTTACCTTCTGAGGCTGTCCTTCTTCTCTTCTCTTGTCAAGCAGCTATCTAGATGTTTGTTTATATATTGCTCTGGAATAGCAACCCCACAAACAGGGCAATCCACTGAAAGCAAAGGAGAATAATTTTACTAACATGTATGTTAAAGCAAAATCAAGCGTTTTCACATGAAAAGTATTAATTGTTGATTGAAGAAAATGAAAACCCAGACTTCCAGATTTCTTTTTTTAAAGATCTGGCACATCTAACCAGAATCTTCACTCTTAGAAGTTATTTTTACTCCGGAACATTTACTCCCCTTTTTACGTTATATTAGAATGCATCTTTTCTTCTGTGCATAGTCAGATGGAAAGAAATCTCTAACACAAATGTAGAATAACAAACATATTACATAGAAATAAGTATATTTCTGTGACAACTTATCTCGCTTTTATAGTACTTCACTCCTAAATAAAGGAAGTTGTTTTATTCTAATGAGACAGTATAGCACAAACTTTATTCATTTTAACATAATGTTCCCAGTTTATGGCTCTCAAAAGGACTGTCAGTATGAGTCAGTTAACAAAACCTCACAGGAATATGGTGATCCAACCATGCCTCACACTCATTTTTCAGAATAGCTAACTAGATTTTGTGACTTGGTCTCAGAGGCTCAAAAGTGTCCTATAACATGGTCCCACCCAAATCAGAATTCTTCTTGCATCACATTTTCGAGCAGCAAGTATAATGCCACCTGCAAAGACCATCAAAAAACAGTTTTAAACTCTGTCTCTTGCAATTACGTTCTGACAAAAAAGGTCTAACTTTAAATGAACAATATGAGATTAAGAGATCATTTAACCAGCATCTTCTATATTAATATGAAGTCAATTTTAATTAAAAAAAAAAAAAACAAAAACAGGGAAAAACTTGTGAAATGTGGGAGCTGGAGAGACTAATTTGAGACTAATATACACTCATGACACTGATTTGGAATTCCTGATTCCCAAAACATCACATTCCAGTAAGAAATTAAAAAAATAAATAACTGGGACAATAATATTAATACAAATAGCTCTCTGCAGTCTATTGTTGTATTTGAAGTTTACATTTCAATACTTAATGCAGTAGCATATAATACTTGCTAGAAAAACCTTCAGCACTGCCTCACTTTGAGACTCTGGCCTACAGTGTTTGACCAATTTTTTCATTTGTTGAAATAACTTCAGTGTAATACATGCTAGAGGATCTAATAAGGTCATAAAATGTGATCAAGTGCTCAGAGTAAGTGAGGTAAAATTTCATATTGGTTTTAAATTACTGATGTGAGCAAGTCTGCATAGAACTAGAGAACAGATCTTTTGGCTAAGCTGGTGCTATTTTCATACATCTACTTTCCTGGCTGTATTACATTCTTAAGCAATATTTACCCAGCTAATGAATAGATACGAACTTCAGAGTTCCAGTCTACCAAGTTGTTAAATAAAAACTTTAAAGAATAGATAAATATGAACTAAGAGCAATCAATGTTTTACTCCTGTGCGGTCCACTATTTTATATTAATTTAGGTTTTTAATTGACTCAATAGGATGATGTCAGAAGAATGAGGATTCTGTCATTTTATTATAGTTGATTAATTTATTTTGAAACACGAGAATATCCATTTAAACTAATCTTAACACTGTACAATTATGGAAGAATAAAGCAGATTACTTTCTTCTGGAGAGTGTATGAACAAGAACAAAACTGAAACCACGATGGTTTTGATTGTGTACATACCCCTCAAATAACAAGCACACTACAAAATAACTTGCTTTTGATTACTTGTGGATATGAGAGCAGAGTGAACAACGATGTCTGTCTAGCCGTTAAGGGGAAGGAGAAGAGAAAATGACTTCATTTTCCACTGAGTAAATCTATTGTGTAACCATTGTTTTTTCTAGAGTTGTTACTAAAAACAAAGGAATCTGTAACAGTTGAACTCCACTTCTTTGCTTGGCATCAGCCCAAACTTCCTCATCAAGAACATGCTTGTAGCATAGTTGTCTGTCCAACGTAAGCAGTAATTTCACACAAGCATTCAGCCAGGTGAACAAAGCACCGCCTAGTTAAACAGAATGCACCTGAACATGTCAATACTTTAACTGGCAGATCAGAATATTACAGAAAAATGAGATGAATGCCATGTATTGATGGTTCTCTAATGCATACAGCCAACCACTACCAAGGACCCAGGGAAAAGACCAGGACAAAACCAAAAATTAAGCATCTCACCTTTCTTAACTAATTTTGCCACAGATGTAGAAGGTTCTTCATGATTTTTAGCACATTCAGAACTCTTTCCTGATCCCACTTCATTGTCTTTACCACGAGCCTCTGGAGAACTGCTACAAAGGTTACCGTGGTTCTCAGTTTTGCAAACCTTCCCATCTGTTCCTGCAAGTCCATCTGTCTTTGTGGGGGTGCGAACATCCTCCTTTCTCAAGAAACTGTCAATCACTGGTACCTCTTCTTTTTGGCCAGTTTTAACTGGCCAAGCCACAGGACTCCTAACATGGCTTTTGCCAGTTGATCGTCTGCTGCAGGCCAATGGAGAAGAAATCACTGGAGTATCCACGACCAACTGGAACAGCTGCTGTCTAGAAGTGTTCAGAAGGCAACATGCAGTTAGCTACACCTAATAGCATTAACCTTTACTTTGGGAAGAGAAAACAGCTGGAATTAGGCTTTCACTCCAATCCTTCCTCATTCTCCTCCTTGCTAGCAGGCAGGACTTGTGAATTGCCTAGTGCACAGAAACCATGAGCACACCAGCTCAGTGTCACCATACTCTACAGAATCTAAGAATTATTTTCCTGATTTTCAAACAAAATAAATTACATTGTACAACTGTAATAAAACGAGCATCAACACATGGCACACAGTAAGGAACAGGAGTTTTTCGCCCCTACTTGAAGACCGTAGATCAAGTTTCAAGACAGAGTACTGCAAGCAAGGTATAAGCTGTCATACACACTCCTAAAAAACAGAGGTCCGCAGAAAATATTTCCATATTCTTTCTGTCCTTCCTTACTGTTGGTCTCCTTAGTACAGCTGCTCACTGCCCACCCAGCTGAAAGAAATCCCTCTAAAACAATAGCTGAATGCTTGTCGACTCCTGAAATTTGGTGTCAGTCAACCTGGACTATTTGTGTTACATGTTTCATTGATGATCAGCTGGTCTTTCAATACACATCATCAAACACACCTGAAAAATAGATGGTCTTAGATATAGGGTGAATTTCCACACAGCAAATTGCAAACACACTGCAGTAAAAGCAGCTCATCAACATCTTTAAATATACTGGGGAATTTAAAACATGGAAGAAGCTTGTTAACCTATCTTCTATCTGCCTCCCCCTAATTTTAGTACTTCAGAATGATGGTCATGCCAAGTAGTGCAAGCTCTCCATTTTTTTTTTCTCATATAAATTATGGGAAAACATAACCACCCCTTTGAACAGCCCACTTCAGCCTCTAGCAGAACGCATACTGCTTACGCACACATGCTCTTCCCTCCCCTTGCACTTCCCACCCTCCTCATGGCCAGCAAATGGCAAGTAGATGAGAGTTAGACAGAAGTCTCTTTCCAAAGAAATAAACTTTTATTTTATCAGCAGGAATTTGGTGGAAGCAGAAGGCTCATTCTTCTGTCTCACTTTTATTAGTGCTTTTAGCTTTGAGCCAACATGTAGAATTATGAAGTCCGTTGTCCTGCTCAGGCAACTGAAAGTTACCGAAGAACCTACAGATTTTAAAGATGTTTTATTCCTACCCTCCTTATGGGTTTTTGCAGAGTCTTGTTTATTTTGCCACATATTTTATACAAATCCATCTAAAATAAAGTAAGCCAAAGACTGCAGTCTTGGCACGGAGACTGCATAGCAAGGCAGCTGTCTAGACTGTCCGCATACCTTGTGGTTCACTTTCACTCCTGTATCATCATGGGCAGAGGGAAGGTTTTCCCAACCAGTGTCAATGATGGACAAACCACATGTCTTCCAAGCTTATCCACTACTTCTTTGACAAGAATCCTCAACATCCTGAGGGGCACATTCGAGTTCATATCAGCCAGCAGAAGTACACATGCAGGCATTAAACTGCTCCCCTTTAATTCACTGCTCTACCATCCCTTGGCAACCTGCATACACTTCTCTTACCTTCTCATCACCTGTCAAGCTCTCCAAACATGCAGAGCTCGCCCAGCTGTTTTATTAACTTTGTCCCTGGCTTGTTACAGTTCCCATAACCACCACCTGCCAAGCACTAGCCTGCTGCATGGTCAGAAATCCCATCAAAAAAAAAAAAAAAAAGCAATTGTGAAAAAGTTCTACCATGTACAAGCTCTGACAAACTGGAATAGCTTACAAAAAACGGAACATTTTAAAGGAAAAGCACTAACAATAACAAATGGAGGAAAGGGGTTCACCTCTTGAGATGTTCTGTCTCCCCATGCCAA